>NW_012151541.1:306101-325529 GCF_000956105.1 Propithecus coquereli | reverse complement strand
CCTAGTGGGCCCGGTGGGGACTGGTAGACTGGAGGCTGTGTTTGCTTTAGGTTTTCATGGAGCTTTCACGACTAGACACATGGGAGCTGATGGTTGTTTCCCAAGCCTCAGACCCTGAGATGCCAGGGATCGATGGCCTTCTCCCAACCTCCCAGATATTGTCCCAGATGGGAAATGATCGCATCAGGGGAGGAAAGGATGGAAGTCAGTGTGTGTATATGAGACTCTCAAAGCAGCCTACCGTGGTGATGCTCAGATCACCTTCCAGCTCAGCCCCAGAAGCCAGCTGGGCTGGGTTCCTCAGAAGAGGAACATTCATGAACCGGAAGAACAAGTCAAATGAAAGAGCCCTGCCACCGGAAGTGCTGGAGGACATAGAGCAGAGGCCACTCTGGCTGGGGCCTCGTGACAGGTTCTAACAGTGGGGTGGTCCTCAGCGGGGTGGCGGTGAAAGGAGAACAGGGGAGTAAACACATCTGCTAGGAGGCAGGAGTGGCAGCATCCCTTTCACGTGGCCAAGCAAGTAAGTCCTGTGACAGACAGGAGAAACTTCCGGGAGGGGGCACACCAAGCCAGGGTCTGGGAGCCACATGGGGAGCATGGGGAAGCCCAGAGAGGGAACCTCACCAGGTGGTCAGAAGGACTGCAGCCCAACAACACAGCTGAGGAGGGCACCTCAGAGAGGTGGAGCTGGAGGCAGAAGCTCTACTCGGAGGTGCTGGCAGCAAGCCTAGAGTCAGATAAGGGCTGGAGCTGCTGGAAAGTCGGGGCAGATGCCACATGTCAACCTCCGTCATAGCCGTGTATTTTATTGCAGGCAGTCTCCTATCCTTTTTGGAAGTTGGAAGGTTATAGACGACAAACAAATAAAAAATATGAAATGGTCCAAACAAACTGATTCCATTTATGCTAGCAGAGGCCCCGAGCCCTGGAGAGATGGTGATCAGCCTTCCTTGAGTGTAATCCCAATGAAACAACGCTGGAGGCTTATATAAATGAGCCGTTTTAAAAACTTCTTTCTAGATTTTCCAATTGCAATATTCCGTACAAATTCACTAGAGCTGCCGTTTTCTTATTTTTGTGGTTCCTCTGCTTTGCTGGGCCCTAAGTATGGGCTTAGTCTTTCTATGGAGGAATCAGCACTAGCTAGGGGGTAGGGTGGGTGGAAATAAGTCAGGAGATGCTTTGGGAGGGATGGGTGAGCTTTGAGCCAGATTTCACACGGGGTGAAAATCCTGGAATGAAAATAAGGAGGGAAGCATAGCAGGAGGTGAGACCGACAGGGCGAAGGGTCTGCAGCTTCTGGGCAAAGTTGAACTCAGCCTAGATGGTGAACTGGATAAGAATTGCAGTGTCCCTCCTGAGCGGGGCAGGCTGTCTCTGTGCTTGGGTTCCTCTGCAGTCCACAGCCAGCGCGCCCGGCTCTGAGCCCTGCGAAGAACGCACCCCTTGGCATTGGGAAGAGGGCCAGAAAATGGCCCTGGCTGAACCAAAGCCGGACAATCAACCAGAAATGGATGCTCGTGGCCATCTGTAGACACCGATCCAAGGAGACGCTTTGTCTGTGTGAGGCCAATGAGACTGAACTGGAGATTCAAACACACATCGGGATCTGAAAGGCCCTGAGAAGTTCTGTGATTTAAAAACAACAACAAAAATTTGCTTTTTTTCCCCCTATGTTATTGTTGTTGTTTTTTGAAACCAGCATTTCCTAAAACATTTATTCATGGGATCCTTTTACAAATAAGGCAAAAATTGCTTTCTGAATCTGGCCCCAACATGTTTTGTTTTGTTTATGGAGCAAATTTTTTTTTTTTTGAGGCAGAGTCTTGTTCTGTTGCCTGGACTAGAGTGCTTTGGCATCATCATAGCTTTCAGCAGCCCCAAACTCCTGGGTTCAGTGATGCTCCTGCCTCAGCCTCCCGAGTAGCTGGGACTCCAGGCGTGTGCCACCACCACACCCAGCTAATTTTTTCTATTTTTAGTAGAGATGGGGGGGGCGGGGGTCTCACTTTTGCTCAGGCTGGTCTTGAACTCCTGATCTCAAGCGATCCTCTTGCCTCGGCCTCCCACAGTGCTAGGATTACAGGTGTGAGCCACAGTGCCCAGGAAGCATTTTAAAATGAGTTTGAGTTGATTGCTAACATATAGAAATCAGGTGAGTTCACTAAAAATCCAGATTACCAACTTCTCTTGAAAAAAAAAAAAAAACAGACCTGGTGAATTCAGGACATCCTTCCCAGATGGCCGCCGTCTCCTGGAGCTGAACAGTGGTCATTTTGCTCAGGAACTACCCTCCCCAGCTTACCAGAGTCCCCAGGACTTGCCTCACTGAGCATCAGTTGCCGTTTATCCTCACGCCTGTGCTGGTTTTCTCCTGTAGTAAAGACCATTAAGAAGCATATGTATACTCGAGAGATTGTTTTATTCAGCCTGCTTCTCTCCTTTATGCGACACACCTGGTCTCTGTTGCATTTAAATCTGTGAGCCCTGGTATAACACCTGTTAACATCACACAGAACCAGATAAAGGGAAGAGTTGCCGAACTGTTCCCACCATCCCCACCCCTAGACACTGATACAGAAATACCAGAACTAGGACTGTAGGGAGGCCTGGGCCAGGGTGTTTCCTGGGCACTATTAAATCACCTACACTCCCTCGTAATTTCAAGGTAACCTCAGGAAAGCACAACTGGAAACATAATTGATTTGAATAAAGTCATAATCTTTTGAGATGAGGTTATGTGGCCATCAGAAAACGGTGTGTCAAGGAGAAGAATCCATTCAAGGGAAATCCCATCAGTGGACACAGGTATTCTGGTATAAAAAGATCCAGAAAGGTCCTCGGCCTCTTCCACAGCCATCCCCTCCCTTTGGGTTGATTCTATGCTGACCAAGAAACCTCCTGGTTATAAATTCCATTCCAGGAGGGTACACCCATCAGAGTGGGGTGAGGAGACTTGGGGCAGGATCCAGCATTATCTGAAATGAGGAAGAAAGTGTAGTAGACAGTACTGGCTTTTGGATGATGGGGATACATCTCAAAAGAATCCACTGCTAGGGGCTATGGAGAAATTGTAACTGAGAAGGTGAACATTTTATCTGAGGGAGAGGGGCTGGGAGCCACAGACAGTGGCTTAGCTCACAGGCCTCAGTGAAGGGGAGGTCATGGTGGTGAGCTCAGCGTGACAGGGATCTAATCCTAGGAGCTGGGAGTCACAGATAAGCATTCCCAGAAGGAATAGGAAGAACAAAACAGGGGCCCTATTCCAGGAACTATGGTACCAGACAAAGAACCCAGGCAGAAATTCAACCTGCAGGGGCAAGGAGGGGAAGGAGGCATTGCATTTGGAGAGGAGAGCATTTTATTATAGCGATTTGAGAGCTCAGCCTCTGCAGTCAAATGGACCAAGGCGCAAACTTCAGTTAAGTGACCGAGCAAGTTACTTAACCTTTTTCAGTCTCCGTCCACATCCTTTTGAGATGAGACTGTTGAGAGGAATAAATGAGATTACACGTGAATAGGGCTTAGGACAGGGCCTGGTGCACAGTAAGTACTAAAACAGTAGCCACAATAGTACTGGTCACTGGGGAGGGATTAACAGGCGTAGAGGTGATAGTAGCAGTGGTGGCGGTGATAATAATGAGCGACCGAACTGCTGAAGGGCTTGATTGCTGGAGTTGAGGCAGCTGTGAATTGGCATTGAACTTGAAGTCAGGACACCAGATTCCGATTCTACTTTTGCTGAATGCTAGATATGCGATCTTGCTCAAGTCGACGAGCTTCTCTGAGCTTCAGTTTCCTCCGTTAGCAAATGGAAGCGTTCACACTGGTCGTGCACTCCTCCCAGAGTTCCTGTGAGAGTTTCATCAGATCCAGGATCTGCAACCGCCACCAACACAGTCCGCACACCTAACAGATACTCGGTGAATGTCGGTCCAGTCTGACGGTCAGGATTCACCCGCAACGCCGATCTGATGCTGAATCAAACGTTCTCACATTTCCTTGCCTGCAGCAGTGCAGGTCCAGAGGAGAGGCCAGTTTAACCATGACTGGGTGTTTAAGTGGTCTCAGCTGAGAGACTGGTTTTTCTGGGGGACGAGAATTAGGTCATCATGTTTCCCCTTGGTCATAAACCACCTCCAACTGATCCCGGCCGTGGCCATCAGAAAGCTTACACTCACTCTTGAAGCCAATCTTTGCGTTAAAAGGACCTTGGGATTCTTTCTTTGGCTTCCTTGGGCATTTTGATTTTAAATTCATTTGTAAACATTGGTTTGGGAGGAAGTCTCGAGTAGAGTATGATCCAGGTTTGCGATTTTAATCTGAAGCAAAGTTTCTGGGCTTTCTTGTAGCACACCCAGCTAACTGGAAAATTTGAAAGTAAATACATTTTGAAGAGGAAAAAAAGCAAGTTCTTGCTGCTCTCAGATGAGGATTTTGCAACCTATGAATGATGTCATCATTTCGTTGCCTGCACAAGAAACGGACGGAAAGTTCTATTTTCGCTTTCTTCCAAGCCATTATGTGACTAGGTAGGTGGTAGTAGGGGTCTCTGAGATTGTGTTTTTTTACTACCGTGGTGCCCTCCTTTGAAAAACAAAACCAAATTATCCACGTAAGTGAGAGGGACCTGAGCAAGGCACAGCGGTGTTTGCTTTATGCAGACATGTGACGTGGGAACCATGGTGACCAGGCATAACCGAACGGCCACGCACCCATCCTCCAGGACTCAGCAGAACCCTCACAGGATATCAGGTCAAATTAACATTTTCAAACCCACCAATGCACTTATCACCGTTGTTCAACGTGTCTGGTGGATGTGGTATTTGAGTGGAAAGGGTTTGAAATAGCAGGGGGACCACCCATTCTGGTTGCTGGGGAATGAGGGAATTCCTGGAATGTGGGACTTTCAGTAAATGGGGACAGTCCCCACAAACTGGGATGGTGGGGACTCCTAAAGAGCAACCCATTTTCCTGTTATGGATGCCAACGAAAGGTGACCAAGTGAAAAGAGTAGCGACGGCATAGCCCCTTTTTTAAAGCAGTTTATCAAACTTTAGCCTGCCTCGGAATCCCCTAGAGGGCTCGGTAAAGTGGATTGCTGGGTCCCAACCCCAGCTGATCCAGTAGATCTGGGTAGGACCCGGGAATCTGCCTTTCTAACAAGTCCCTATGTGATGCTGATATTGCTAGTCCTGAACTACATTTAAGAACCACTGCTCTAAAATGCCGGATTCTCAGCTGCACGTTGCAATCACCTAACGACTTTTAAAAAATACGGGTGTGTGGGTCTCACCCCCAGAGGTTCTGATTTAATTGCTAGGGGGACTTTTAAGCCTCTCTAGGTAATTCTAATATGCAAAAAAGTTTGAGACCTAAACTTTGCTCTAAAAGGCACTGAATTCAGGAAATGGCCTGAAATCATTTCCTAATATTTGTTCATTTGACGTTCAACCTGTATTTGTTCAGCAATCGCTGTGTGCCATGCACCGTGCCAGAGGCTGTGTGGCTGAAATAGATATGATCCCTTCCTCAAGGAGCTTACTTTTTAACGGGAAACATAATATAAACAAGTAAACAAAAAATAATATACAATTAAAAATTGAGACAAGAGCCTTGGGGAAAAAAAAAAAAGCAGGGAACCTGAGAGAATAAGGGGGGTTGGGCAGCTATCTTGGACAGAGAAGTCACTGAAGATGTTTCCAAGATGATATTTAAGTTGAGACTTTAAAAATTAGGAGCCAGTCATGTCGAGTAGGGAGAAAAACACTACAAGGAAGAGAAACAGTTCTCAAAACCATCCAGAGAGGAGTGTTCTGGAGGACAGAGAGCTGGGCAGAGTGTCCTGAGGTCAGGTCAGCAGGGGCGCAAACAGGGCCACCTCCCTTCTAGGCTGTGGGGACGAGCTGAGGTTGTTTTCTAAGTGCACTGACAAGCTACTGAGGGAGAACAGCATTTCTGTTTACGTTTTTATATTTTAAAATATACATTTTTACGGCTGCTGTGTGGAGCGATATTAGAAGCATCTGGGCCCAGGTTTTTTACCAGAGACCAACGAGAGCGAGAGGTTCAGATATTGGGAGGTCATGAGAAGGTCTGCGCTGTGAGTTGCTGAGAACGCTTGTGTGGGGGGCACTGTGGCTGTAGCTATGGGGGAAAAGGACCATGAATGCAGCCACATAGGGTCACAGTGGCGGGGCTTGCATCTCTTTTGTGCTCTGCATGGGCTAAGTCACCAGGTATTAAGTTACATATGTCAGTTTAACACCTCTTTTCAGCGTGGACTCGGGCTGCAGGCTGTTCTGATGCGGGGCCAGCTTTACAGCTCCCTGCTAGATGAGCCGGAGGTTCCAAGGCTGTCAGCCAAGCAGGGAAGTCCAAAGCCAGGCCCTGAGGCCCAGGGGCTCAAGAGTCCCAGGTGCACAACCATCTGCAATGGCCCTTGCATTGCGTGTGGATTTTTAATCTGTTGTCCAGATGGAGGGTGAGACGAAATGGCTCTGGCAGTAACCAGAGACCTGAGGTGGGAGGACAGCAGCAGGGACAATCTGTGGGAAAGCCTGTCCTGAGTGAGCGCATGCTGACTTCCTCAGGGCAAGAGAAGGGAGCTGTCGCTTGATGCATGCACACACAAACTCTTTGTCACTGGGAAATAATCGCAGAATACGTTTGAGCTGAAACTAAATCCTTCAAAAGAGTACATGGCCGTGCCTCATAAGGCCTTGCGTGGCCGAGAACTTTCACTTTGCCCTAAACTGCACGCAGGGGCAGGAGAGCGGGGCAGGCCTCGCTTCACAGTTTCATGGTCAGGGAAACAGGCTGGGAGGAGGGGAGGACTGCCTTAGGCTTGGAGAGTGAGGACATCAGATCAGCTGCCTAGGCTCCTGTTCACAAGCCTGCCTTAGGCCCATACATTGCCTCCCTTGGGGACAGAAAGGACTTTGTGACAGGATTCAGCCCAGAACACCTTCTCTTGGGCCTGAAGAGGGCAGGATTGGGGCGGAGTTGAGTGAAGATGGGCCTGAAAGATGATGGGTCCAATGATGTTCTCAATAATAAACGTTTACTGAGGGCCACCTATCTGCCAGGTACTGGGCTAGGTGCCGGGAATGGGACCTCGGCCCAGGTGAGGGAGAGAGCTAGCTATGCGGGCACAAAGGTTATGTTTTATTTATCTCTGTGTGACTAGTGCCTGTCACATAGCAGGCACCCAGCATATGGTTCTGGAAAGAAATGATTTAATGCTTTAATGAATTCACTGAAGCAGGCCTGGCTATCAGTGGGCACTCCACGCCTGTTTTTTGAACAAATGAAAGTGTTTCCTCCACAGAGGCCTTGTGTAGGGGATCTCTTGGAAGAAAGGGGCCAGATAGAATAGGTGAGATGATGGAGGTTTAGGGACAAAAAAATGAGGCAAGAATCAAGGCAAATAGTATGAGAAAAAAGAAAGAAACAAAACCTCGGGGGTCGGGGGAGAGAACAGCCAGAGGAACAGAAAGGTAATCATAGCATAGTATGTTCATGTTCTGAGGTCAACGATATTTTAGGGTCATAAAACCCTGAACACCGTATTAGGAAGATGGAAGAGAGGAGCTAGGAGGTGTAAGTGGGTGACAGAGTCACTAACCATTGCAGGAATTAAATGCATAATGTCTACAATTGATAAATCGAGAAAAAGCACTAGAAGTTTATCTTTCAGGTATATGGAGGACAAAGAGTGCTTGCCCTCAGGCAAAATGACAAGAGAAGCCCTGAAGATTCACTCCACTCCTCAGTTAGTCTGCTGGCCCCAATACTCTTCCCTCCTTGGGTCCAGGCACAAGCAGACTGGAGTCCCCTGGGCAGCCAGCCCCATATAAACAGAAAGAAGAGGCCAAGACGAGAGCTATAAAATGGAGAACAAGGATAGGCCTTTGAACAGAGAGGGATCGTGAGGCTCCCCAGGCAGCTATGAGGCTAACTTACAAAGTCAAGATCTTTTAAAATGGTATTTGATTTTCTGGGTTGAATGGGAAACTTCAACCAAATAAAAAAACCTCTTTTGTGGGCAACAGCTGAAATAATGGAGGAAACCACAGGAGGGAGAAGAGGTCAGGGTGGGATCAAAGCTAATCTGATTTCTCCTTGCTTAGATGGCCTGGTTTGCCCCAGACTGATTCAGCCTTGTAATGCTTGAGGACAAGGGGAAGAGGCCCTTAATAGAGACAGGCATAAAACAGAGGCAGAGAACAGAATGCCAGGGCTGGAACTGGTCTCAGTAACCATCTTGTCTGACTCCCTCCTCACATGAAATGGGGGATGGTGAAGGTCAGTGTGGTTGGACAATCTGTCCAAGGGCACAGAGGCAGACTGGGCAGACGGGGCAGAGCTGCCAACAGATTTTGAGTATTCTGACTCTGGTCTGCTGGGCCCGTTCTCTTTTCCTTCACTATACCACCAGGAGAAAGACAAGATAAGCAGGCTGGGCGTGGTGGCTCACGCCTGTAATCCTAGCACTCTGGGAGGCCGAGGCAGGAGGATCACCAAGGTCAGGAGTTCAAGACCAGCCTGAGCAAGAGTGAAACCCCGTCTCTACTAAAAATAGAAAGAAATTAGCCGGACAACTAAAGATATATAGAAAAAATTAGCCAGGCATGGTGGTGCATGCCTGTAGTCCCAGATACTTGGGAGGCTGAGGCAGGAGGATCACTTGAGCCCAGGAGTTTGAGATTGCTATGAGCTAGCCTGACACCACGGTGCTCTAGCCCAGGCAACAGAGCAAGACTCTGTCTCAAAAAAAAAATAAAAAAAAAAAAGACAAGATAAGCAGAACAATGGTCTGGTGCAATGAGCACTGGCTTAGAATCAATTAGGAGAACTGGATTCCAGCCCGAGCTCCATAGGAAACCAATTGTTTAACCTTGGGAAAGTCACTTAACCCTGTGGGCTAGATGGCATTCCATGGGGTTCTGGTTCCACCCCCAGAAAGTGAGTTTCCGAGCTTGGAAAGAGAGATTTCATATTCATGTCATATCTGGAAGTTCTACTTCCATACATAGAAGGCCAAGGATCTACACATAGAAGCCCAGATTCCACAGCTAGAGAGCCAGATTCTATGCCTGGAGAGGTTGGATTCATATCAGGAAGTACTTTCCAAGCCTGAAAAGCCAGATTCCATACTTAGAAGGCCAATTGCCATGTCTATAGGCCAGGTTTTATGTGGAGGACCAGAGTATATGTATGAAAAGGCAGAATTCACACCTAGGAGAGATAAATCGATGCCTAAAAGCCCAGATTTCATAAATGGAGTACAGGTTCCCTGTGTGTATGGTCAGGTTCAATGCCAGAGATTGAGATTTCACACATGGGGGTCTGGTTCCATGCTCGGGAGACTGGGTTCCATGCACGTTGAGTCAACTTCTGTGACTCAAATACCAGGTTCCATGTCTGGAGTTCCAGGTTCCACACTTGTTAGATCATGTTTCATGATTGAACATTGATTTCCAAACATGAAGTGCCATGTTCAAAACTTGTAGTTTGAGATTTCACATAAGGAGTACCAAGTTCCATGCTGGTAGGGCAACGTTATATTTTCTTGAAGAACAATTTCTATAATTGAAATTCCAGAATTCATGGCTAGAGTGACAGATCCCACACTTGTAAGGGCGTGGTCCATATTTGAAGACTGAGAATTCATACATGGGGTGCCAGTTTCCACGCTTGTAGGGCCAGGTTCAATTCTTGGAGATTGAGATTCCGTACATGGAATGCCAGGTTCCATGCTTGCAGGAGTGAGTCCCATATGGAGGACCCAATTATATACCTGGAAAGGCAGAATTCACACCTAAAATACCAAAATAATGCCTAAAAGTTAAGATTTAGTACTTGGAGAGCCAGGTTCCACACTGGTGAGGACAGCTTCCATGGTTGGAGTTTGAGATTCCATACAGGCTCCCATGGTATGTCTAGGTGGCCTAATTACATGGCTGGAGGGTCATGATCTACATATAAAAGTAAAGGTTCCATTCCCAGAGTGCTAGATTTCATGCATGGAGAAGATCACACCTGGAGAGATTCTTCATGGCTGGAAATTCAGAATCTACACTGGAGGACCAGGTTTGAAAGGACACATTATACACAGGATGGACAGTATTCATGCTTAGATGTTTAGGTTTCATGCCTAGAGGTTCAAATTCCATGCCAGTAGGGTTGGGTCTGATGAATCATCACATTATATACTTAAAAAGTCAAACTTCACATCTATAACATGTAAGTTAATACCTGAAATTCTAGATTTCATGCATGGAGTGCCATATTCCATGATTCTGGGGTCAGATTCCATGCTTAGAGATTGAGATTCCTTTCATGGAATGCCAAGTTCCATGATACACCAGTTGTCATTCTTGTATATTATGATTCCATATAGATAGAGTGTCAATTTCCATGCGTGGAGCATCAGGTTTTATGTCTCTGGCAGCCAAATTCTATGACTGAGACACCAGGTTTAGTGTCTGGAGTGCCAGAGAACACACTTAATAAGCCATATTCCATACTGGGAGATTGAGATTCTACACATTGTGTGCCAGTCCATTTCTAAAAATTTAAGTTTCATGCTTGAGATATCTCCATAGAGATCCCTGCATGGAGTGCCAGGTTCCACGCTTTTAGGATCAAGATCCATTCTGGAAGTTGAGATCCATCCATTCCACACACTGAGTGCCAGACACCATAGTTGTAGGGCCAGCTTCCATGCTTGAACATTGGGAATACACAGGTAGAGTGCCAGATTCTACGCCTGGAGGCACAGTTTTATGGAGAGTCAACTCGGTACTGGGAGGGCTACATTTTCACACTCCAAAGTTCAGATTTTACTCGTAAATGGCCAAGTTCCCAATGTGGAGAGTCATATTATAGTTCTATGGATCAGGTTGCATGAGTTCAACTCCTTGTTTCATCCCTAGAAGTACAGATTTCATACTTCAAGTTCATATTCCAGGCCTAGATGGCCAGGTTCCATGCCAGGTGGGCCAGATGACATGACTTGTGGTTCAGGTTCCACCCACAGAAGACCATGATCCAAGCTTGCAAGGAGAGGTTTCATGAAGGCAGTAGCTCATGGCATCCCTAGAAGGCCTGATTCCATGCTAGGAGCCCAGGATCAACATGCAGAAGCCCAGATTCCACACCTAGATATCATATTTTATGCTGGGAGAGACAAGATTCACACCTGGAGAGATATTCTGTGTCTGGAAAGTCAGATTCCATACTTGGAGGGCCAGGTTCCATGTTTGAAGGGAAACATTTTATACCTGTGCTGCAAGTTTTCATGTTTCATGTCCAGCAAGTCTGCATGTGGAAGACCAGATTATATGCTAATAACACCTAAAAGACATAAATCAGTGCCTGAAACTCCAGAGTTCATATAGGTTTTATGTTTGGAGATTGAGATTCCATATATAGATTACCAGTTTCCAGCCTTGGAGAACAGGTTCCATGTCTTCGACTTTTAGGAGAAATCAATTTCCAATTACTTAAATTCTAAAAGTGCTCTTTCCTGAAATTAATGTCTTATTGCATGTCTGAGGTCGAGGTGTCATACTGTTTCATCATTTCCAACTCCCCTTTCACAATTGCCATTCTCCATTTTATTACAAATTAGTGAAGGAATGAGTGAATTAATGAATGACTAGCATATCTTTAAGCCTTCTGAATTTAATTGCACTGGGGTATAATAACCTCTAAGATGATTTTGAGATGATTCAATATATTGAAGCCTCCTTTATCCAAGACATTTGCAATCTTATACTAGGGCTGTATGTCTTCTTCTCTCTTCTCCATATTTCTGATAAGGGAGAAACATAGTATAGAAACAAGGTATTTTGGGATGTCCTGAATTCATGTATATTGAGGAGAGAAGTGGCAGGAGTGATGGCAAATTTTGCCGAATGATCTTGCCTCTTCCATCCCCGGGCTGTTGTCAAAGAACACATTTCTGCTACAGAAGAGTTCTGAGCAAGCAAAGCAGAGAGAATATGAGTACAAAATGGTGAACTCAGCAGAGCTCATTCCATCTAGCTGACAAACTCATGGCAGCACTCTGGGCCTTATCCACCTCCCCGCCCCCACTCTTTCCTTTTATTTTATCTGTCTTTCTTTTTTTTTTTTTTTCTTTTTGAGACAAAGTCTCATTCTGTTGCCCGGGCTAGAGTGCCGTGGCATCAGCCTAGCTCACAGCAACCTCAAACTCCTGGGCTCAAGCGATCCTCCTGCCTCAGCCTCCCGAGTAGCTGGGACTACAGGCATGCGCCACCATGCCCGGCTAATTTTTTCTATATATTTTTTTAGTTGTCCGGCTAATTTCTTTCTATTTTTAGTAGAGACGGGGTTTCGCTCTTGCTCAGGCTGGTCTAGAACTCCTGAGCTCAAGCAATCCTCCCGCCTTGGCCTCCCAGAGTGCTAGGATCACAGGCGTGAGCCACCGTGCCTGGCCTTATCTGTTTTTCTATCCATCTTAGAATTAAGACATTCAAATTTTGTCAAAAGTGTGTCATAGAATAGCAGTATGCTACAAAACTTCACCTGCCTTCATCCACAAGTCAGTTGAGTATTCTGCATTATTTCAAAGAGTAGATGGGAAGTCCCGCATTTACTTCTGACAAAATAACTTTATATCTTCAAGTTAGGAAAAGAAAGTAAGCAGTGACACTCTGTATTTCCTTGAAAGCTCCTTCAGACTTGTAGAAGAAACATTATCGTTAATTTTGTTGATGTCATAAATTCATACTCAGTTTTCACTTGAGCACACTCTCCTGCTGTTCCTCATCAACCACTACTCTGTCAGCTTCGTCATTCATAGTATGTACTTACTAGATTTAGATTAACTTAATGGAGATACGTTGTGAATTCAACTGTAAATAATGCACTTAAAATAATAATTACTATATCTTTTGTAATCACCACACCTACTGAAGGTTCAACACTTTCTCCTTTTGCTGTTTATTTTCCTCAAGGTAGATTAAACTGCACTCTTAACAGCAGAACATTTACTTTATGTAGAACAAAATGCTCCTAAAATGCAATTTACTATGTAATGACCTGAACACTTTAGAAAATCAGCTTAATTAAATTTGTTTTGCGAATGCATACATAAAATGTTAAAGGACCACTATATTAAAAGCTATTAGTATAATCTCTAGAAGATTTGCATGATCGTCCTTTGCATAGTCTCTAGGAGAGACAACCAGAAAACCAAGCGAGCTTAGAGGGGCAGTCAGAACCAATACTGCTACTGTTGTCTCTGCCCCTGGGCAAAGGCCTAATGCTGGGCAGGAACGCTATGGGAAGTGCTTGCCTCTACTTCTGCCGGAAGCTGGATGTCTCTTTGCTGCTTCTGTGCTCTCATCTGAATGGTTTCCACTCAGGGGCCCATCTTCATGACATTGTCTCCCACACCGAAATCACATACAGGAGCACTGATCAGAGGGGTCTGTGCCACGAGCCTGCACCCTCACTTCAAGGGAAGCTGGGAAAATTTTGCTTCTATTTTCAAAAGGCAGATTCACTAGATGAGAGAGTCCCAAATATAAAAAGAGTGTCCAAAGCATCTAGATGGCTAAAAAAGAATGATAAATGCTATTACACAAAGTATATAATAAGAACATGATTTTAAATATGAATTTTTTTAACTCAGTACATGATCAAGGATTGCATTAAAATGTTCATTTTACTGTAATTCTTCAATATTGAGCCAGTTTTCTGCTTTTCCCCGTTCAATAAATGATGTGTGCTCCTTAATTCACTTTAAATTAATTGCATAAAAAGGTATGATTGGTCCACAAATAAATCTTAAAAGGTATATTCTATAGTGTTTGGTTTGGGGTTTGCATATTAAAATACACATTGAGATTTAACTATATATTATAACAAGAAAAAGCTACTTGCAAGGCTTGATATTTGATTCTTCTATCCTGCTTTTGAGAAACTGACTTATGAAATTTCTAAAACATGTAATAGACACTAATCCCACTTTTAAGGCTATAAAGCCCCTGGGACAACATGGTAAACCTGTCAGGGCCACGAGCCACTGGTTAGGAAACACGGCTTCACTATTCTCTGGGAGGTACTTGAATCTCAACTTCCTGTCATTTCCTGAATCTGCCTGTGACGCAGTCGCAATTGGAATGGCAATAACTAATCCCAGACCCCTTGCTGCTGAGATCCAGCTAACCAGTCACTCCTCCACCTCATTTTTGCCTGCTCAATGTTGAAAGTGGATTACATGCTTGACCTGATCAATGAATAGACGGCCAGAGACCATTTTGAGAGGCTGCCTTCCAGTTCTGCAACAAAATAAAACAACAACATAAAAAGACCCAAACCAAGAAACCAGAGGATTCCTCTGAGCAAGGGATCCACGCTGGCTCTAGAGCGCCCCCGCCCCCCCCCCATAGGCTGGAACTGGAACCCTAGACCTGTGCTGCAAAGTCAAGACCAAGGGGACTCAGGTGGACCACAAGGTATTTAATATAATAGCCTATCTGATTTGGCTTCTCATTTGCTGGGAATGGAGACTCTTTACATCCACAATATATTTGTTGAAAAGTGCTTATAAATACCAGCCGGAAACCTTTCTATCTTATTTGTTCATGTAAAAACAAAACAGTTGAGACCTTATCTTAATGCATATGGTATTCCTGTTGTAACCAGTGACCTTTTAGTTAAAGGAAAGTGACAGCAGGCTGGGATGGTTACTTTTGCTTTCAACCAACCCATAAAATGGAGATAAGGGACTAGATTAAATACTAATACTAAAAACAGGTAATTAATCCCTTAGCACCCCCGTAGAAGTTAGAAGCAGAGACACCTGCTATTGAATAGATACCCCGTTTGAGTGACATGAATGACACATGTTAGCAAGGATTCCACCTTATCTACCACCCCTCCCAAAAAGATCCCCAACCTAGAGCAGCCAATGCCTGTGGTGGTGTAGACGGTGCCTGGAGAGGCTGAGAGGGCTTCACTGACTTCACTTACCATGTCGTGGACTGCACCTGCCATCTGGGTGGGGTAGCTGTGGTCCTAACTCTCCCCGTCACACCCTGAGCTGCCATGTTCATAGCCCATCCCAAGTGTTGCTCAAGCCTCTATGGAGCCTCCCTGGCTATTGCAGCTCATGTTATTCTCTCCATCTCTTTCCACTCCTACTTACCAACTGTACCCATCATTTTGGCACTTGATCATATACTGCCTGGCTCTTAGAGTTAATTGTTTCCTGTGTGTATGTCTTGCCTCCCTTTGAGAGAATTAATCTTATGGTTGCTAAATTATGCTATGATTATTGTCTTATTAAATTATTGTTATGTTGTATACTGGTAATGGGTGAGCATTACTCCCGCAGCATCCTCAGAGCATGTTCCCGAGGTGGGAGAGCTGCTATCCCAGACCTGGAAGGGTTGCTTAATGAGATATGGGGCCAGGCTCAGTGGCTCACACCTGTAATCCTAGCACTCTGGGAGGCCGAGGCGGGTGGATCATTTCAGCTCAGGAGTTCGAGACCAGCCTGAGCAAGAGCGAGACCCCGTCTCTGCTAAAAATAGAAAAATTAGCCAGCCTTCATGGTGCATGCCTGTAGTCCCAGCTACTCAGGAGGCTGAGGCAGGAGGATCGCTAGAGCCCAGGAGTTTGAGGTTGCAGTGAGCTATAATGACACCACTGCACTCTACCCAGGGTGACAGAGCGAGACTGCCTCAAAAGAAAAAAAAATGAGGGATGGGTGTGAGAGTTCTGTTAATGCTCGAGGCAGAATGTGGAACCCAATTTGATGTTTAGGAAACATCAAAATTAAATGGGAAGGACTTCAAATGGTAAGAAAGTTTGTGTTTTTGTAAAAACAGGTGGGTTGTGCTTATCCAGGAAAAGGACAAGATACCAATTAGACCAGCTACTGGGGGTCAAGAAGGCGAGATGGCTACTGGTTGTCCCCTGGTGGAGAAAGCACCAGCAGAGAAACCCGACCAGGTGCCGTGAGGTCAGAAGAACCCTTCAATGTTATCGTTATCATAGGTCCAGAAACTTGTTCTTTGAAAACTTGACGGCTTTTACACTCTGTGTATTTCCTGGCCTAATTTCCTTTTTGCTTTCTCCTAGTATCAAGTAATAACATCTTGGGAAATGTCCTCCTATGCTAAGGGAACCCAAGGAAACAGAATTTGTCCAAGGCCAGGTCAGAGCTTTACAGAGGGGGCCCTATGCCCCAGAGAGTACAAGAAAATTCCCTCACTTCCCAGCTGAACTGTAGGCAAAAACTCTCTCCAGTTGTTGAATGACTAGATAAGAGTCCAAGCACAGGCCTCTGCGGCAAAACTGAATGACTGGAATAATAAAATGCCTTGGAGTTGTTCCATAATGGCTTTCAAATTATGTTCTTACAGAAAAGATATCACCCAATTCTTCGTTTTTAACAAAGCTAGGAGGTAGAGAAGTGTTTCTTAATTTCTGAAACAAAAGGATAAAAGTTAGATATAAAGAAGGACTTCCTGATAATGAAAGAAATGAAGACACTAGAATGGGAAGATTTTTTCCCGAGAGTTTAAACTTACAAGATCTGTACAAAGCTGACACCTTTTTTCTTTAAAGGAATTTCATGCCTGATTGGCACGGACTTGGTAGAGCGTGATCTCACTTGAGACTGGAGCATGGAACTTTCCCCTTCAATGTCCCCACGAAGAATCTAGCTAAAAGGAGACACATGAGACTGACCTCTAGTCCAACCTCTCCTTCTAAGAGGAAATCTTGACACTTACGCTTCTTTAACTTGTTTTCTTAACAGGAAAATAATAGTACCTTCCCTGATTCCTCACAGGAGTCTTTGGAGATCAACGGTCAATGAACTCTTTGTGAAAGATCTTTGCACATTATGGAGTACCTTAAAATTGAAGGTGCTAATATTAGTATTATCGATTTTTTTAAAACCTAGAGTTGCTAGCTCATCTCTCTGGCCTCTTAATCATAAATCCCTGTCCCTCCTCGATCAGGTTACAAATGTAACTGGGACCCCAGTGTGTAAGTCTCATCTACATTTATTCACCTCATTCAGATGGGTCTAGGCCTGTGGGGGTGCATAGGAGAGATGGGCCCACCAGGGCGCTGTTTACTTAACAGGTAGAGGAACCTGTGGGAAGAATATGGGATTGGACATGTGGGTGCTACTTTCTAACCATCTCATCTCTCAAACTGTTCAAGGGAAACCTGGATGAAGGGGTAAACCACAACTGCCTTAGCTGTCCACATACAAGGAAAACGTAAAACGTCACTGGGGCACTAAAATATCACTGGAAGTATACACTGAAAGAGAACGTTATTTTTCATCAGAAATTCTCTCATGGGAGCACTAAATGGGGTTGGAATAAATACCTTGATAAGCCACTTGGGGATGCAGTTAGAAGGTAAGACCCCTAACTCCTGTCATGGGTCTTGGGTGACAATAGATGGTCCTTCTGAGAAGGGTGGCAAGTGAACTACACAGCTGTTTTTTTGGAGAGGGCTCTGCAAGTCTGGGGCTAGAGCTAAAGCTTCCTGGGTTTTGGAGGCTTTATTGCCAGTGGTCCTCCTCCTTGGCCTTCTTCCACGGGGCACTGAAGAAATATTTAAAGAAAATACAACCTGTGTATCTGCAGGTCTCAATGTGGCTCAGCCCCAGAGCAGTGCACCAACTGGGGAAGGAGTTCTGAGAAAGGGAGTTAGGATGTGCCAACTGATGTGGGGAGTGGATACAAGACCAGAGGGAGAGGCTACCACTGTCAATAGCATCTGGAAACAGCAGCATCAGGGCAGGCTTGTGATCTGCCCCGCGGACCATGCTTCTGTGATTATAAGAGTCCATAAAATGAATGAAATAAAAGCTCCATTCCCTGGGCCAGGCTTTCTCTCCCTGTTCATCTTGCTAAGTCAGATTTAACCTTTAGAGTTCAGATTAGAGCTTTCTTCTTCCCCGAAGCCTTCTCTGACCTCCTAAATCTTAATCAGGTGCCACTCCTCTGTGCTCTGACAGATCCTGGACTTCCTCTGTCACAGCACTTACAATGCGTGTTGTCATTTCCTGGTTACAGGGCAGTTTCCTCTGTTGGTCTGTAAGCTCCAAAGCGCAGAGACCCTGTCTGTAGTTCACTGTTGTACTCTTGGTGCCAAACACAGTACCTGATAGCTAGTGGGCACTTGATTAATATTTGTTGTTTGAATGAAATAATAAAGGCACAAGAACAGTGCTGCCAGGTACTTAGGAAAGGCGAGAAGGAAAACTTTCAAGCTGGTTCATGGCTCCCTGAGGCCAGACATTGATTGGTATAGAGGCTGACAAACAGGGTAGTAGCTCCTGGATCATGGGAGCAGTGACAGCTTCAGACAGCCTGCTAGGTTAGGAGCAGAGAGAAGACCCAAACCACACCCTTGACATCAGGAGCCACGTGGAGATGGGCTGGAAGACATCAGCTGTAAGACGCCCCAGGGATTTCTGCCTCCTCCCTCCTTCTAGCAATACAGTTGTGGGAAGAGGATGGCCCCAAATCCAGGTCACTTAACCATAAGGATATGTTCTGAGAAATTCATCGTTAGGCAATTTCATAGTAGTGCAAACATCATAGAGTGTGTTACACAAACTGAGATGGGATAGTCTAGGACACCCCCAGGCTATATGGTGTAGCCTATTGCTCCTAGGCTACAAACCTGCATCACATGGTAGTGTACCACATACTGTAGAAAACTGAGACACAATGGTAAGTATTTGTGCGTCTAAACATATCTAAACACAGAAAAGGTACAATAAAAATATAGTATATGTGATATTTTGGTATATATATTGGTTTTCATCCGCCATTCCTGGTTCAAACCTCTTATAGCCCTTGTTATAATGTTGGGGTGCTTAGGTCTCAGAAGCAGCCTCAGAAAACAGAATCTCTCCCTCTCTCTGACCCTCTCCTGTCCTCCTTTTACCTGCTTTTTCTTCCCAAGGCAGGGGTCTTCCCCTGCCTTTCTGTTTTGGAGCTGGCCATAAAGAAATTCTCTGACCTGCCTTGTCTGATTGTAGGTCCTAAGACCCCCATTTCAGAAGGGGTCCTGCCCAGACCCTGGAGGAAGGAATGTTGCAGAGAGGCCAGGAAGAATCTGAACAAGCAGGCCTTGCTCGGTTCACCCACTCAGTCTGTTAGTGCTAGACCACACCCTTTCTGTCCAGGCGCGTTTCTACATGGTTGCCAATCATGCCTACCCAATGAAGTCCCCATAGAAAACCCCAGAAGGCAGGGTACGGAGAGCTTCCAGACAGCTGAACACGTGGAGGTCCCTGGGGGTGGTGCACCCAGGGAGGCCATGGAAGCTCTACGCCTCTTCCCATACCTAGCCCTGTGCATCTCTCCATCTGTATCCTTTGCAGTAGCCTTTTTTTTTTTTTTT
>NW_012151541.1:303722-306051 GCF_000956105.1 Propithecus coquereli | reverse complement strand
GCACCCGAGATCTGATTAAAAAGAGGAAAAAAGCTTATATGGGTCTTTTCGTATTGACAAAGCGTTCATGGAATGCTCTTTTGTTGCATTTTCAAGGGATAAGATTTTTTAGTAGAAAACACAAAAATATCGACATAAAGAAGAGACCTAAATATACAAGCATAGCATCAGGAAAAAAAGCTTTTTAAAACTGGAACTCATGCCTTATATTCAAGCATACCTGCACATGGCCCTCTTTTCCAAAGTTGTTTCTGGCTTAAGGACAGCAGGTGGCAGCAAAATCAAGTTTTCTGGTTGCAGAAGTTTCTGGAGGCGACTGTATAAAGCTTCAAATGCTTCTCAGAGGAGAAGCAGCTTTTGAATAAAGATTATTCATCTAAAAATCTAAGCTCAACACAAGAACAAAACAAAACAGCGTGAGGAACGGGTGCCATCAGCCCCAGCCACTGTAGGCCCCGATGTCATTCCCTACCTGCCATCCACAGAGCCACACCTTGTCCTTCAAGGGAATTCTGGGATTTCTGACAGTGGCCAGGAAAGGAACCCAGGGTCAGTCTGTATGTCCCTGTCATGACGTTGTCTTGTCACATGTTGAAGCTGCTTTCCCCAGAAAACAGGCTCTGGGCAAGGTTGGGCTCACTGGAAAGGTCAGCCTAAATTCAGAACAAATTGATGGATGGAGGAAGGCTTTTTATAAAGGAGACTTTGCAGGAACTAAGAAGAAATGAAGTACTGACATATGCCACAACATAATGAACCTCAAAAACATGCTAAGTCAAAGAAGCCAGTGACAAAAAGACTACATAGTGTATGATACCATTTATAGGCAGTGTCCAGAATAGGCAAATCTAGAGACAGAAAATAGATTGGTGGTGATCTAGGGCTGGGGAGGTGGTGATTGACTGCTAAAGAGTACACAGTTTCTTTCGGGGGTGATGAAAATGTTCTAAAATTAGAATATGATAATGGTTGCACAAATCTGTGAACATACTAAAAACCATTGAGTTGTACACTTTAAATGGGTGAACTTTATGGCATGCAAATTATCTCAATAAAGCTGCAAAAAAAAAGGGATGCATGTTTTGATCATTAATATATTTCAGGTGAAAATCAACCTCCAATAACTATTCAAGGAGGGAGGGAGGGAAAGAGAGAGAGAGAGAGAGAGAGAGAGAAGGAGAGAGAGAGAGGGAGAGGGGTGAGGGTGGGGGAGAGAGAATGTGCAGTTGCTACAGAAAAGAATTGCAGTTTGGTTAGAAATATGACTCTGGTACATTGATGAATTTTACTTTTGTTCCGATTGTGATGTGTGCACAATATGCTTCTTGCTTTGGTCACACACTTCCTACCCCTAAGAACTGCAACTACTTACACGCCTTAAAGAGTGGCGAAGGTGGGTTTCCGTCCCACTTTTTTAGTGGACGGTGTGCTCCCTGGCAAGAAGGCAGCACAGGTTAGTGAAATCACAGACGGCTGAGATCACGTAGACCTGGTTTTACATCCTTGTTCCTCCTCTTACTAGCTATGAGCCCCCAGCTTCTTTTCCTTATGGAAGAGTTATCTGAAAGTTAAGCGAGGATTATTTAACATGAAATATGAAAATGTCCGGCCCATAGTAAACATGGAATTTGCTATTTTCCTAGAATGTTCATCCTTACCAGCAAAGTGGCATATTATCTCAAAACCCAGCTGTGTCATGTTTTGCTATTGGTGCAGCTCTCAAGGGCTTCTCTACTGCCCCCGCCCCCAAGTCCACTTGCCGTCAATAACCTTACTTTATTATCCCTTCTCACAGTGATGGGAAGCCCCTGAGAATGGAAAATCAAGTCAATGGCAATATCGTGTTGGGAAGAATCCGAGTCAGAGGGAACCTGTCCCCTTGGCTACCAGAAGCACAAGTCTTGCGGCAGTAATCCACGTCCACAATACAAGCCTGGGCAACAACAGTGCGAGGGAAACACTGTTCCCACCAGAACAGTTGTTATATTCGAGAATTTGGGGTGTTATAATCAGAAGCATTTCTAGAAACTATGGGGTATTAGGAGAAAAAGTCAACACATTAGCTAACATTGTACGTCATATTCATGCAAATTTGTAAGTCCATACGCGCCTCCTGGTATTTTTTTTTCGGGAAAATTATACCGCGTGCATACTAGACGAGGAAACGGGCTAAGGACCCAGGTTGCCTTATTTTAAAACTTGGCTTTGTGAAACCTATGAAACCGGGCAACTGTTTAACCTCTTCGTGCCCAAGTTTCCTCACATAGACATCGAGGGAATAATAGTCCCTACCTTACAAGGCTATCGCAAGGATTCTTTTTTTTTTTTT
>NW_012151541.1:276128-303237 GCF_000956105.1 Propithecus coquereli | reverse complement strand
TTTTTTTGCTGTGAACTGAATGCCACCCCCCAACCCCAATTCATATGTTGAAGCCCTGACCACCCATGTAATGGGTGAGATAGGCCTTTGGAAAATAGTTAAGTTTAGAGGAAGTCATGAAGGCGATGCCCTTGTGATGGGATTAGTGCCCTTTTAAGAAGAGGAAGAGACACCAGAGCTTGCTCTAGATCGTGTGAGGACGTAGCAAGAAGGCAGCTGTCTGCAAACCAGGAACCGAAACCGTCAGCACCTTGATCTTGGACTTCCCAGCCTATAGAACTGTGAGAATTAAATGTCTGTTGTTCAATAGCCATTTTGCCTGTGGTATTTTGTTATATTGTTTGTTGATATTTGGTATTGGTTTGTTGGTATATTTTAGTTTGTTGGTAGTTTGCTATGGCAGCCTGAGCAGACTAATACAGATTTATATGTGAATATATCTTTGTATATGAATCTTGCAGAAGCCACACTGCTGATTTTACCAATGGAAAGAGCCTTTTACTGTAGCATGATGAGGCGAGGAGCCTGCAGTTCCCTTCCAGCAACGGTACCCACTCTGTACAATGCAGCCTTGGAGAAGCCACTTGATTCTCGTCTTCGATTCCTGCATCTGTAAAATAGTAAACTAGATGATCCCTGCAATTTTTGATTCTGCCCATCTTATGGCTGGAATGACAGTCCACCTTCTAGGTAAGTTACACATATAGGTGTGCTAATGCTTAGGGTGGCAGAGAGGGCAGAGTGGACACTGACTATCCTGATTGTAATTTCCAAATGGAAAATTAATTAAATCTCTACATTTGGATTTGGCTCCTTAGTTAGCAGTGTTTCCTTCCTGGGAAAGAAATAGCGTGTGTTAGACAGAAAAGTTCCTTTTGATCATTTTTTCCCCCTCTTCCTTGGGTTATTGTTAGCTCTGAGTGTGCAGCTCTCCTGGAGTCTCTTCCTTTCCAGATAACAGCCTGGAGAAAGGAGCTTCTGGTCGCCTTGAGGTTCTTTTGGTAAATGGCTGACATCTGATTGATCCATTCCCGTTTCACTTATTTTTCTCTTTCACAGAAAAACTGTAGAGAGTATAACAGCACAAGATAACCGTTTTTAAATTATTCAGGCATTTTATAAAATTTGATTCCATTCTGCTTCTCTTATGTCTGAAAGCTTTCGCCGGGGTGTCTTGGATGCAAAGATGGATTCAAGTTCTTTTGCTGTTGGACGCTCCACATGCTGTGAGCGAGTGACAGCCTCCAGGAATGTGTCCAAGGAGGTGTCTCATCACTTTCATCCGTTGATCCCGGGCTCCTTTCACTACCAAGTACACTAAAGGAAACAAGAATCCTCTTCCCTGAGCTCCCCAGTGCAGTGGAATTGAAGGATAACCACAAAGAATTCAGAGTACATCACATAATGGAACTGTCAGGCAGCTTGTGATGACAGAAATATTTTTTTCCTGGTGATGAGATTAGAAGGATTTTCATATAACTGGCAGATATACTATTTTCACTTCTGAACAATCCATTTTAGAGTAGGTTGTTTCTCAAAAAGGAAATGGAAATGGGATTTTAAAAGATAAACAATATGCCCATTCAGATCTTGTCCTTATTAAAAAAAGAAAATAAAAAAACAAACAAACAAAACAACCAATATGCCCCATCTCATTCTTAAGATAAATGCAAATAAAAATGATAAGAGGGCTGGGCGCGGTGGCTCACGCCTGTAATCCTAGCACTCTGGGAGGCCAAGGTGGGTGGATCGTTTGAGGTCAGGAGTTTGAGACCAGCCTGAGCAAGAGTGAGACCCCGTCTCTACTAAAAATAGAAAGAAATTAGCTGGACAATTAAAATATACATATAGAAAAAATTATCCGGGCATGGTGGCACATGCCTGTAGTTCCAGCTACTTGGGAGGCTGAGGCAGGAGGATCGCTTGAGCCCAGGAGTTTAAGGTTGCTGAGCTAGGCTGATGCCACAGCACTCTAGCCCAGGCAACAGAGTGAGACTCTGTCTCAAAAAAAAAAAAAAAATGATAAGAGGAGTTAGCAGATTGGCAAACATAAAAAAAGTGAATAACCTCTGCTGGCGTTCTCACATACAGGTGGTGGGAGTATAATTTGCTGTGTGGAGGGCAATTTGACAGTATCTATAAAATTTTATAGTGTACAAAGCCTTCAATTCAGTAATTTCACTTCTAGGAATTTATCCCACAGATATTTCTGATGTGCTCAAAGATGTAGGTATAAAGATTTTGCTGTAGCATTATTTGTAAGAGCAAAAAAATCAGAAACTTAGATGTCTATGAAAAATATTGGTTAAACAAGTTAATGAGCTAGAGTACATTCATATAGTGGAATGCCATTAAAGACCGATTTCCATGATGTATTGCTAAGGGGGAAAAGACGCAGAAACATATGTAGGTAATTTCATTTGATAATGTACAGAAATTAGTGACACAGGTTGCATCTAGGGAGGAAATTAGGAAACAGTCTTTTATTATACACCCTTATCTTTCATTGTATATCTTTTTAAACACTTTTATATCATTCGTGTGTATTATGTATTTAAAAATTAAAATCTCCATAGCCACAATAATGATGCAAGAAAACTATAGAGATAATAGCTTACATTCATTACATTTTGCTGTATGTCAAGTACTGATTTTCTAAACACTTTGCACGTATTATCTGATTAGATTCAACTACAACCTTGTAAGGTACATACTGTTATCATCCCCATTTCACGGTGGTAAAATTGTGGTAGAGAGAAGCTGACTATCTCACCCCAGGATTTACACCTAGTCAGTGGCAGAGCTAAGATTTGAACCCAGGCAGCTTGGTTCCAGAGGCCACACTCTTACCCACCATCCTGTACTGCTCCCATATAATCTCAGACCTCCATAATGAACTTTTAATTATAATGTAGCCAATATGAAACTCAGATGAACTAAGATGTACAAGAAATATCTCACTTCTTCATTTTCTTTTAATTAACTTAAATCTGACTCTGAGTCCCCATCCAGCTTGACTGGCCGAAATTAGAATCTTAGTCATCATTGGGACTCCCCGTCTCTAAGGGTTGTGCAAGTTCCTGGGGTCTTACATGGCACCAAATCCTGGCAGAGTCCCTGCCAGTTGTCAGCCCACATCGGTTACCACAGAGATGTCCACTGGCCCAGTCCAACACCCTCCTGCCACACCCACTCTCACCTGTCAGCTGCAAACTTCTTTATATTCTTGGGAAATTTTCTCCTTCCCTTTTCTTGCTGCCTTCAAAGACACCGATAATACTCTCTTCAATGAGTTTGGGTTTTATCTAAAAACAGCAAGATCATTGTGCAAAGTATCTCTAAGGTTAGAAATTACTACAGGCCTATCTAATGTGCTTAGATTGGAAGGGAAGAGAAAATATAGAAATTAGACAAAGAAATTAATATTTCAATAGATTATCCTGCCATAGAGTCATGGCCATGAAAAAAAACAGAGTAATTTTGGATTTGGAACTTACCTCCTTGCTTAAATTTCCCTCTGTAAGTATTTGGACTTGTGTGTTGGGGAATGGTGGTTGCAATAAAGAAACTGTCTTCCATTCATAGCAGCTTTGGACTGAGGCACAGAACAGTTAACACCTGCAGTTTGAATGCAAAGACAGACAGAGTACACTATGCATAAGGGACAAAGAACTGACAGGGAAATAGGACAGTCTCCCTTGACAGCTTAAAAGTCCTCAAATAAGAATCAGCCAAGCCCCTGGCCCCCGCTCAGCTAACCAACATGTAAGTGCAGAAAGGAAGACAAGATTAGAATCCAAGAAAGGAAGTGTTAGAATCCAAGGGCCTGAAATAAAAAAAGAATATATTTCAACAGAAACCAGGTTGATACCAGAACATTGGGATGGCTATAGCAGGCAGAAAAAAGGAGATGTATGATCTTAGAATAGGAGAATAAGATCTTTCAACTACAGGAGCTTGGGTAAGAGGTCTGCCCCAAATTCCATCTGCCACCAATGAAAGCAGAAAGGAAATATGTAATGAGAGCCAAGCCATGGGGAAACAGTCCAAGATGGGTGTGCCTCCTGTGTATTTAGTTATTATGTCCAGCTCAGCAAATCTGAGTTTCTTTATTCCTTGAGCTACTGTCCATTTTAATGAGTGGGGAACATTTGATCTCGAGCAGTTTCAGAAACTCGATTTTCTCCCATCCTTTGTCTAGGTTTCATAGAGGAAAAATAGCTGCAACACTGGTCTACATGTGCTTGTGAGCACCCTTGGTTGGCTAATTCCTGGTCCTTTGCTCCATCTAGTGGAGTTCCAGACTAGAGAGGCTCTGGAAAAGAGATCAGTGATGAGAAGGGTACTTTGGTGATAAATCTGGACTTACCAGTCAATTTCTGCACTATTGTCAGTTTCTTTACTGACAAATACACTGTTCTACCCCAACCTGTCCTTATTTGAATTGATTGAACTCTTTCATTTATTTGCATTAAAGCCGAATGTGTAGCTGTGAGTCAGCAGAAACTAATGCATCCTTTTCTCTCTTAGTATATAAATAACACTATATATAACACCATATCAGCACAGGAAAGTATATTCTACTCATAATTATATCCTCTTATGGCCAATCTCAATCAAACCTCAACAGGGTCATTCAACTAAATAATGACCTACCTACTTAACACTTTGGGGACTCATTAGAGAAATAATTGTTTAAAGAGTTATCAGACTCTTTTTTTAAAAAGTTTCACATTCAATTATAAAAACAGATGAAATAACATTGGAAAGCATGGCAAAGCTAAGAATTTCAGGTACAAAGGGATTCAAAGCTGACTCTTACACAAAATCCATATGTGAATACAAAGTTAGTATCAGTGTAGGTTTAGGCCATTAGAGTATACAATAGAAATTCAACAACCTATAGCCTTCCATGCCCTTCACCAGCCTAGAAAACAATCAAATCATTATTCTTTATTCCTTATCTATATTTGGTACTTAATTTTTGTTACGAGTAGAATTGTGTCCCCTAAGTATTCATATGTTGAAGTCCTAACCCGTGGTCCTTCAGAAGGTTACCTTATTTGAAGACAGAGTCTTTACAGATGTAATCAAGTTAAAATGAGGTCATGAGGGTGAGTTCTAATCAAATATGACTGGTGTCCTTATAAAAGGGGACATTTGGAGACAGACATGCAAAAAGGAAGAACATCAGATGAAGATGAAGATGAAGATGACCCTCCACAAACTAAGGAGAAAGGCCTGAAACAGATTCTTTCCTCACAGCCCTCAGAGAGCACCAACCCTGCCAATATCTTGGTCTCGGACTTCCAGCCTCCAGAACCGTGAGACAACAAATTTCTGTTGTTTAAGCCACCCAGTTGGTAGTTCTTTGTTGTGGCAGCTCTAGTGAACTAATACTGTTGCCTCTGGCAACTGAATAAGAAGCTGTCTGGGAAAATGAAATGAATCCATCAAATGCTAGAATTGGAAGGGATCTCAGAAAACTTATTGCTCAACTCCCTTGTTTTGAAATAAATGTCCAAGGTCACACAGCAAGTTGGTGACTTAGTCACCCTTTTAGCTCAACTTTCAGTTCATCAATGTTCTATCACGGAATAGTCTGGCAACTATTTCAAAGGCGGTGGCAAAATCAGCCAATGATGGCGATTAGATCCAAAATTTTAGGAAAGAGCAATATACAAGCATAGGTCCCTCCTAAATATTTGCTAATGGAAGTGTGTGCTAAATAGGAGAACTAATTGCTGGCTGGATTCCAGCCAAAAGATTGATACCCAGAGGAACAGCTAGATGGGTAACTTGACCTCTGGTTGGGCCTATGGGATTCATTACCCCCCAAGACAAGACTTGGTTGTGGTGAGGATCTGGCTCTGGTTGGAAGGCTGTCCCATCCCACTGAGGCTGATTCACCAGAGCAACTTAATCATGTATGGGTCAGAAGTCTCGGGTTCCTGGGAGCAGGGTGGGGGCTAAGGAAAACACAGTCTGAGTAATGCTTCCTACTGGGTGTGGAGACTTGTTATAATAGTAAGCAGGCTGCTGATTAAAGTACATGACACAAGTAATTGCTAGAGATCCTAAACCAGCTATCGCCTAGGATTACAAAGATCTATCTAACATCAGACAGAAAGCCCAGTTTCAGCTCTGTAACAAAGGCCTTTGAAAAGTCTCCAGGAGTAATTGGCACTTAATCAATGCAATCATTATTACAGCACGTGGCTTCTGCAGCTTCAGGCCCCCTTGCAACCACTGAACTGCAAAAGGCGAAAATACATCTGTATGATTTTACCACCAACAACATTTGATTTACAGTCCAAGACTAGGTAGAGTGAAAATATTTTTACATTTATATATTTGGGAAATACAGGTTCACTGTCAATAAGAATTCAGTCTTGTATTATGACAGTATAAACAGTGATGGGCATTTTCCCTTTACAGAGGCCCAATCAACATTAATTTTGATGGATAGGAAAGGAAAATCGACATCAGTATTGGCTTTTCACCTAATCTTCTCCTAAACCCTCTGTGAAACATATACAACTATTATGTACCCATAATAATTTAAAAAAATAAAATAAACCCTCTGTGAAATCTTGGGAGGAGTATAACTGTTCGTCACTTGCTGAGATATGGAAGGAGCACATGCTGCTTATAATTAAGGAAAAAGAAGTATTGACTTCGCTCTGGGTTTTGTTTCATGAAATGTTACCAATGGGCATCAAACTGGGTGTTTGAAGGAAAATGTACCTCTCTTGGAGAGTAGATACTATTTTCAGGTCTATACTGTCTCGCCTTTTCGCAGCGGGAGTTTGCAGTTAACTTTCACCAATCTGTTAAAAGCAATGAGAGAAAAAATAAAAGGCCCAGGTTCCCCTCTCAGCATCTTAAAGTCTTTCATGCATGATGGATGAGAGGAAGTGGGGAGAAAGAAAAAAGTATCCTGGAATTTAAGGACCCATAAAGTGTTTTCTTAGATGATGGTTGTCTGTTTCAGTGTTTTTCAGAGGAGACTCCCAAATTACCTACTTTGGAATAACCTGCATTGTTGACAATGCAGATTGCCAGGCCTTCAAATTAAATCTGCCTTAGAATTGACGGGTCTAGGACCCTGGAATCTACAGTGTTAGCGAGTGTCTCCAGGGATTCCTGTATACACTAAAATGGATTCTACTTAGCTATTTTCCCTACGTCTAAACATTGCTGTCCCCCACTATCTCTATCTCTTCTCTATCAACGCTTCTCCTTTGTTGACCAAATCAAGTCTCACATCTTTATATGCAGATGGCTCTCAGCTTTATATCTGTAGCCCATACTTCTTCCCTAAAACCGTAGAATCCTATATACAACTGTCTGATTGATGTCTAATAGGCATATTCGAAAACAAAATCTTTAATTTTCTCTCCAAACTTGTCCTTCGTTATTTCAGTAAATAGCACCACAATCCCCTACCAGACCATGAAGTCATTCTGGACTCCATTCTTGGCATCCTCCTCATTTTCTCTCTTACTCATTTCCAATCCATCTAAGTCCTGTCAGTTCTACTTTCAAAGTATGTCCTAGATCTTCCTCTCTTCCTTGGGCTATTGCAGTGCCTCCTCTCTGGTCTCACAGCTTGCTTGCTGTGTCAGCTGGAGTTTAGTTGCAGATAACAGAAGCTATTCTAGCTATTTGAAGCAGAAAGGAATTTGAGATAGTTGTGGTAGATTGACACTATGTTACAAGTCCTTCCCATTTCACACACCTTTTTGCAATGTGACTTTATCACAATTCGGGTAAAGAGATGGAGTCTATTTTTCCCTCCCCTTGAATCTGGGCCAACTCTCTTATTAACTTTGACCAAGAGAATAAGGCAGAAGTAATGTTGTGTGACTTCCAGACCTAGCCTTAAGAGGCCCTGCAGCTCCTGTTTTCACCCTCTTAGAAGGCAGCCATCGTATAAAGAAGCTCAGGCTAGATTACTGAATGATGAGAGACCATAGAGAGAGAGAGAGAGAAAGAAAGAGAGAGAGAGAGAGAGAGAGAGTGATCAGATTTTAAGGCACCCCTACAAAAATCCCAGTCATGTCAGTGAGACCATCTAGGACCTCTCAACTTAGGGCAGCTGACAGCTAAATACGACCACACTTCTGAGACCAGGTGGGACCAGCAGAATTGCCCAATCAAACTAAGTTTTGAAAGTGTTCATTACACAGCCACAGATAACTGATATGTCAGTGAATTTAGGGATTGCAAAACCACTTGAGGGCTAGAGGTGCAGGCTCTAAGCACAGCCTCCAGGAATGGCTCCCAGAATAATACTGTAGAACTGGCCTGCTAGAAGAACTGTTACTTCTGCCATAATCTAGAAGCTAAGGATCAAGGAGCCATCAACCACTTTCTAGCTCCAGAAATACACCTCCTTAGTCACGATCTTGTTATCAAAATCACAAGGGGGTTTCAGCCTAGGTCCAGCCACTCGTTGCACAAAAATCCAATTATTGAGACAATGAGGATTGCCAAGGAAGAAAGGAACTTTTAAAATAAGACCTCTTATCAGGAGAACGGGAGAAGCTATCTCAAATCCATCTTCTCCACTAACAGAGAATCGGGTTTTTTAAAGAGAGGAAATTGACAAGCTTCTGAGCTGTGGGGCAAGTTGTGTTGAAATTCTCACACCTGTAATCCTAGCACCCTGGGAAGCAAAGGCGGGAGAATTGCTTGAGCTCAGGAGTTTGAGACCAGCCTGAGGAAGAGTAAGACCAGCCTGAGCAAGAGCGAGACCCTGTCTCTACTAACAATAAAAAAGTTAGCCCCCAGCTACTCTGGAGGCTGAGGGAGGAGGATCGCTTGAGCTCAGGAGTTTGAAGTTGCAGTGAGCTACGATGATGCCACTGCACTCTAACCGGGCAACAGAGAGAGACTCTGTCTCAAAAAAAAAAAAGAAAAAAGAAAAAAAAATTAACAAGGGTCCAGTGCAATAGGCAGGTTACAGAGGATGGTGAGTCCTGGCATCAGAAAGATTGGCCAGGGGCTTTCAAAATCTCAACTGCTCTGTCTTGCTGAAAATCCACCATTTCTGGGAAACAACTCAAAAAGTCAAGTATTATAGTTAGTTAAGGGAGAAGATTATAAAAAATATATAGAGGGGGGTCATTGAAATTTGTTCACAGAGCCAGTGACAATTTGAGCACCAGGAAGTCACTTACAAAAAGTCACAAGTCTGCAATCAAGACTTGTGTGAGTGCACATAACTAGGAAAAAGCAAATTATGTCTGAACCCCTAGATGCAAGGGAGTCTGGGAAATGTAACTTTTAGCTTTTTAGCCTATGCATCGAGGAAAGGCATAGAAGAAAGGGTTTTTAAAAATGTTTTGTTCACTATACAATACCTAAAATAGTGTCCACACAAAAGATATGCTCATTAAATATTTGTTAAATGATTGAACTAAAGTTTGATGAAGGGAAGGCATAATTTAGAAATGATTGTCTCTTATTAGCCCAGAGTATGAAGTTCTATATGCCTAGAACCCTGTGTTACTGTCATTCCCTTTTATGAGTATATTCTGGAATATCAAGAAAGATTTAGGATTCAAGATTTCTTTTTTCTGCCTGGTCTTTGCCATCTTTATTATCCCTGTACAGCCATCCCAACTCAAACATTCTGAGTCTGTTTGGTTATTTTTTTTGGAATAAATTTTCATTAGAAAAGATGAGAGGGAGGATGTGGAGAAGTTCTTGAAGGGCAAGCTCTTCAATCATTCCCGTTTCCTATGGCTTTGGCCACCATCTCTCTTTGAGGGCTTGTTCTTCAGGATACTGACAGCTTGATTTCTCTGGGTAATGTCACACAAAGGAAATTAGCTCAGTATGTCTTCTACCGAATTCCATCTGTAGCTCAATGTTTTAAGGTATTTGTGAACAAGACTACAGAGCAATTTTCATAAGACAAGGCAATGTTCCAGTCTCTGAGAATATTTTCCCTAAAGAGCCATTTTTTAAATACCATGGAACAGCCTGAAAATCCACCCACGCATGAGCAATCTCCCGCAATACACAGAAAGCTTTTCAGGTGTCGCAGCCATAATAGCAGGTGGTTCCTTTGGGTAGAAAAATCATGGCAAGGATAGAGACAGAAAGCAAACTGTTTTGATATTCCGGGTACAACTTTCCCCAAGTGAATCATTCCCATATGCCTACTTTTACCACGGGCGCCTTTCCAGAGGAAGTGATCTGTGTGAACGGAAGTGTAGAGATGCATTCTGGTGGGCAAACTTCAATTGTGCCCATATTTGGCAGATTCAATTAATTGTTTGCTGTTTGTCAACCCACTCTTGTATAAGTCTCAAAATGCAAAATTTGTTACCTGTTTTTGCTTTCCTCATAATAAATACATAATCTTGTTATGAAGATTCAGTAGTGCTCATTTAAAAAAAGGCTGCTTCTGAAATTCCATATAAATAGATTTTAAATACAAGCTTAGAAGGAAGGCTGAGATTAGAGCAATTTGCAAAAGGTAGTCATTTAATTCACTTTTTATTATGAAATATTTGAGACATATAAATAGCTTTAAAAACTTACTTACTTTCTTGTGAACTTTTATTGTTTGTAAGATGAAAGTCTGGACTAGCGAAAAAAGACTTTGTTTCCAGATAGAAGAACAACAAAATTGGAAATTAAGAGTTTTGCATAGTTTTTTTTCCTTTCTCCATAATTTATAAGACTAGCATTCTTATTGTTTACAGGTAAACCGAGTCTCCGTTACTGAAAAGGGAGATGTTGTTCCCATCTCAATTTAAAACAAAAATCAGCTCAGTGCGGTGGGTCATGCCTACAATCCCAGTGCTTCAGGAGGCTGAGGAGGGAGGATCCTTGAGAACAAGTTCAAGACCAGCCTGGGCAACACAGTGAGACCTCCCCCCATCTCTTAAATTTTTTTTAAAGTAAAATAAAACAAAAATCAACCAAGGTCTAATAGGGAAAGAGGTGTACAGGAAGATTGCTAATGGAAAACATGACTTTGTTAGAATGGAGGATAACTACATTGGAAAATAAAAAGGAAGCACAGCCATTAAGCTAATTAATTCTGGTCCCTCCAAATCTTAGAGTGGCATCATCTACTAGCCCTGTGACCGTGGACAAGTCCTTTAACCTCTCTATGCCTCAGTTTCCTGATCTGTATCGTGAGGATAACAATAGGATCCATCTGTCAGGGGTTACATGAAAAGCACTTAGAACAATGCCTGGTACACAGTAAACAGTCAATGTTAACTTTCCTCCTTACCCTCAACTAGAAGGTCAGCTCCACCTGACAGCAGAAATTTTGCCTTTTTTAATCCTGTATCCCCAGCATCTATTTTGTCCATACAGTAGGCATTCAATAAATATTTGTTGAATGGATTAATGAATGAAAATAATTGGGCTTTAGGTTGAATGTCAAAGAAAATTAATCCTAAGTGAAGTAAAATAGACCTTAATTTAGGGTCACTTAAGGAGGTGGGAAAAAACCCTAAACTAAGATGAGAAGATCCAGATTAAGGTTTAGGTACTTCTAACTCTCTGAGTATTGTGACTGAGATTTTCTTTCTTAATTTGTAAAATGGGAATGATAGCTCCCAAAATTATTCTGAGGATCAACGTGTATGTTAAAACTCTCAGTAAACTATAAAGGGATAAACAAAAACATGATATTGTTATTAATAATTTCTATCTCCATAAATTTGTCCATTGGATGACAATAAAGTGATTCTTTGAGAGTGTTGGAAGAAAGAATCTTTAGCTTAAGATGTAAGTACTAAAAATATTCAACCCCAGAGGTACCACAGACATAGACTAATTTTTTCCATCTGTGCAGTTTAGGGTAGATTTGGCATACGCTCAATACCAGGCAAGAAAGAAACTATGGTTTAGGCTGCTTTTAAAGTTAAAAAAAAAAAGGCAGAAAAGGAAACTTTTCTTTTATAAGCATGAATATTAAAATAGGGAAAGCCTTCATCGAGTAATTTACCACTGAAGCATGACTATTTGATCCATATTCTCATTTGCCTTCCCTCACTCCTTATTTGTGTTCTGATTAGTTTTCTAGATTATGGCTTTTATGTCTTGGTCACTTCCTCCTTACCAAAGGAAGCCACATAGCTTATTCTTAATAAGCCAATGTGACTCAGAGGTCAAAAGAGCAGTTCCCTATAGGGCAATCTCCCTAAATTACTCATATTTAAAGACCTGGTTTTCAGAGCCATCGATTATTCAAAATATTATGGCTTTTAGATTAGGCCCCGCCCAAGATGCCTCACCAAAGCTGGAGTTTGAGGTTGAGAAACTGGGTTGAGGAAAAAGATAAAATAGCAGAGAAAGCTATGGTGGGTGAGCTGATGACTCATTGCCTTTTCCTTGAACTTTAGGAATGGCAAGATGGAAAAGGGAAAAAAGTGTCAAAATGCAGACCAGAGGTTCCATGAAAGACAAGAAACCCAGGGAACTTAAAGAACTACATGGGTTCTTAGGGTAAAGACAACAAACAATTTCCATGGTCAAGTTGTTAAGTGCATCAAAGAAAGGATGTTTGGAAAACTAAAGTTGATTACACTTTATCATCAGAGCTATCGTCCTAAATCTGATCATTTTATTCTCCTGCTTAAAAACTTCAATAACTGCACATCGCCACTGGATCAAGTCTAAATTTATAATGGCATAGAATATTCTTCCTAACCATGATCTTAACCTTCCTTGTTTGCGTCATCTTCTAATTAATTCTCATTACATATCTTGGGAGGTATGGGGGACCACTTATAGTTTCCCAAATAAGAAGATACTTTTAAACCCCCATCCACTTGCTTACACTATTCTCTCTGCCCAAAACTCTCATCTGAGTTGGCAAACTCCTGTCCATCAAAGCCTGAGCAAGTATCATTTCTTCTCAGTAGCTTTCTCAACTCCCACTCTCTCTTATTACTCAGAATGATTATTCTTTCATCTATGGAGTCACAGCACTTTAAGATGATTTGTTAAATCACTTGACCCAATGAATTAGACAGACTTGTAGGATTCTATCCTTTCTCCAACTCACTGTGTACTCTCTGAAGTGTGAACATGTCATTGTGCAATTCTTGCCACACTATAGGAGAATAATTCAAGTTTATGGAATTGAATCAAATTTCAAAAGAGGACCAAAGCATAGATGGATTTTCTAGGCCAAGGAATTATGCTAGAACTAGAAAATGTATACTAAATTCACATATGTGATTCTGATTTGGTCTTACCAGAGTGTATATAATTTGCTTTTATTAAAAAATAGTAAAAGTGCCTGTAAGCCTAGCACTTTGGGGGACCAAGGTGGGAGGACTGTTTCAGGTCAGGAGATTGAGACCAGCCTGAGCAAGACACCGTCTCTACAAAAAATAGGAAAATTAGCCGGGCGTGGTGGCACATGCCTGTAGTCCCAGCTACTCGGGAGGCTGAGGCAGGATTGTTTGAGCCTAGGAGTTTGAGGTTGCAGTGAGCTATGATGATGCCACTGAATGTTGGCTGGGGCAACAGAGCAAGACCCTGTCTCAAAAAAAACACCAAACCAAACAAAAAAAAAACAGTATCATGGGCCGGGCGCGGTGGCTCACGCCTGTAATCCCAGCACTCTGGGAGGCCGAGGCGGGTGGATCGCTCAAGGTCAGGAGTTCAAGACCAGCCTGAGCAAGAGCAAGACCCCGTCTCTACTAAAAATAGGAAGAAATTATTTGGACAACTAAAAATCTATATAGAAAAAAAAAAAATTAGCCGGGCATGGCGGCCATGTCTGTAGTCCCAGCTACTTGGGAGGCTGAGGCAGTAGGATTGCTTGAGCCCAGGAGTTTGAGGTTGCTGTGAGCTAGGCTGATGCCATGGCACTCTACTCTGGGCAATGGAGTGAGACTCTGTCTCAAAAAAAAAAAAAAAAAAATCATGAATATATTTCTCTAGATAAAACTTCATTAATTCATTTTCTACTTAAAATTGGCTTTCCCATAACCCAGTTAGCTAAAGGTAGCTGAGTAACTTGAAATATTCTCCAGCTGGAGCGGGATCACGTTTGGGGTTTGCTTCAATCAGCACACCTCGTCTTGCTTTTGCTCTTCAAAGAGCCCCTCAGTCAACCATAGCCTTTGAAGGCATGAGCTGAACGGAAACCAGATTAACTCTATTGAATTTTAAACTTGCCACATTCCTTACTCTAGCATTAAACTTTTCTTCTCTAATTGAATAAGTTAACCGAAGAAGTATATAGATTTTTTCGTCTTATCCATTGTGCTCACCTTGTTCCAGAAAGAATTTAAGAGATATTAAAAAAAATCTGAAAACGAATTGTTCCTCAATCATTCCTTTGGTTCTTTTGATGGCTTTCTGTTAGTGTTGATGGTCAGAGTGAAAGACTTTTGGAAAAGTTTTCCAGGTGGGAGTAACAGCTTTTCCTGAAGCACCTTTTATCTTGGTTTACAGCAAATGGTTGTTTCAATGCCCTCAGGTCATTTGTACCCTAAGACCCAGTATGAGTTTGTTCAACCTTCAATCAGTCACTTCTGTCCTCACCTAGGGTACAAAACAATGTAGTTAGTTATACAGCATGTATCCTGGCTAAGTAAGATCATAAATAATTCATGTCTGGAGGTGGTCAGGGGTATAGCATTAAGATTAGGAGTGGGAGCTCTGGAGTCAATCTGTCTGCTGAGTTTGAATGTGGCCACACTTCTGACCAGTTATGTGACTTTAGACAAGTTACTTCACATCTCTATGTCTAACCAGTCTTATCAGTAAAAAAAGGAATAATGGTACCTACCTCTGGGTTTGCTGTATGGAATGAGTTAAATGCATAAAGCACTTAGAACAGTGTCTGGCACATAGTAAGCATTCAATAAACATTAGCCTTATATTAATAATTCTATACTTTATATACTATCACTCTATATTTTTAGATAAGTGGGTATAATAAAAAATTAAAGGAAAGAGGGTCATTTTTAGAACAAACTTTATTTATAAAACTTCAACTCAGTCTGCTTAAGTATCACTATTAACAAAATACCCTACAACTGAGTTTGCTGTATGGAATGAGTTAAATGCATAAAGCACTTAGAACAGTGTCTGGCACATAGTAAGCATTCAATAAACATTAGCCTTATATTAATAATTCTATACTTTATATACTATCACTCTATATTTTTAGATAAGTGGGTATAATAAAAATTAAAGGAAAGAGGGTCATTTTTAGAACAAACTTTATTTATAAAACTTCAACTCAGTCTGCTTTAGTATCACTATTAACAAAATACCCTACAACTGAGATATTAAAAGAGATACATTTATTTTAGCTTTACATAAAAATAGAACCCAATATTATCCCAGTTTCCTATTCCTGAGTGGCTCTGAATGCAGCTCTAAAAAAACAAAACAAAACAAGAGAAAATAGCTCTTTATAATGTACAATGGCTTAAGCAAATCACTTTGGTTTTTTTTCTATTTAAGGGTTGGGGCTGAGACTACTCATCTAAAATTTGCTTTTTACATAGAAAGCCCTAGAGAACAGGATAACTTAAAGACAGAGTTTGAGTTTATCTGGCTTTCATAATACAATATCCATAATGGCTTTAGAAGAATGTAAATAAATAACATTGATAGACAGTATAGATTGATAAATTTTCTGACAAACCCATTTATCTAAGATCATTCTGAGGAATCAAGAGGATTCCTCCATATATTTTGAAGTTTTAATTTATTGTATTTGCTGATTCACAAAGTCTTGCTCCATATTAGAGCAGTTATTGCCAATATAACATATGAGAGTCAGTACCCATGGAAACCAAACAGCCCATTTTTTTAAATCCCTTGTTAACATTCAGTTGATACATGCCTGATATATATGTGGTTGATATATGTGTGGGTACTAATACCCTTTGTTCAAGAATGTAAAATTAATAGTATCTGGCATCAAGTTGTAAGAAAAACTCCCCCAGATTGGGAGGTAGCTGAGTGACAATGTGAAAGAATTTTTTCCTAGCTGAATTTAGAAATATACCTATACTAGGCAAAAGGGTAGGGGAAAGGGAGAAGTATAAGTAGAAGAAAAGAACAATTCCATTGGCTTAAATTAAACTGAGGTAATCAATTTGAGATAGCAAATAAATAAATCAGCAAATGCCCAATTTTCATTTTCCAAAGAAAGAAATCACTGGCAGACCATTACTAACAATTTTAAAGTTGATCCATTAATATATTTTTAAATAGAAAAGTTTGAATATTACATGTATCACAATTCCATTCATCTAATACACTCCTCTGATGAGATATCTACCAGATCTTCATCTGTACTCTCTTCTATCTCTGGCAAGTTGCCCCAAAGTAGGATGTTTACACCTGAAAATAACAGGTCAAAAAATTCTTTAGTGCTCACTACTGTTACAACTCAGACCATGATATATGAAACTTCATATGTTAACATTCTTATATAAAACATAGTGTTAGCAGTAAAGAGAATAGCCATTAAAGAATGTATCGCAAATAATATTATCCATCCAGGACCTAAACAAACATTCTTTAAACCCTTTTAAGCAAGGACTTGACTTCTAGAATCTTAGAACTCAAAAAGATCTGAGGAATCCATTTACTCAAACCCTGCCTCCACTTACATTATGTCATTATCACTGTACACTGATAATTTTCTAATCTCTTTTAATGATCTCTAAGAATGAAGATCTCACAAGATCCTTTTAGATTAAGTGCCTGTTTGGAGGGTGCAGGGAAAAGTCTTGAATAAGTGTCATCTCTTCAATAAGCATAGAAGTAGCTGGTGCCGTTTTTCTCATTAAAAAAAGCAAAGTTTTAGCGCCAGTTATAATATGAACTGCAATCCTTGATATAGGTGGGTTTCAGTCTAGAGATTGTCAAGGCAGAGCTGTAAACTAAACTTTAGGATCGAGTTGTAGCAGTCAATATAATAAACAAAACAACAATCTAAAATCTCATTGAGAAAGAATAGTCAGATTTCATACTGAAAAATACAGAACAAGTATATAGTAAATAACCAAACACACCTTAGAGGATAATGATTTGATTTATTCTGGCCATGTACTATATTATAAGTTAAAAGCACTAAATTGAAGAAAATTGACCTCTAGGATAGCCAATGAACTTCAACAAGAAAAGCAAATCTCAAGCTGTCCAGTTGTCCGGGTGGGCACAAAGAAGACTCGACAATTCTGGATACCCACTCCATACACACTGAGATAGCAGCCGCATGGTGGAAAGAAATAAGCCAGGGTTTGGTGATTTGGTTTGAATCTGGTTTCCACCACTACAAGTACATCATGGATTGTTTTACTACGAATGCATGCAACCATAGACAACATATATTATTACCTTGTGTATTTAAAATTTTTATAGAATGGTATGATACTACATGTTTTTTCCTAATTTTCTTTTCTCACTTATTATGTTTTTGAGGTTTATCTATGTTGATATATGGAGATTTAGCTAATTTATTTTTATTTCTTTAGAGTATTCCATTGTGTGAATTTAAGAAAAATTATGAAGATATTGCAAATACAGCCCTTCCTCTAGCTGTCCCTTTTGCATAGGTGCCCAAGGAGACATGCACAAGGAGGCGCAGTGGGACATTGTTGTAATAGTTGAAATAATCAACTGTTTATCTTGGCTAAAAGAGAGATACTGGAATCTAATTAGGCAAAAAGTTAGCATTTATTGATACTACATTTGATACTGGTGAGGATATGCACGTCTATCGTATTCTCTGTATTGTTTTTGTGTTTGAATTGCTTATAATAAAAAACACTCCCCACGCCCCCAAGAATGAATGGTGTGCTGCTTCTGGTAATATGACATGGAAGAGCTGATGGGATTGTAAGGAAGTGCTAGGCCAAAATCTAAGTGAAAATTAGAACCTACATACGTACATGGACAGATGAAGCCAATTTGCCTTCGAGGGCATTTGCCAATTCCAGGAATTGGGCTGAAATTTCCCAAGGTTCCTCAGGAAAGCTCTAAGAAATCAGGTCTCTATGTGAACGCTAGCCTAGAACACAGACCTCCTGGGATCCTTTTCAGTCTAAACCTTCTAGAATTTTATAACACTTGTGTATGTATTCCTTTGACGATGCTGGTTCAGGTGATTCAAGGACAGTTCCAAGGCCATTAGAAACCTTCTTTTATACCAAGCATCTAGAAAATCTTGCTTTAAATTGCAGTATTAGGGTTACAAAGGAAAAGTTTGGTATTCTTGGAGTCAATACTCAGAGACATGAAGCAGCTCAGCACAATTGGTTCAAAGGAGGAAAAATAAACTACGAGATTGGATCTGATAGAAGCAGTACCTTCCTTTCTCTGTTAAGAAGGGAGGAAGGAAATCCTGCGATACATCTGTTTCTTATGGATTAGATTCAGTGCGAATAGAAGACTGCTGGGCTTTTATCTTTGAAAAATTGACCAATATTAAAAAGTAAATCAAAATTGAGAAATCTCCACCCTATGTTTTGAATTCTCTGAAGCAGGAAAAATAGTATCAAAGCAGAAACTTCCTTTAATGAGTCCCGTGAGCAACACAAACATAAAAATGGAGGCCTAAATTAGGAGCTTCTATCCTACTTAGGGGAGTTCATATAAATCCTTGCTTGAAAATAGCTTTCTTAACATACTACATGCTTAAATTAAGACCCCCAAATGATGGATCAAGAGCCACAGTTGAATCCTAGGTGATAAAAAAAATTAAGTCTATAAAACTCTAAGCATAATTAGAGGGTTTAAAGTTCCTAATAATCTAGCTTGCAACTCATGATCTTTTGATGTATGAAGGCAAATCATATTTTTTAAAAAAGGAATATATTTTAAGTTCCAAAGAAGACTAAAACATACATTTAGAAACCTAAGAATGTTAGTGCCAACTTATATTGTCAAGTTCCTTAAACTCAACTTGGTCTGTTGTGTAAATAGATATTAGACATTGAGAACATGTGTCCTATAACAAAATTGAACAGCTCCAGACAATATAAAAATATGTAAATATCTTTTAAGAATTGGTAGTGTATTTTCTTTTTTTTTTTTTTTTTTTTTGAGACAGAGTCTCACTCTTTTGCCCGGGCTAGAGTGAGTGCCATGGCCTCAGGCTAGCTCACAGCAACCTCACACTCCTGGGCTCAAGCGATCCTTCTGCCTCAGCCTCCCGAGTAGCTGGGACTACAGGCATTTGCCACCATGCCCGGCTAATTTTTTCTATATAGTTTTAGTTGTCCAATTAATTTCTTTCTATTTTTAGTAGAGACGGGGTCTCGCTGTTGCTCAGGCTGGTTTCGAACTCCTGAGCTCAAACAATCCGCCCGCCTCGGCCTCCCAGAGAGCTAGGATTACAGGCATGAGCCACCGCGCCCGGCCTAAGAATTGGTAGTGTATTTTCTTAATAAAGTAACTAGTGCAATCATACCTCATTTTACTGTGCTTTGCTTTATTGAGCTTTTTACAAATTGAAGGTTTGTGGTAACTGTTGAGTAAGTCTATTGGCACCATTTTTCCAACAGCATGTACTCACTTCATGTCTCTGTGTTACATTTTGGTAATTCTCATAATATTTAAAACTTTTTCATTATTATTATACCTTTTATGGTGATCTGTGATCAGTAATCTTTGATGTTATTATTGTAACAGTATTGCAGTGCCATGAATTGTACTCATATAAGATGGTGAACTTAATGGATAAATATTGTGTGTATTCCGATTGCTCCACTGACCAGCTGTCCCTCTCCTCAGGCCTCCCTATTCCCTGAGACACAATAATATTGAAATTGTTAGGCCAATTAATATCCCTACAATGATGAAAGGAAGAGTCACATGCCTCTCACTTTAAATCAATAGCTAGAAATGATTAAGCTTAGTGAGGAGGGTATGTCCAGACAGTCGGAAAGCTAGGCCTCTTGCCTCAAATAATCAAGTTGTAAATGCAAAGGAAAAGTTCTTCAAGGAAATTAAAAATGCTACTCCAGTAAACACACAAAGAAGAAAGCAAAACAGCCTTATTGTTTACATGGAGAAAGTTTTAGTGGTCCAGGTAGACGATCAAAACCAACCATGACATTTTTTAAAGCTAAAGCCAAATCTAGAGCAAGGTCCTAACTCTCTTCAATGCTATGAAGGCTAAGAGAGTCAAGGAAACTACAGAAGAAGAGTTGGAAACTAGCAGAGGTTGGTTCATGAAGTTTAAGGAAAGAAACCATCTCTATAACATAAAAGTGCAAATGAAGCAGTAAGTGCTGACATAGAAGCTGCAACAAGTTATCCAGAATATCTAGGTAAGGATATTGATGAAGGTGGCTACATTAAGCAACAGATTTTTAATGTAGACAAAAACAGCCTTCTATTGGAAGAAGATGCCATATAGGACTTTCATAGGTAGAGAGAAGTCATACCTGGCTTCAAAGTTCAAAGGACAGGCTGCCTCTCTTGTTAGGGGCTAATGCAGCTGGTGACTTTAAGTTGAAGCCAATGTTCATTTATCATTCTGAAAATCCTAGACCCCTTAAGAATTATGCTAAATGTACTCTGCCTGTGCTCTATCAATGGAACAACGGAGCCTGGATGATAGTGTCTGTTTACAACATGGTTTACTAAACATTTTAAGCCCATTGTTAAGAACTACTGCTCAGAAAAAAAGATTCCTTTCAATATATTACTGCTCTTTGACAATGTACCTGGTCACCCAAGAATTCTGGTGGAGATGTACAAGGAGATGAATGTTGTTTTCATGCCTGCTAACACAATGTCCATTCTACAGCCCATGGATCAAGGAGTAATTTAGACTTTCAAGTCTTATTACTTAAGAAATACATTTCATAAGGCTATATCTGCCACAGACTGTAATTCTTCTGATGGATCTCTGCAAAGCAAATTGAAAACCTTCTGGAAAGGCACATTTGTGATTCATGGGAGGAAGTCAAAATATCAAGATTCATGGAGTTTGAAAGAAGTTGATTCCAACACTCAGGCATGACTTTGAGGGGTTCAAGACTTTGGTGGAGGAAGTAACTGCAGATGTGGTAGAAACAGAATTAGAATTAGAAGTGGAACCCAAAGATGTGTCTCAACTGCTGCAATCTCATGATCAAACTTTAACAGATGAGGAGTTACTTCTTCTGGATGTGTGAAGAAAGTGGTTTCTTGAGATAGAATCTACCCCTGGTGAAGATGCTATGAACACTGTTGAAATGAAAACAAAGGATTTTGAATATTCCATAAACTTAGTTGATAAAGCAGTGGCAGGATTTGAGAGGAATGTCTCCAATTTTTAAAGAATTTCTACTGTGGGTAAAATGCTATCAAACAGCATTGCATGCTACAGAGAAATCTTTCATGAAAGGAAGAATCAACCAATGTGGCAAATTTCATTGTTGTCCTATTTTAAGAAATTTCCACAGACACTCCATCCTTCAGTAACCACAACCCTGATCAGTCAGCAGCCATCAATATAGAGGCAAGACCCTCCACCAGGAAAAAGATTATGATTTGTTGAAGGCTCAGGTGATCATTAGCATTTTTTTTTAAGAGACGGGGTCTAGCCTGCACCAGGCTGGAGTACAGTTGGCACGATCATAGCTCACTGGCCTCAAGCGAAGTGATCCATCCCACCTCAGCCTCCTAAGTAGCTGGGATTACAGGGATGAGTCACCATGCCTGGTTGTTTGCATTTTTTAGCAATAAAGTATTTTAAATTAAGGTATATACATTATTACAATGCTATTGCACACTTAATAGACTACAGTATATTGTAAATATAACTTTTATATGCACTGGGAAACCAAAAAATCGTATGATTCTCTTTATTGTGATATTTGCTTTATTGCAGTGGTCTAGAACTGAATCCATAATATCTCCAAGGTATGTCTGTACAACATACTAGTACCAAGTATTCCTCTTGACTAAGATTCTATCTAACTTATTAACATAGATGTCAAAATGTCTCTTTTTATCCTGAAGCATCACCAAATATAGAGGTTACCTATTCCTCCTCCCCTCAACCTTACTACCCTTGCTTGCTCTACCTTCCTTTCTTATACGAGCATGCGCGCACATACACACACATTTGACTATCAAGTCAGATTTTAATCTTCAAAAATTCTCTGGAGTCAGAATATGTATTAAGGCAGCAGTTTGGAGCAATTAAAATATTAATTTTAAAAGATCAAGAAAAATCTAGTTAAGTTTGAGGCCCTTAAATACAATGATGAATATAGAAACGACAATGAATTTTGCCTAATAATTTTCATGTGATTGGGAAAAAAGGATTAGAGTTTCACTCTAGCTGATCCAACCCAGCTAAGAAGGTCTATAAAAGGAATCCTGAAATTATCTACTGGGAGTTTCACTCAGGTATTTATATAGAAATGTTACAGGAATGTCTAAATCCATTGCTTCTTACCAGTGGAGTCCAGTCTGTTAATATCATAAACTGCCTGGCTGTGAAACATCCAGAAGTGTCCATTGTTGCAGGAAAGAAGGCAGGAAGTACATGGAACAATCACATGATAACCTACGATGTTCCCACTAAAAAAGAAAGTAAATGCTGTTATATGCCATGCAATACCTAGCCAGATAAGCATTTTTATATGCTGATATAAATAGATAGACCATATAATTTAGAACTCATTTCCTCCAAACAACCTCCATTCCTGGGATCTTTGGGATGGGAGTTACTATGATAATGGATGCAGTTCTACCATTAAGTGGGAAAGTAGTCTTTAATTGAAATAATACTAACATATTCTTGCATTTCTTTGCTAGTGTCATTTTATGCATTCTCCCTTTGGAAGCTAGCTTCTGGATGCCATCAGGTTATGATTTCTTCTGTTAAGCACTCAAATTGATGTGCTGTACAGACAAAATAAATTAAATAAACTCCGATCAGTGGGTAAAGGTTTTTGCTATCCCAGAACTGTGGTAAGTGGGGTTCTTACATGTTCTAGTTCCATGCCAGCACCTAAAAACTGTTTCAACAGATGGAGGAGTAGGAAGACAGCATGAGTCCCTGTAAACTAAACACAAGCTGGCTGCTCTAATTTTAGTTTCAGTGTTTTTGAAGGAATTCAGAAATAAAGCATATCTAAAGCCTCTAGAGAAAGTTGCAAAAGTTTTTACTGTCTTCAGTATTATCCAGCTAATTATAAGTACCTCATTCTTTCAAAAAAAATTTTTTTTTACTACCTAGTCACATATTAAATAAAGTGAACCTACAGGGAATGTTTCAGTACTTTTTTAAAAAAATGCAACATGAACTGTTTATACCTGAGTTATAAAAATTCTTATTGTGGCTTCATCTCACCCTGTGAGATGTGGGAGTCAGTCACTTTTATGAGACCCTATAAAGATTACTATAAAAGGTACCAGCCCACCTAAAATATGTCTTCTAATCATAACCTGCTTGAAAGGCAAACAAACGAAAATAAAAGTTGTTCTTGGACTAGGACTGACAGTTATTTATAAGACTACATTGCAAGAGTAAATTCTATGGCTTTAATTATCTCCTATATTCATTCATTCATCCATTCATTTACTCACTGAATTAATGTTTACTGAACATCTACTATATGCCAGGCACTGTTCTAGGTGCTAGGACTACAGCAGTGGACAAAACAAAGTCCTTGCTCTCATGGAGTGAACATTCTAGTGGGGCTACATCAGATCACTTTGCTACCTTGTTAAAACCCCTTGAATGACTTCCTATTGGCCAAAAATGAAAATAAAAAGCCCTTTCGTACCAAGATCTGGATCTACACTGTCAAAAACAATAGCCACTAGCCATGTGTGGCTAATTGTGCATTTGAAATGGGGCTGGCCTGTATTGAGACATGCTGTAAATGTGAAATGTATACCAGATCTCAAAGACTAACAACAAAAAATAGAATGTAAAATTTACATTAATAATTTATGTTGGTTGCATGTTGAAATGAGAATATTTTGGATATATTGGGTTAAATAGAATATATGATGAAAATTAATTTTACCTGTTTTGTTTTAATTTTTAAAATGTTGTTACCAGAACATTTTAAATTACATATATGACTTGCATATTTCTATTGGACAACACTGCTCTAGGTTATCTGGGTTCATCTCTAAACTATTCATACTACTCTCCCTCCATGCTCACATTTCAGCCACACTGGCCAGTGTGAACGTGTTAAGCTTCTTGCCATCGGTTCTTTGCATTTGCTATTTCCTCTTACTGTTTATGAGAAGGCTTCCCTGACCATGACAACTAAAATAGCTCTCACCTACTTTCTCAACTTCTATAATCCTCTATCATTTATTATTATTATTTCCTTAGGAGTACTTTCTACCATATTAAATATACTATTTATTTAAATATCTTATTGATTGATCATCTTCCTATTAAAACATAATGTCCAAAGGCTAGTAACTTTATCTTGTTTGGTGGCTTTGTTTCCAGTCCCTATAATAATGACTAGCATATAGTAGGTTCTCAATATAAGTATAGCTTTTTTTTTTTTTTTTTTTTGAGACAGAGTCTCACAATGTTGCCCAGGTTAGAGTGCCATGGCGTCATCCTGGCTCACAGCAACCTCAAACTCCTGGGGTCAAGCGATCCTACTGCCTCAGCCTCCCGAGCAGCTGGGACTACAGGCATGCGCCACCATGCCCGGCTAATTTTTTCTATGTATTTTTAGTTTTCCAGTTAATTTCTTTCTATTTTTAGTAGAGACGGGGTCTCGCTCTTGCTCAGGCTGGTTTTGAACTCCTGAGCTGAAACAATCCGCCCGCCTCGGCCTCCCAGAGAGCTAGGATTACAGGCGTGAGCCACCGCGCCCGGCCATAAGTATAGCTTTAATGAATAAATGAGTGAATGAAATCAACTAGTCATTAGCAAATAAGAAGAGTTTGCTAAATTAAATGATTAGGATTATAATTTATAATTCAAACCCCATTTGAATGAGAAAATCTCAACTTTTTTCTCCCTAAAATGGGAATAATAACACACATTCATCTACCTCTCATAAGATTATAGTAGTGGCTTTCATCTGTGTTGTAATTTAGTTTATTAAGCCTTTTAACATTCATAATTCATTTGATCTTCACAAAAACTTTATAAGGTAAATACAAAAGACAATTTCTATTTTATTGAGATAACAGCGGTTCAGAGGTTTAGAGGTTTAAAGAATTTACTCAAGACCACATAGAAAGTAAGGTAGAGCTACTACTGTAAATCTAAGTATTTCCCTCAAACTATATTGCCTTGTTCTGAAAATTAAAGCAGATACTTGTGAATGCACTTCGAAAATTGTAAAATCATATACAAATGTGAAGTATCACAAGATCCTTTTAAAAAATAGCTCTAAGTAACAAATGATTTTTTCAATGGTTCATTGCATGGGTTATACCAGTGCTCACTGCAGCCCACTGAACCTGTCTCTGTGCTTTGATGTTAACATCCATCTTCTAAACCCAGGGCTATCTAGAATATTGCTACAAATTACCACTTTAAACATGCGATGTCCTTCAGTTTACATTTGCAGATTTTGGTGAAATAGCATCTTCCAATGAAGTCCACTGCACTGGAGAGAGAAAAGTATAAAGGCAGTTAATTATACTTCTTAACAAATTTAATTGTGGCCAAAAAATAATATAAAATTTACCACTTACTCATATTTAAGTGTACAGTTCAGAAGTATTAAATATAATCACATTGTTGTGCGATGAATTTCCATACCTTTTTCATTTTGCAAAATTGAAGCTCTATACTTACTTATTAAATAACAACTCCCCATTTCTCCTCCCCTCAGTCCCCAGCCACTACCATTCTTCTTTCTTTTTCAGTGACTTTGACTAATTTAGATATCTCATAAAAGTGGAATACAGTATTTGTCTTTTTATGACTGGCTTATTTCACTTAGCATAAAGTCCTCAAGGTTCATCCATGTTGCAGCATGTGACAGGATTTCCTTGCTTTATAAGGCTGAATAATATTCTGTTGTATGTATATACCACACTTTGTTTATCCATTCATCTGCGGAGTTAATGGACATTTGGATTGCTTCCACCTCTTGGCCACTGTGATTAATGCTGTTATGAACATGCATATGCAAATATCTCTTCAAGTTCCTGCTTTGAATTCTTTTGTATAAATACCTAGAAGTGGCACTGCTGGATCATATGGTAATTCTGTGTTTAATTTTTTGAGGAACTACCATACAGTTTTCCATAGTGGCTATACCATTTTACATTCCTGCAGTTTGCAAGGATTCCAATTTCTCCACATCCTCATCATCAAATGTACTTTTAAATGTGATTTAGCACACGTTTCGTAAATCCAAAGAGCTGAAAGAGATTAATGCAGAACTACAGTATATTTTGTAAGAGTCAGTTAATATTTGTGAGCTCACCACAAACATCTGAGAAAACTTCTATTAAAAAAAAAATCTACTGTTCATTGATTCACACTTTAGAACTGCGGTCCCAAATCCCAGAGCTGGTTGGGTATCAGTCCCGCTGGAGCTGCGGCCCATACCCCCTAATCCCCTTACCCCACCCCCGACCCCCTCTCCTGTCCATGGAAACATTGTCTTCCATGAAACCGGTCCCTGGTGCCAGAAAGATTGGGGACCGTTGCAGTTTAACACATCGATCCATTGCTTTCATAACCTCTACAAAGAAGAATAGACAATAGAAAAAACCTGATTCTATTCTAGACTTTTGTCTAACCTATAATATTAATAGTTCACCTGAGTCTTCCTTATGACTGCCTTATTACTTACCACAGCTATTGCAAAGATGAATGAGTTAATGTTTTAAATTTGTGTACGTGCTACTAAAAAGAATTGGCTGGGTATGGTGGCTTACGCCTATAACCCCAGTACTTTGGGTGGGGGGCAGGAATGGCTTGAGGCCAGGAGTTTCAGACCAGCCTGGACAACATAACAAGATTCTGTCACTACAAACAAAATTTTAACAATCAGCTGGGTGTGACAATGTGGGCCCGTAGTCCCAGCTACTTGGGAGGCTGAGGTAGGAGGATCGCGTAAGCCCAGGAGTTTGAGGTTAAGCGAACTATGATCAGCCTACTGTATTAAATATACTATTTATTTAAATATCTTATTGA
>NW_012151541.1:175776-275683 GCF_000956105.1 Propithecus coquereli | reverse complement strand
TCTCTCCTGCCTTAGCCTCCCAAGTAGCTGGGACTACAGGTGTGAGCCACCACGCTTAGCTAATTTCTTTAAAAAAAATTTTTGTAGAGACAGGGGTCTTGCTATGTTGCTCAGGCTGGCCTCAAGAGATCCTCCCACTTTGGCCTTCCAAAGTGCTGAGATTACAGGTGTGAGCCACTGTGCCCAGACGTGAAATTAATTTTAAATAAATTATGGTTTTTAGTCTGCTTCCTCTGGCTCTGTGTCCAAAGATTAAAGAATAGCTATCCACTCATATTTTGGATAGTTTTTCATTCTAATAATAAGATTTCAATAAAGAACTAAATCTTGAAAATCACGTAGGGCACATATACATTGACTATAGAAAGATAAAATACCTTTTAGAGCTAGAAAAAGGTGTAGAGTAAAATAAAATGGCTATTATACCAAATAGGGAGCAAATTCTTAAAGACTTTACACCCAAAAGTGGGTAGTGGCTGAAAGCAGATTTCAAAAGGGTTCAATTATGCAAACAAATGTGTAATATCCAAAACAGGCTTTATAGGACATACAGATTATTTTAAGGCTAAATCTATTTTTCATCCCATAAAAATATATTTATTTCTCTCAGAGAGAAAGAGAAAGATTTGAGGAGAGAATATTGAATTTGATGGATAATGGATTTGACTCAGCATGCCAATTGCAAATAATGGTAGAAAAAACTATGCTGTTGTTTTTTTTTTTTTTGGTGTAAAACTGTACGGATAAAAACGAAAAACCTAAATGACCTCTCCTCTCCAACAGTACAGAAAATCTTGCCTGAATTTACCTACAGTCCAGGTCATGGACTTGATTTAGTACAATAGGATGGTTGGGCAGGGCACCCAGCCAGGGATCAAACCTAAGGGATGTGTGGTCACGTGACTATAAGTGAACTAGAAGCATGGCATCAGGACTGACCACTCTAGCTAAACCACAGACTTTGTCCAGACAGTCTGCTTACTTAGATATATTCCAAGGGGATCATCAGACTGTTGGGAGTGGCCGGAACACCAAAATGATAACCTTGTTGTTGACTCCCAGAGATCCAAGCTATACACTTTTCCCATTTAGTTAAAGGCTACTGTTGCCCGTCTCCAGCGTGACTTACTTGGTAGGAGGGATGTCTGTAGAGAAAAGGTCTATTTCAGTATCAGCCAGCAAAACAGCCTTCATTCCCCTAGAGCTGAGCACTTGTTTACAGAATTTGCAACACAGGATGGACACGCACCGGTCCTTGAAATTACAACTGTTGGTAGACATGGCGTCCCAGGAAGGATGAAGCGTGGGGTTTTGAAAAAGGAACCAAGAGCGATACCCCTTCTACTTTGAGTCCCTCAGGCTAAAAATCAAGTTAGGAGGCTTCAAGCTAAGCCCTAAAATTGGGAAGTTAAAGAGTTCTTTTCTTTTTTCCCGTGGAAGGGTAAAGTAATATTTATTGAGTAGCAACAGGGGAGAGCAGCAAACTTGTTCTCCTTTTAACTTTCGGAGAAGGGAGTGGAGTTTGAAGGGAACTTCGCAACAGCTTTCCCTTTTTGCTGTCTACAAGTATCCCCTGCTCTTTAGCTCCCGTCCCTACAGCGATTCCCTCAGCCTTCTCCCGTTGTCCCTTTTATTAAAAACTTCTCTTAGGACGTCCCTCTCCCGGCATTAAGCTCCTCCTTCAATTCCACTCTCGGATCGCGGACTAAGCGTCCCCACCCACGCCTCCTCTTCCCTGGATTCAGAAACTCCCTCAGCTTTTCCACCGGAATGACCCCTGGTTGTCCGGAGTCTTCCCCCTCTCTCCCGCGACCTTCCTCCGCTCTGCTGGTCCGCGGGCCCCTCTCGGGGCAGCCCCCGGCCCTCAGCTTGCTCGCGCTCGCGCCGTTTCTCTCGCGTCCTCCCTCCCTTCAGCTCTCCCTCGGGCCCCGCGCTGTCCCCTCAGGTCTCTCCCGCAGCGGCCGCTCCCGAGCGCGCGGTGGTTTTGGTGGGGAGGGGCAGAGGTCGCTTTGGGGGCTCAGTCGGCGCTGGGGTCTGTCACCAAACACGTCGTTTTTTGCGCCCTCTTCCGCTTTCTCTGCCTTTCCAACCGGCTGTCAGTTTGAATTGCCAGCGCCGCGCACGGATTGGGAGAACTAGAGTTCGCCCACATCCCGCATTGGAAGGCCCAGAGGCCTTCCCCTGACGAGAGATTAGTGGCGTGGAGACCGTACGCCCCGCCCCAGTAACGGTGCCGAGATCAGCTCGGCTTTCTGGTTGGCCGAGATTGGCTCCGCCTCTGATCTCATTGGCCGGTTTCGGGAGGTTTTGGCAAACCCTCTTCCCGCCCTGGTGAAAGTGGCAAGACGCGCCCCTCGCCCTTCTTATTGGAAGACGTCCTACAGCCCCCGCCAGCCTCTACTCTCTATTGGCTAAAATTCCCCGCAACACTCCCTCCTCTTTACCCCGGTCCAATTGGTCGTGCCTTAGCACAAGAGTTTGTGTTTGGTTGTCGGTTCCATCTTAATCCCGCCCATCAGTTCTATTTTAGGGATCGACAGCCCGAGGAGGAGCTTAACCTGTGACCACGCCTGGACAGTGCTAGTCACACCTCCAAGTTTTGCTAGCTCCTCCCCCTCATTACTGGCCTCTCGGGATCAGCTATTCCTATTGGCTATAGGCCCCATCGGTCGATAGAAAACGGGCGGTGATTGGCAAGGGGGTGGGTTTTGCTTCCCGGCGGGGTCCTGCGGAGTTGGCCGAGGCTCCTGAGGGACTGGGGGACCGATCTGCGTAGAAGCGGGTGGCGGGGAAGAGAGGGAGGAGAGCTGGGGAAGCGGAGCCGGGGGCCTGGGACCCGTCGCGTCAGAGCCAGGTAAAGGCTCCTTCCCTGTCTCCTTTCTTCTTCCCGGCCGCGGGGCTGGAGCCCTGACTGAGCAGACCCGGGCTGGGGCGGGAAGGAGAGGGCGCGGATGCTGCTCGCGGCATCGCCTTAGCGGTGCCGCCCGGAATCCCTCAGACCGCCCCCCCCCTTCCCGACCCTCTCCAAATCTCCCAGTACAGCCCATAATACTTCTCAGGACCGCGCGTCTCTCCGCCCATCACCGCACAGCCTGGGACTCTGCCCTGGCTCACAGACCGCAGCGCAGCCCGCACCCAGCCCCTCCCCAGCTCCTCTGCACACGGCAGTTGCGGTCCACCTTGGGGCAGCCGTCGTTGGCATCGCGCGTAACCATCGGCTGGCCTCTTCCCGAGCCCTGGCAGACAGCCCGGGTCACAGCCCGGGACCCAGAGGATGGGTGTTCCGCGCAGCTTCCGGGGCTCTTCCCCTGTCCCACCCCCCGGCCCGCCCCAGTGGGCTTCTCTTCACCCACTCCCATTCCCAGACCACAGCCTGGTCCCCAGAGTTGCTAACATCCTTGCGCTGCACGTAGCGTCTTGGCCCACGATAGTCTTCTAACTCCCCCTCACCCGCAAGGCAGCCCTCTCCCGCCTTCCAAGCGTGTGCAGCTCCAGTTGTCCCCGGGCTCCCGTCCAGCCTCAGGACCCCACCTCACGCCCGCCTCCCCGCTTCCTGCCCGCCTGAACCACGCCGCCTCTGCTCCCTCTCTTCCCCGCTCGGTGTGGCCCTTCCTCCAGATGAGGGAAGTGGGAGACACTAGCAAGAGCCGCCTCCTCCCGGTGGCCAGAGGGGCAGGGGCGATCAAGGAGAGCGGGTCGCCGCTGCGGCACGCAGGGCAGTTTGACGCCGGGCTCTGCGCTCCCGCCTGCTTCCCTCCCGCCTCCCGGGCCTTGGCCAGGGCAGGATCTCCTCCGGCACCTCCTGGTGCGAGGAGTCGAGACTGCGATCCTCACTGATCTCCCCTCACCCCCAGCCTAGGATTGGGTGCGGTATCCGGGTTCCCTGGGCTTGGGTGACAAAAAATATTGGGGGTGGCATTTAGAGTCACTCTTGTCCCTGGCTTGGGGGAGGCGACGGCTGCCTTCCGCCTCCCGCCCCCTGTTTTCCCGGCTCCGACCCTATCCTCTAACCCGTTTCCTGCTTCTGCCGACTACATTGTTTTCCTGGATGCGTCCCTTGCGGAGCAGGCTTTTTCCTGCAGATCCCCCCACCCGCCCCAACATTTAGCTGCCAAGAGAAGCTAGTAACCCAAAACAAAACAACTGGGAGGAGGGGCGGGCGGGGAAGAAAAGTTGTGCCCGGGTGGCTTGTCCCTCCCTGGCTTTGATCCCCTTTGATGTCCAGGGAGGTGCCCCAGCCGGGGGTCAGGGGCCACATCGGGGTCAGGGCCCGGAGGGCCCCCACCGGCTGGCCGCTGCCCAGCGCTGGCGGGGCTGGCGGGGCTGGCGGGGCTGGCGGGGCTCGCGAGGCCGCCGAGGTGCCGCAGTCCCCGCCCGGAGCCCCGCGTTCCCGCCGCAGTCCCCGCCCGGAGCCCGCGCGGGCGGCTGCTCCAAAGTGTTTTCTTTCAGCCTTAAAACAAAATCCGGAGGGAGCTTCCTTCCTCCCCACCTCGCAGCGCCGGCCTTTGCGGGCTGGGCGGCATTTGGCCGAGATGAATGGGCCCAGGCCGGGCCGGGAAAGACGTCCCCTACCCCACCCCCGCTGCGATTGGGATCTGCGCTCTGGCTGATCACCCCCTCCCCCTTTTCCTGCATTTACAGGCAAGTGAACCGGAGCAAACGACTTCCGATCCAGTCTGCCTTGCTGCGGCTCCCGTTTGGGATTTGATTTGCAGCATCTTGGACCCTTATACGACAAAAAACCGCGAAGCACGCCCAGTCCTCCCCCGACACCCCGATACGCACCCACTCCCTCCCGGGGACACAGCTGGGCGCGTCCGCACCCCCGCACCCCCACACCATGTTGTGCGGAAGGACTTCCACTCCCCGCCTGTGTCGTTGATGTCAGACCCCAGGCCAGCCTCCGGGCGCTGCAGTTCTCCCGGCTAATGCTGAGGCTGGGGCTCCGGTTGTAGCACAGGAACCAGCCACTGCCGCACCCGGCCCCAGCGCCCACCGTCTGCATGTGCCCGCCGTAGCCGCCTGCCCATCCCGCAGCCCGCGCTCCACGGAGCGCTGGAGACCACCGCGGGGGGCCCCTTCTGCCCTCGGGAGAAGCGGTCTTGGAGGTATTGATTTCGGTGGTTGGATTTTTCCCGTGGATCTATCAATTCACAATTCGAATTTGGAAGAAAGAAGGAAAACATGACGTCTCCAGCCAAATTCAAAAAGGATAAGGAGATCATAGCAGAGTACGATACTCAGGTCAAAGGTAAGGGCTTTGAAAAATAGCATACTGCAAATGCTCTGTGGACTGGTGGGGCATGTATTTCCACCCTGATTTGCAGGCTGTTCATGTCTTTGGGCGGAGCAGGTGGGGGTAGACTGACCGACCCCAAAGGTGGTTTCATAGGTGGATCTGAACCTCCGAAGGATGGGCAGTGCCAGGGGCTACAGGCGCTGGAAAAGAATTTTCAGAATGGGCTTTAGGAATGCCTCTGTAGGGCTGGCCATTATTTTGGCAGCCCTTTCCCCAAGCTGGACAGGGTGGGGGGAGGTGCAAGAGGTTCTTGGAAAGAGAAAGGCACAATTTGCCTCTGGGTGTCTGGGTCAGGTTTCCTTGAAGGACAACTGAAATCTGACAGGTGTTTGGACATTTATTTCAGAGATCGAAGAAGAGTCCAGACAGAGAAAGGCAACCTTGAGAAGGTGTACCATTTGGAGAGCTCTGGGAGAGGCGGGGGTTTTTCCTGATACACTATATTAAAACATGAGATTTGGTATGGCATTGGACACTGAAAGTCCATAGCCATCTTGGGAGTACTTTGTACTTGCCTGATCCCTGGTCAGCTTGCTTATCATCAGAGATCAGAGAACAGAAAGAATAAGGCCACCCACACCCGGTCTCCGCCCTCACCTAAATCTGAATACAGTTGGGATATTAGGGTTGCTGGGTGGTGCTGATTCTGGAAAATGAGAAGACATGATTGTTTAACCTTCTGTGCTGTCACCCTCTGCTCCACAATGCACGCTTTTAAAGCCCCATTTCCCTCTGCAAAAATGTGAAGGGTAAAGCAAAATGTGGACTGGAGAAACCAAGTGACCTGTCTTCTCATCTAGTCAACTGCATGACTTGGCTTGTGAATCAGAGCTCATACTCAGACAGCCTTTTCTTAACCAGCAATTCCCCTAGGAGGGGTTCCTGCCTGTTAAAGAGCCCCAGCATGTGTTTGTGCAAGGCACTGTCCCTTCCTGGTCAGTCACTGGTAAGAACCATGTGGCTCCAGCCCATTGAGACCTTATAGCTGGGGAGTGGGAGAGGTGGGTGGCCTTGAATGTTACACCACATGGTTGGAGCTCTGGGTTTTCCTTTGTTTCAGAGTACAGAGGGAGGGGCCCCTCCTTCTTTCCCTACACCAGAGCAAGGAGACCTTTTCCTATCATAGAGGACTTGGGAAGGGCCATGTCTCCTCTCTAATGATTGCCTGGGGTGGGGGCAGGGGTAGAGTTTGAAATGGCAGCTCCCTTATCTCTTGGAAGGTTGGAAGGTGGTTTGAGAGTCCCCATCGTGCCTACAGAATTTTTTTTATGTCATCAGTTTGGTCAATGCTGGAGGTGCCCTAAGGGACCTTCTATCCACTTGGCTGCAGATATTGGTAGGTTTATTACAGAGATGGGGGAGTTGACTGATTGATAGCTTTAGTTGAACTGGGATTGAGAGAGGTGTGGTTGTGAGTTATAATTGAGGTCTTGGCTTCTTGTCAGTGTTTATAATCCCGGCCTGTTTTTGTAAACAATAGGCCACTGGCCCCTGTGTCCTGTCCAGATGCACTGCATTCTGCTCCTGGAATCCCCCCTGCAGTTTTAACCAGATATGTCATTCTTTTTTTTTTTACACATGCTATTCTTAAACTGTTGCCATAGGGAGTGTTAATAACTTTGATTTTCCCAGATTTCTCTCTAGAAGCATGCCATTTGACTAAGCTGCAAAGTGATTTTACATGTTTATTTTTTGGAAGGCTCAGGACTGATAGGTGTTAATTACTGTATCTGCCAATTTCTTATTGGTAAAGGATTTCTCACAAGTCTCTCAAAATTAAACACTTTGTGTATTTACAAACATTGTTCATTGAAATGATGTAATGCATTTGGCTATTTGGGTTTTCTTTTCAACCTTGTCACAAGCAGGAGACTGTTTTACTTTGCTCTGATATTTTTCCATTGTCACTATTCAGAATCATAGAATTTTATAGGTGGATGAGCATGATGTCTTATTCAGTGAAGGTGCCCGATTAATGCTTACGGAACTGATTTGAATAGTTTAGTCCCTTGTTTTACAGCTGAGGAGAGTACAGAGAATTGAAGAGGCTTGTCCAAGGTCACACAACTAGGTGGTGGCAGATCTGAAACTGAGAGCAGGTTTACTGACTCCCAATTTCCCATTCTGTATCTTTACTATGAAACATCATCTGATGAGGGTGGGAAAAAATTTTAAAAATTCTTAAGGAGCCCAAATCTGTCAATGAATAATAGTAGTAATGATGATAATAATAGATTACATTTTGGATGCTCATTATGTTCCAGCCTGTCCCAAGTGCTTCATATGAATGGTCTGGTTTAATCCTCATATCAACCTAGGAAGTGGGTATTATTGTCACCTTCCTTTGATCACATGAGGAAACTGAGGCTTAGAGAGGATAAGAAGCCCTTCCAAGGTCACATAGCCAAACCATGGCAGGTTGACTTCATTCTTTTATTCATTAACTATTTATTGAGTGCCTGCTTATGTGTTCTGGGGGCTAGCAATACAGCAATGAAGAAGAAAAAGCCCTCACCCACATGGAGCTTACATTCTAGAACCTGTGCTCTCTATGGAAGATCACAGGATTTGGAGACCAAAGACCTGGGTTCTGGGCTGGCTTTCTCCCCTACTAGCTGGAAGCCCTGGGTCAGAATTATTATGACTTTCAGCTTTTTATGTGTTAGATGGGACTCATGGTACTGCCAGCCTTACTTCTCTTATAGATGCCAAGATGAAAAAGAGAATTGCTGTAACATCCAAGCAGTTTGGTTTGGTGGTTAAGAGCGCGGTTTTTAAGAGTCAAAGGGATTCAGGTTTAACTCTTGGTTCTGTCACTTGCTTGCCTTGTACCTCAGGCAAGTTATGTGACTTATTTGAGCCTCAGTTTCCTAATTTGGAAATAATATGCATTTCCTAAAGTAGTTATGAGGAGTCAATGAGATAGTATATATAAATCTTTTAGAACAGTGTCTGGTACTTGTAAATGCTCAATAATGGTATAGTCTGCTCCTCTGTTAGTGAGTTTTCCTTTTTGCTTAATTGGCCTTACTGTTGAGGCTACATTGCATATTCACTCCTAAAGTGCCAGCTATTAAATGATAGGAAACAAGTCAACGAATGAAATTTGAATTCTAGTTGAAGTTCATCCATTAGTAACAACAGGTATCTCTCTCTGGTCAGTCATTTAAACTGCCTGGATATCAGTTTCCTTTTCAGTAGAATGAACAGGTAAACTGTCTAATTGTAGTTCTGTATGTCTCTGACCAGAATTCTGGGTCCTGCATGTCAATCAGAATGGTTTGAATTAAGTGGACTCTAAATGGGACCCTAATCTAATGGAACCTTTTGTGGGACCCTCTCGATCCCTTGATTTTTGCCTCCCCTGCTTGCATGTGCCCTGAAGGATTTCTGAGGCTACAGCCCCAACCCTGCCCCAGTGTGGTTTTATGAGGGGCATGCCTCCTTAGTCAGCCTGCCTTGTAGTGCCTTATGGCTGAGGCAGTAGGATCGCTTGAGTCCAGGAGTTTGAGGTTGCTGTGAGCTAGGCTGACGCCACGGCACTCTCTCTAACCAGGGCAATAGAGTGAGACTCTGTCTCAAAAAAAAAAAAACAACAAAAAAACCCATCATTGTTTCTGGTTTGTGGGTGTTCAGATTCCTTTGAAAGTTCGTGCCTGTCCATGTCTGACTCGAAAGCAATAATGTTCTTAGTCCTTTTACATAGCTCTTTCCAGTTTACAAAGTGCTTTCATATACAGTTATCCTTTGGTATCCAGGGGCATTGGTTCCAATACCCGCTTCCTCCAACGAGGATACCAATATCTGAGGATGCTCGTCCCTTATATAAAATGGCATAGTATTTGCATATAACCTATGTACACACATCCCCCCATATGTTTTAAATCATCTCTAGATTACTTATAATACCTAATACAATGTAAATGCTATGTAAATAGTTGTTATACTGTATTGTTTTTTAAATTTGTATTTTTTTATTATTGTATTGTTGTTTGTATTTTTTTTCCCCAAATATTTTCTATATGTAGTTGGTTGAATCCAAGGACATGAAATTCACAGATATGGAGGGCCAGCTGTACATTAATTTCTAGAAATTCTTTACAACCCTGGTCAGATTCATGGTCATAACCTAGGCCTTTGGCCTCTAGCCTGTTAGCTTTTTGCTGGGATTGGAGCAGCAAAAGGTGGTAAGGTGCAGGGCATGGTTACTAGAGCTGCTAGTCTGTGTGGTATTTGGGTGAATTCACATCACCACATACAGTCCCAGATATTGTCATTTCATTATTTAAGGCCCCTTTCATTTATGCTCTCCATACCTTGAGTGTTTAGTCTCCCAGAAAGCTTGAGATTGACAGCTAATGCAAATATTCCAGGAGGAATAGTCTGAAACAGAGTGGCACTGTATGCTGAGCAGTCAGATTTTCTTTCTTGAGAACATTAGGGGTCTTGTCTTTTTTTTTTCCTTCTTTTTTTAAATGTCTTAGGAGAACAGTGTGTGTATACCACAGAGCTGAGAAGTGAAATTTTGTAATTTCCATGTGGAGCATTTTGATAGAAAAAGCGCAGGCCTTTGCCTGGAACAGTTTAACCCTTTCAGGGCCCTTTGAGAGCAGGAGATGAAATTTAAAACTCTAGTCATATTGTGTGTGCATACACACTTGGGAATGCTGATTGCTGGTATTTAAACAAGCTTGTTCCCCTGGGAGGTCTGAGCAGTTCTTTACTCATGCCAACAAAGGTCTTCTCCAAGGCTTCTTTCCTCCCCGCCCCCATTCCCCAAGGGAGCATTAAATATAATCAGTTTGTGAAAAGCTGCAGTAAAACATCTAGTTGGAATCCCCTAGCAGATGCTATCATTTTCCTGTGAGATGATTGAGGGCTTCTCTTCCCTTGCTCGGGAAAAAAAAAGAAAAATAGTGACTGCAGTAAGGTGAACTCCCGGAAGAAAATGAAGCTCTTGGAAAAATTCAAGTACCATACTCTGCATCTCAGAGTTGACAGACCCTGGAGGAAGGTGGTGGGCAAGGAGCCAGGGGATGGTGTGTGCTGTGCGAAGTGGTAATGGTTGGAAATGTGTGTTCATGAGGGGTCCTTAGCTTTTCCAATTTCAGGCATTCTTTTGGGGGTTGGGAACAAATTTCCTTTGGTAGTTGGCCTGTCTGGTACTTATGCCCACATCCATCATGTGTCACGCAGGTTGAAAGCCTAGACAAGCTCTGATCGTTTCTCTACTCTGAAGTTTACAGAGTCTGAGCTGGCCCTAATATGTAACACACTCCCCCCCATGGCCCCCCAACCCCACTTTTAAAATCAGCAGGTGCCCAAACCCTGACTCCCACTAGTCACTCCAGATCAACTGGGGCTACTCAGTGGTACCTACAGAGTTCTCATTCCAGAATAGAGAACTTCACTGTGGGAATCCTGCTTACCTTACATCCTTGACCTCTGACATTAGCAAAATATGTCATGCTGCAGGGAAAAACCAGTTGATTTGTCGATTTTTACTAGTAATAAAATTCAAGTGAACAGTTTTAACCTGGTGTCAGCTCCAGAATTAACCTTTTGGGGAATTTGGGAAAGTTACTTTGGAAATTGTTTCATAATAAATAATGGGAACACTTAAAATATTTAAAAAAAATTGCAAAATAACTTAACCTTTACTGATTTTACAACAATGTGTAGGAACTGTCATATCTCTCTTTCTCTCTTTAATTGTAACAAAACACACATAAGACCTACTATTTTCACCATTCTAAAGTGTACAGTTCAGTAGCATTAAGTACATTCACATTGTTATGCAACTATCACCATCACCTTTCATCCACAGAGCTTTCATCTTGCAAAACTGAGACTCAATGCCCATTAAACAGTAACTCACCATTCTCCCCTTCCCCCCAGCAACCACCATTGTACCTTCTGTCTCTATTTGACAACTCTAGGTATTGCATATATATAATATACTGCATAGGTACTGCATATTTTTGTATATATGTAGGTGGAATCATACAGTATATGTCCTTTTATGACTAGCATATTTCCTTTAGCATAATGTCCTCAAGATTCATCCGTATTGTTGCATATGTCAGAATTTCCTTCCTTTTTAAGGCTGAATAACATTCCCTTGTATGTATATGTTGCATTTTGTTTATTCATTCATTCGTTGATGGACACTTGGGTTGCTTCCACCTTTTGCCTGTTGTTAAGAAGGCTCCTGTGAACATAGAGATATTCCTATTTGTTAAAAATGTCTTCTATACCAGTTTTACAAGCCTGAATATACAGTTCTATATAATCACCTGTCCTGATAAATTTTTTAGAGTTAAGGTTTTAATATATGCATTCATATTTTCATGTTATCAATATGTATTATGTTCATAATATGAGCATTGTATATTAAGTATAAAGTTGTATACCTTTTAGTAATTATGTGAATTGACTAAACTTTTACTGTATTTTGATAGCTTTGTTGAAGTTTAATTGACATTAAATAAACTGCACATGTTTAAGGTATACAATTTGATAAGCTTTGATATATGTTATATACCCATGAAGCCATCACAATCAAGATAGTGAACCTAACCATTACCCCAGAAGTTTCTTCATTATAACGTATTGATAAATGAGTACTGTAATAACCATGCTATATTATAGAAAAGACATTAACTTAAAGATAAATAAGTAAGAGCCAGGTATTACCAAGTTTAAAAAAGTTATAAATAAATGATGATCTAAGCTACCCAGATTGGTTTCTGGAAAATTTGTTTAACTAAGACAAATAGTCTCCCAGGGAAGTTGGGTTAATAATTGTGCCTCAGTCATTACTATGTTTTTAGGACGGAAGGTATGGGATGGAGGGAGAAAGAAAAAGAAAAAAAATCTTGCCATGTTAGGAGCTAACGAGTGACAGTATCTGTTTTCCTACAGACCTTGTTTGAACCAGTCCCCAGAGCCTCATGCCTCTTTAGAAGGGGTCACAAATGAGTCAGATGCCAAGGGGGAGGGTTGGGGGCTCCCACTAGACAGTTACTCAGAACGTTATGAATATGACTTCTTTCCTCTGATGATTGACTCCCTAATTGCCTGCTGAATAGAGAACAGCTTTCTCAGGTAGACATGAGCTCAGTCCTCAATCTGGCTGCAACTTATCATTTGAACCTATTTCTCATTTTACCTTGAGAGGACCAGAAGCCTATCTGCCCTGTTTGCCATTTTTAAACACATATACTATTAGGTAACATTTTGCTATTTGTTTGGGGAGTTATGCTTTATGTAAATAATTGTTACTCCAACTTTGGGAGGAATGTATTACTGTTATCCCATTTTGCTGATAAGGACAGTGAGATGAGATGTAGGACATTCAGTTACTCACTCAGGGTTTGGTGAAGGATGGAACAGGAATTAGAACCTCAACTATCACCAGGGTCTGTGTTCTGAATGCTGTTTATGGAATGCCCCTTTCTTGCTGCCCACCCATCTTCACCTACTGAAATCTCACCTTCTGGTAAAGCCCAACTTTTCTGAGATGCCTTCCTTAATCACTCTGACCAGAAATGACCCTTCTCTCTATTTTGCCCACACAGCTTCTTTTAATAGATCTCCTGTGGCATTGATCTTGTACTGTCTTATGTTTGGCATATTTGTGTTTCATTCTTCTCTCTTCTACTGGTCTTCTGGTGGCAATGTTTTGAGGTTGTATAGTACAGTGCAAACAGTATAGGTGTGGAACCATCCCTCAGTTGGAGTCTTGTCAATATCACCTCCTTGTTCTATGACCTTGCTCAAGTCACTCGACTTGTCTTCCAAGCTTCCTCTTCCATGGCGATAGCAAGATCTACCTTACCATTTGTTGCAATTGTGTTTAAAGTACTGGCTCAGTGTGTGGCAAATATTAAATGCTAAACAAAATCTCTTATTATGAGGTTCCTTCATGTAGGAAATGTGTCTAGAACACTGTTGTAGCTCAAATCAGTAAACATTTATTGACTGTGATAATGAATGAATAAATGGATGACCTAGAATATTGCAAATAATCTTTTAGAAATAGTTTCTTCATTTCATCTTGACAGTATATCTTGCACAATATCACCAAAGTGATGAAAAACCCTTATTTTTTTGCTAAGGTCATAGCATAAAAGACTTTATATTCATTACTTCCCATTTCCCCTGCTTATATTTTATACCACCATAGAGCTGAACTGCCTCTAGTTTCCTTCCTGTATCATGTTATGTCATGCTTCATGCTTTATCCGTGTTGTGTCCTCTCTTTGGAATGGGTTCTCTTCTTTCAACCTGGAAAACTTATTCATCCTTGAAAGCCTGGCTCAGATGCTACCTCCAGAAAGCCTTCCCTGCTCCCTTGCTTATCCTTGTTTTCTGCACAGTAACCCTGTGTAGCATCCCAAGCAGGATTCCTCAGCATCTCCCCTTGCTTTCTGCACAGGGTTAGTCAAGGCACCCTCAGCATCTCCTCTGCGATATCCTTGTGCTTACTTGTATTATGGCACTCATCGTATTACTTTGTAATCTCTTCATTTACATTTCTTTGTTTACAACTCACTGAGCACCTTCCGGAAAGAACTGTCTTTTACTCATTTCTGCATGTCCAGCTTCTGGTACATAGTAAACACTAAAATGTTTGTAAACTGAATCGAACTGTTTCCTGATGTTGGATGTGACAAGTACCATGATCCCATGCTTCTGCAGTTCTCTCCGATCCAATAAAAAGCCCACTCCCTATGTTAATGTTATTGGAAATTTGAAATAGGTTAAACATTGTGAATATGTTGTCATTACACAAGGATAAGGACAAACTATATAGCATTATAGAGGCCCCCCCAGCCCCGACACACCAAGGGTGTGTGTTTCTCCTTATTTATCACCCCCTCTACCCTTTTTAGAATCACTGCCCTAGAGCTATACTTGAATTGATGAAATTTCTTCAATCACATCTCTTACCTTAGAAACCAAGAAAAGTATTAAAGAGTTTAAAACAAATGTAAGGCTTTCTGTAATGGAAGCAAAATATAGTCTGCATTTGTCTAGGATTTATTCATCATTTTTAACAGATATTCAAAGTCTAAATTTGAGAATGTTTAAGTCTATCTTGATCAGGAGTTAAAACAGGGTTGACTTGAAAAGAGAACTGTTGTGATACTTTTTTGAAGCAGGGTTTGGAGAGAGCTATTGCCTGATTAGAAGCAGCTGGGTGATCTACGGTAAATGCGGGGAGGCAAGGTCCAAAGGGACAAACAGGAGAACTCTCCCTTCTGGTTTTTCAAGTCATTTGGTATTAAATAGCCTTGACTTTATTTATGCATTGTGAATGGATGGTTCTGAACTGGAAATATATATACGTAAGGAAGCAAAAACAGCTGAGAAGTCTTCCTCCATTTTTGTGTGTATTTTAGGATACCATCTGTTAGGGAGAAGGCAGAGTCTTTTTGTTTTTTGTTTTTAACTTTTAACCGTATCTTCTAAAAATGCATTAATCAGTGGGTAGGTGACTCAAAAGGCATTGTCACCTTTGTCATTGTCACCAAAGTCACCAAAGAAATTTGGGACCTTGCCTTTGCTGTTTGAGCCCAGATCCTGCATTTAGAATCACAGCATGATAGACAGGGTCTGAATGCTCTCCCTGGAAAAGATGACCCTGGCAGCTGTGGGTGGCTGGGTGGCCAGGGCTCCATAGGAAGACAAAGCACAGAAAACAAAGGGACTCAAAAACATGAGCTTGGCCAAGACGTACCATGCCATGAGCTTTCAGAAACACATCCTGTTTCTGAGGAGTTAGCAACAATTTCTCCAAAAATTGAAATCCTTTAGAAATCTGCTCCCTTTGCCCACTAGACTGTGTGTGTGTGTTAATTTTTGGGGGGAGGATACCGGACCAGATTTTATCAGATGAATATACTGTTCTTTGAAGAGGCATCTTGACCGAGGTGCCTGTTTTGGATCAATATTTCTTTTTGTACAATAGAGCACTTCCTAACAAATTGAACTACAGGATTTTATTAATACATAGACAGAATGGTTTCAAGGGAAAGAGTGCTGGATTGGGAGGCAGAAAGCTTGAGTTCTAGCTTGAGTTTCTAGTTTGGCTTTGTCATTTACTACTGTGATTTTGGGGATAACTCACCTAAGGTCTTAAAACCCCTAGTTTTCTCATCTATAAGATTCTTGGCCAACAATTTTATTATTATGGAGGGCCAACAATTCTTGGCTAATATCTATTGAGTGCTTCTTCTGTCTCAGCTCTATTTTAAGTGCTTTACATGTATTGACTCATGTATTTGCCAACGGCCCCATGAGGTAGCAATGCTTATTATCCCCATTTTACAGATAAAGCACAATGAATGTTAAATAACTTGTTCCAAAGCACATAGCTAGTAAGTGATGAAGACAGAGTATGAACCCAGATTGACTTAACACTGTTGTTAGGCTCAAATGGAAGAATTCACCTTGAAAGGCCTTTGAAACTATGAAATGCTGTACACATTTCATTGATTATTCTCATTTCCTAGTATCTTGGTACAAAAAAGGGCTAATACAATGTCTTAAATGTCTTTCTGTTACATACATACTTGACCTGACTACGCCTTGGTTTTCTTATCTAGGAAATTAGGGGTTAAATTAGAAAATTTCTAAGATCCTCCCAGCTTTTATGATTCATGATTCTTGCTTATTTAAGATATTGAAGATGATGACGTTGTCCCTTTTAAGCAGGCATGTTTGTAAGTACAAAAACTGTTAAATTCTCTGAATGACATGCTCCCTAGCCCCAGAGGTGGCCAAGCCTGCATGGCTGTTACACGCATATGGAAGGCGGACCCCAGCTGGTGGCAGAGTGGCAGCTGGCTTGGAGAGCAGTTGAAGTGATACTTGGTGAGGTATCATGATTTAATAGAAGATATGCCTCACAGCTGGAGAAATCGAAGGAAGGAACAGTTACTCAATGGATCTACTGGTGAACTTGTGACTGGATCCCTAGGGACAATGACTACTTCAATCAGGATAACTATATTAAACCTTGGACTTCTAATAAGCTCAGAAACTTTGACAGTAAGAAAATTCCTTGCTGTAACTGGTTTATATGGTTTTCCTTATCCATGTTGGTAGGCCAGAAATGGAATTTGCGTAACTCTTGGCATTACAGACATTTACGTTACTGTGTGTAGTACTTGAATTTAAAAGAAAAAGAAAAAGGAAGTTGATTGATTGTCTTTCGTGAAAATTAAATAATAAGGAAGTGGGAGGCCTTTAATCCCTAACATCTGGGCTGGGACAAACTGGGGGTGGTGGTGTGGATGTGGAACTGGTGGAGGGTTAATCTAGATATCTGGGCTGGGAGGGAAGTGACTTCAGGATGTAGGATGGCCTCTTGCTTCTTATACCCCTCTTTGTACGTTAGGCCCTTTGTTAACTAAGGGATTTCTTAGAGTATGGTGATGAAGTATGCTGTAATATGGAGTTGAAATGTTTTCATGTTTATGTTTGTTTTCTTTTCACCTAATGAATAGGCTGAGTAATAGTCTGTTGTTTTAAAATGAGTACTATGAATAATAATGACAGTTCATATTTTTATCATTACAGCATTTAAAGAATATCATTCATAGGGAGGGAGAGTTCTAGGGTAATAGAGGACTAGCTATGTAATGTTGGATAAGTCATTCCACCTTGGGGATTCTCAGCTTCTCAGCTGGAAAGTGAAAAGATGGATTACTAGTTCCTTGCTTCATCATTTTTAGGACATATGAACAAAAAATGGTTATCATAAAATGAGTTGTCATATAGAGTCTAGATGTTGATTATTGTTCCCAATCTGGGGAAGGATAGAAACCAGAGATTAGATGCCATGAGTTCTTTCTACTCCTCTCTTACTCCTGATTTAAAGTTTCATCTTTAAATGACATTAATAGGCATTATGTTTTAAACATCGTCGGGGTCAATTGTGCTGTATCTCTTATTATTCAGTGATTCGTGGTGATGTAAGTTATCTCAATTCTTTGCTGTCAGCAATTTTAAACCAAACAGCAAAGCATTTTGGGTAGATGACATGTTGATTTGATTGATGAGGTTCTTGATCTGGATATTTTAAGGCCAGTAACAACACAATTTTGAAACACCTAGTTCTCCTTAAAACAACAGTACTGCACCCACTGCTAAAGCTGAAAGTGATTTATTTGAGTTACTTCTTTCTAAGAATAAATGTGTTCCTGTGAGCTTTCTTTTGCTGCTTTGGCCAGGGAACGGGACTTCCAGTCTAGAAAGGCCAGCTCTTCTGGATTCAGCAGCAGAAGGGTTAATCATTGTCTAGGCAGAAACAGAACCCTCCCAACTTTCTAACCTTCCCTTTCCTCAAATCTCCTCCTTACTCTTCCTAGAAGAAAAGGCATTACATATGCACATGTGCACCTGTGTGTGTGTGCACACACACGCACAAACCCCATACACACAAACACTCTTACAAAACTTAATGTAAAACGATCTGATGTTTATGGGAGCTGGAATTACTTGGGAGGGATACTTGCGTTCTGCAGGCTTAGTGGGCATGATGTGAAAGCAGGGCTATTTGGCCTGTGGAGATTGCAGATAAGAGTGCGATATGTAATTGAGTAAGAATTTGAAAAATTATCCGATAACATTAGGAGCAGCAAAGCAACTGCTTGTGCTTTTTTATGCTCGAAACTATTTGGAGTAGGAGTGAGGAGCTGGCATTGTTTTCAGGGCGTGGGAACCCCCTCCCCACCCCACCAGCCAAATATGTTTGTCTAGGCAGAGAGTGTGCAGTCTCTGAGTGATCTTGACAGATCATTTAATACATTCTTCTGCCCCCAGGCAATTCTTCAGTCTAATCATTTCAGGAAAAGGGCTGTCAGCTAACCTTTAAAATCTTTTCCGAAAGAGTGCACCACAGCCCACCTTCCCATCTTGTTCCAGTGACCCAAACTATAAATGGTCAATTCCTTCATTTGCAGAGCTCGAAGCAGAATAAAGAAGAGGCCTGATGAATTGAACTCATGTTTTTGTTGCTGCCGCCACACCCTCTGTACAGACCTTTGCTTCATTTGGGTTCTCAGCAACTTGGGAAGGAGGAGACTATTAATGAAACTTTGAAGGCGTTGGCTCAAGGCTACTGGAGTATTCTTCTTCCCAGTCCCTTCCCCTCCTTACTTCCTCCGGTGTTGGGACACTTTGTACTGAACAAGAAGATCATGAGCTAATTTCAACCCAGCACCCATTTATTTAGCATCTACTATGTGTTTTGTGCTATGCTAGGTTGTGGGCATACAGAGATAAAAAGGTTTCTGCCTTTAAGGAGCTTCAGCCTATTAAGGTGTCTTAGTCCATTTTCTGTTGGTTATTATAGAATATCTGAAACTGGGTAGTTATAAAGAAACATTTATTTCTTACAATTCCTGAGGCTGGGAAGCCCAAGGCTGAGAGCTGAATCTGGTGAAGATTTTCTTGCTGGTGAGGATTCTCTGAAGAGTCCTGAGGTGGTACACGGTATCACATGGTGGGCGGTCTTAGCCTGCTAATGTGCTGCCTCAGGTCTCTCTTCCCCTTCTTACAAACACTAGTTCCACTCCCATGATAACCTATTAATCCTGTTAATCCAGAGCCTTCACGATCCAGTTACCTCTTGGAGGCCTCACACTGGTGACCAAGTTTCCACGTGAGTTTTGGAGAGGGCATTCAAACACTAGCAAGAGGGATGGACAGCTTACACAAGTATAGTGATAGGATCACAGTAGAGGGATGTCGAAGGCCCTATGGACAAGGGAATAGTTTAACAGTGAGTAATGGTGATGAGGCTGGTTGCTGGAGGAAGATGATGATTGTTAACTAGTATTTATGGGGCACATGGCAGTCTGTGAAGTGCCTTCCCATACTTTATCTCATTTAACCTCAGAATGGTACTACAACAGGGCAGGAAGATTTTGGGCCTTGTTTTGGTTTTGTTTTTATTTTTATTTTTTTGCAATATTTTATTTTGAGATAATTATGCATTCACATGCAGTTGTAAGAAATAATATAGAGAGATTGCATATATCCTTTACTTAGTTTCCCCTGATTGTTAACATCTTGAGAAGCTATAGTACAATGTCACAATCAGGACACCGACATTGATGCAGTCAAAATTCTAAACAATTCTGTCACTACAAGGATCCCTCATCTTGTCCTTTTCTAGTGCCACCCACCTCCACTACTCATCCCAGCCCACCTTGGTCCTGAGTCCTTAACTCTGGCAACCACTAATCTGTTCTCCGTGTCTATAATTTTTGTCATTTCAACAATATGATGAAAATGGAATCAAAAGTATGTAGACTTGGCCTTTTTTTTTTTTTTTCTTCTCAGCATAATTCCCTGGAGATTCATTCAGGTTGTTGTGTGTTATCAACAGTGCATTCTCTTTATTGCTGAGTAGTATTCTATGATATGAACGTACGATAGTTTAACCATTCGCCTACTGAAGGACACAGATTGTTTCCAATTTTGGTTTATTCTGAATAAAGCTGCTATGAACATCACGCACAGATTTCGTGTGATTAGGTGTATTTTAAAGAGTATAGGTAGTTTTTATTTTGTGGAAAGATTATGAATTAGAAGGTAGAAAACCAGGTTTTGCTTCTCACTAGGGAAGATATATATATATCTCCTTGGACTGATCATTTAACTTCTTGAGTCTCAATTTTCTTATTAATAAAATGGCATAACATATGTTCTGCCTATATCCCAGGTTTGTTATATAAACTGAGATAATAAATAATAATGAATATTATAAACTAAATAAAATATAAAAACATATATAAAGGGGACAAGATGTCACCTCACTGTGTTCTGTCCTTTAATCTCTGGGAGGATGGAGCTGGAGGCTATCCCAACAGCTCCAACCAGAACAGCTCTGTTCTTATGTTTGCGGTATTTATTGGGTTTCCACCGGGGTAGTTCTTAAGTCGCAATCTAGAGCTAGCTCTTTTAGATTGTCTTTCATTTTCTTATTATGGATGTGTAGGTATTCCTTATATATTCTGGTTACTAATCATTTGTTGATTGTGGATTACAATACCTTCTCCCAGAGTTGGTTTATCTTTTAACTTTTTATTGAATTCTTTGATGTATTAGAAATTCCAAATTTTAATATAGTCAGATCTATCTTTATTGTGTGGACTTACTTACAACACACACATACACAAAACTTTTCCTATCCTGAAATCATAAGGATATTCTTCTAAAAGTTTTAAAGTGTTGCTTCTCACATATCTGTCTTTTTTTTTGAGACAGAGGCTTGATCTGTTGCCCGGGCTAAAGTACCATGCCATCAGCCTAGCTCACAGCAACCTCATACTCCTGGGCTCAAGCAATCCTCCTGCCTCAGCCTCCCAAGTAGCTGGGACTACAGGCATGTGCCACCATGCCTTGCTAATTTTTTCTATTTTTAGTTGTCTGGCTAATTTCTTTCTATTTTTAGTAGAGACAGAGTCTTGCTCTTGCTGAGACTGATCTCGAACTCCTGACCTCAAGCAATCCTCCCGCCTTGGCCTCCCAGAGTGCTAGGATTATAGGCATGAGCTACCACGCCTGGCCCTCATATATCTATCTCGAATAAACAAGGAATTTATTTTTGTGAATGGTGTGAGGTAGGGACCTAACTTTATTTTATATTCCATATGGCTGTTTGTCCTAGCTACGTTTATTGAAGGGTCCATCTTTCCCCACATTGACTTGTAATGTCTCATTTGTACATATATGTAATTTATACCTATTTGTGGGCAAGGTGAATTCTCTATCATGCTTTGGTGGTGCTGGTCCTGGTTGTACAACAGGGGTTGCTGGCAAGGGCCTTAAATGTTTTCCCTTTTGAGGAAGGCAGCGCTAGGCTATCACAACAGCTCCAACCAGAACAGCTCTCCTCATATGTTTACAATATTTACTGCATGTCCACCTGATATTTTATTTGAATAACTTTTTACCCTTAAAAATTTTTTTAAAAGTCAAAAACTACTGTTTTAGCAAATTATATTTTGAAACGTTTTTCAGAGACAGCCAGGTGTCTTCTCTGTCATCTTGGGTTGGATGAAAAGGGTAAGCCATGCAGAAGTCAGAACCTAGCAGTGAGGGAAGAGCATGCATTATTTTGTGGTTGTAAGTGGTTCCAAATATATTACCTATGCCGCAAATAATTACTATGTAGTTTCTGTGAGAGATTTAGAGCTGTCTAGAGTCTAGCCCTTATCCTCTATGATCACATAAACCAGTGGAGAAAAACAGCCTACACATACGAAAAGTAATTTAAGAAAAATGAACCCACAGCAATACAAGAAATGACATCAGCCAGTGGATGACTGAAAATGAGTGGTGTTGATAAGAACTTGAGGAATTCCAAGATGGGAGAGGTGTGGGCCAGAATGAATAAGACCTTGATTTATGGAGTAGGATTTGGCTAAGTGGAGAGTAGGAGGAAAGAACAGAGGCAGTGTGTCTTCCCTCAGTGGTGTTCCCACAGCCCCCACCATGCTTACCGCTCCTGCATCACTTCCTACACCCTAATACAATGATGGTTTTATCCACCCGCACCCCCACCTCATGCTCCCTCCCCACCAGACCACACTCACTACCAGAAGACTTGTGAGTTCTTTGAGGGTGGGCAGTGGGCAGCCTTTCATTTCAACATTCCCAGCATCCAGCACCATGTTTGCATGTGGTCGGCACCCAATAAATGTATGCTGAATGAGCGAGTAGACTCTTTGGCTGGAGCAGAGGAGTCATAGACAGAGGAGTAAGATGGAGCTGGATAGTTTTTGATGATCTTGAAGGTCAGCCAGGGTCTGGCCCTATACTGAGGCAGTGGAGAACAATGGAGGCAGTCTGAGTTGAAGAGTGGTGTGATGAAGTCATGTTTCAGAGGGACTCCCTGGTTGCTCTGGGTAGCCTGGCTGGGAAGGGAGGCTTGCTCCTTTCTGTACAGTGTATGCTAGTCTGTGCCAGGCCCTGCGGGTGGGTGCTGTGAGTACGTTGCTAAATGTGATCAATTCTTAGAGCCACCTGTGGGGAAGTGTGATTCTCCATTTACTGCACAAGAAACTTAAGTTTGGGCAGATGATCAGAGATCACAGTGACCCATGGTGGAGAGGGAACTGCAGCTCAGATCTGTTTAACTCCAAGGCCTGCTTGTTGTTTTACCCTCAGTACCATGTTTGACCACACTATAATCAAGAGATACCACTAAGGTAGGAAAATAAGTTGCAGAGATGGGTGTGGGGACTAGGGGTGAGGTAAGAGTCAGGAATGCCTGAGGTTTCTAGTTTGGGAGACAGGGAGAACGATGGTGGTAATGGCAGAAATAGACATGGGGAAATTAGGAAGAGATGCTACAGTTGATGAGAGAATGAGCGTTATTTTAGACATCCTGAGTTTGAGATGACAGTTCCATTCAAGCAGGAATTTCATTAGGCATGTGACAATGCCACCCCCCAACCCCCTTTCATTAAACCTGCCATTTTCCTTTCTTCTAAACTGGGAATGCTGCAGAGAAACTGTGAAATAGATGACACCTCCCGCACATGCCAAATACCTGACCTCCTTTGCAGCTTCTTTATATTTCGGTTTGAGAAGTGTTCTTCCTTGAAGGGGATTGTGTATTTGCATTCTGGAATTAATAGCATTTTCTTTACCCACACCTTGTTGGAGATGAGCACAGCTATACAAGGAAAGGAAAAACTTGAATTCTGAGCTGGCCTGCTCTAAGTTGGGTTGGAAGCCTCTTCTGAGGGTCAGCTATGAATTAAAGAAAGGTCAAGTGAAGCCCTGCCACCACCCTCTACCACCTGAGCTCCCATGGGTGACTGAAGAGCTGGCTAATGGACAAGTTATTTTAAAGACAGCCCAGGGAGTGTGGGAGAGGCTGAGTTCAGCAAAACATGACTGGGTGGTACTGGTGGTGTTTCAGGGTGTGGAGGCAGGAGTGGCTAATCTCCTGAATTTGAATAAACTTGGGGATGGTGAGATGGTTCTTTGATAGTGGATTTGATTGGAGTTTGTAATGTAGGACTTGTTGAAAGAGGAGATTAGGCCAAAGCTATTTGTAGGAAAATATACTTCAGATATTGGCATTCAAACTTAATGTATTCTGTCCTCACCTTCAAAGGCTTTGAATTTTTAGTGTTATTTCTGTTTCAAGGAGAGTAGCCTGGAGTACTTCTCATCCAATGTGTTAGATCGAAGGAGACTATAGGAATTATTATCGTCCTTTTTTTTTCCCTTCCTGTGTAACAAAGATTATGCACGATTGGCTTGGGAATTTTAAGATGCAGTTTAGTAGAAAAAAACACCCAGCTGGAGGTCAGAAGGCTTGGGTACCAGACCCAGCTCTGACCCTTGCCATCAACTGCATGGCCCTGGGGAAAATCCCTAATCTTTGCTGACTTCAGCCTCTTCAGATATAAGATGAACATATAATTCCTACATCTAGAGGTGGTTGTGTTGATTAAATGATGCATTGCTAGCGCATCAGCTTTGTAAATTACATAGCTCAAACAAATGTAAATTAAGATTTTATTTGCTGTGACAGAAGAAGGTAGACAGTCTCTTGGTGTTTGTTTTAATGGGACTTGACCTATATAACATCGGCTCAAGTGTGTTTGTTCAGGTGAATCTCCTGTTGCTTTCTGGGCCATGCTTGAAATGACATGCCATGTTGTGTTGAACCCCTTTTGTACCACCCCAGATTCAGGTTGCTCTTACATAATTTGGGCAAGATTTATGAACACACACATTCCTCCCCTTTAGAAACAAAACAGTGACTTGGGCAGGGTAGACATCAGAAAAGTGACTTAGCTGGTAAATATGTGATTAATAATGGAGGTTTGGCCTAAGTATTAGTGTGGGCCTCTGTATACGGATGGGTAAGAGATAAATAGCAAGTCTGCCAAGTTGAGCATGTTGGAAAACCTATTGGGCTCTGTCCATGCTTGAAGTGTGACTGTGCCAATGCTGTATTTGGTATTTAACTAGATAAGCTCGTACCAATTGCACTATTTTGCATTTATTTGTTTATACATCTTTCTTGCCTGCTAAACTATGAGCTCCTTGAAGACAGGGACTGTTCTTGTTTATCTTGGTTTTTTAGCATCTACTGCAGTGTATGGCATATAGTAAACGTTTATTGGATGAATGAATGAAACTCTTTGTACTTTTATTCAATTAGAGGGATTTTTGTAGAAGGCATAGATGCAGAATTATTTGTATTGTCACCTGCTGATTTCATAGGTGTCTTCTCAACTATAGACCCTCATGGGGTGGGGGTCGGGGGGAAGACCCATGTTTATGCATAGCTGAATTGTGGCTGCTGCTACCTTCTTCTTCCTCTGCCTTCCTGCCAAGCTGCCCTGGCCTGATGGGACAGTGGTGAGGGCTGACTCAACATCAGTCCCCATGCCTCTTTAATAGAAAAATACCCTCCCTCAGCCCCCTTCCCCCTTTGCCTTCTTTTCAAGCTATCCACTCAGTTAATTCTGCCCCAGGCAGATTTCTCATACCCGTGTTTGTCTTCAACCACTTCTTCCCTTGTCTTTTCCAGTGCTTATCCAGTTACTTTAAGGAAATCTTTTCAAACCCTTCTTGCTGATGGTGTTTTCCTGTTCATGAATTGAAACCCAAACCAAACACATCCTAATCATGGCAGTTGAACTTGAAAAGCATCAGTGAGAAAACTGAAAGAAGAAAAAGCCTGGCCACAAGGCACCGAAGTGAAATGAAAGCAATTAACACCAGTGCTGTCAACCTTGAAAGCTTCTAAAAGTACCCCTAAGCCTTCTTTTGAATCACTAAATGTCTCCATTTACCTCCTCATCTTTCTCAAATAAAATTTCCTCTTTCTCAGACACCAGTCTTAAAAAACAAAGCAAAACAAAATACCCTGCACCTATTTCTAATTCAATTTTAACACTAGTGGAAAGAGAATGGGATTTGGAGTAGGAAGGCCAACATTAGAGTCCTGCCATCACTTTGTAGCTTTGTGACTTTGAAAAAGTTTCTAGGTTTTCTGTGCTTCAGTTTCCTCAACTGTTGAAAATGTTACCGTGTACTACCAAATAATCCCCTGTCCAGAGTGTTGTAGTGAAATTTATGTGTATGAAGAACTCTTTGCAGCTAACAAAGCACCATATACATGTCAGATATTTCTAATATTACACGAGTTTTCTGTATCGTGTTTCATTTGCACATATAGTACTTGGTATTTCAATTACATTACGGGCTAAGATGGTTTTCTCCCAGCCTGAGAACTGAAACACCATAGCGTGCCTTTTATAGTGAAATGTGTTTGAACTTCAAACAACAAATTTACAAATTACGTTATTACATTCAGCAATGCATGCACCCTATTGGTAAATTAATTGAAGGCTGTCTCTAGATTGTTGGGTGTGGATGACGGGAATTTTATTTCATACTTCTTTTGTCCCTGCCACTGGTGTTTAACATAGTATTGGGCACTTAACAGGTGGTTAAGCCACGTTCTTGATGATTGTTTGAAGAGGCATCTTAACCATGACCTAGAATCATTCATATTTAGCAGTATTCTAAGTGTCTTGACTTAATGTTAAACTGATTAATTTATTTTGGAGCTGAGAATGGGAAATTGGAGGCCCTTCTTATAGATCTATTTTGGTGTTGTACTATTCCTTTTTATCCCTAACTTGGACAAATTTAGGTAAACAAAATCAAATTTACTTGCAAAAATATTGTACAAAAGAATGGCATGTGTCTGCTGGTTCCCTAGCAGGGTGATTCCTTCCATTAGGGCTTTTTTTTTTTTTTTTTTTTTAAGATTACATTCCTTCTCAACTAGCCAAAAGGGAGCCATTTTCCAATCTCATCTTGTTGCGTTGTTGGGATGTTTTAGAAAAATACACCAAGTGCGAGAATCTGCTTAACACCAGTTTTACTTCAAATAGGCGATCTTTAGTGTCAACCATTGTACTTTTGTCTACGGGGAACAACTCAAGTTTGGTCCTGTCCTCAGTAAGCAGGTGAGAGGTGGGATCATTAGATAGGAGCCAAGCATTTTTGGTGCAAAATTACGAGGGAAGGCTTTTGAATTCCAGAAGAGTTTAAAGAAAAGGGTAGAATACTTTGGGTGGGCCTCTGAGAGGAGGCAAAAGGCCGGACCTTAGGATCTTGCTGTCATCGTTCTATTTCAGAAGCTTCCTAAATTTATGCAGAGGTTGTATAATTGCATTCACAGCTGTCAAATGTATTCTTGGTTTGATTTGGTTTCACTGCTGTTAGGTTCCTTTTGTCTTATCTTGCAAGCATATCACCATGAACATTTAAATCATTAACAACTCATTAAAACTCTTTTGGCCTTTTTCATTTTCTACCAAGCTGAAGCCTGGGTGTGGTGGAAACTTGTGCAGGCCTGCTTGGCTGGGCCACACCTGAGCAGCACCTAGCATTGGGTTGTGGAAAGGCCACTGAGTAAACAGGCTGATCGGAATGGGGGACCTAGTCACCGCAGATCCTTGAAGAGAAAGAGGGGGCTGCAGGATACAGAAGGGTAGTCAAGGATCCCACTCTACAACCTGAAGGACTCTTCAGCAATTAACACCTTGACTCTCTTTTTATGCAACACTTTTTTTTTATCCTCTCAGAGACTCTATTTGTACTTTTTCTTTTTTTCTGTCAGGATTTCTATAGCTTCTTTCTCTTAGAAACTGAAAGCGCTTTTAGTTCTGTTATCTCACTTATTCTCTATAGGGGCAGGAATGAAGATCTTGATGGAGATGAAGTGGTGTGTCACTTACTGGGCTGTGGAGTCGATGTCCCAGTGGGAGTTATTCTGGTTACTTCTTGAGATACATGTATTTAAACACACATGTATATGTTAATGTATACCTCTTACCTTATTCCAAACAGAATGGGTAACAGCGTCACTGTTAGTGTCTCTTAAAAGAGAATGTTAAGTATTAGTAATTTTCATTAGTATTTTAAATATCTTACTTATGCCTCATAAGTGAAGGGAAAAGTTTTCTCTGCTTTTGACTTGAGTTGTTGGATTATTTGTCCCTTGGTAAACCTATCAATTGCCACTTACATTAAGAGACAGATATTCAATCAATCAAAATGTTTCTGCTACATTGGCACACTTCGTAATGGAATGAAAACGACGGCATGTTTTTGTCTATTTAAATGAATAGGTTTTCTTCAGATCAATGCTAAAGTTGATATTATAGGTGTCTTAGCCTATGAATGCTGACGATTAATTATGAAAATGCCTGATGGCAGCACTTGATCTTACCTCTGCATCTTATAGATGTATTTGCCTGTCGGTGAAGTGTATGCCAGTGTTGGCATTTCTTGTGAGTACAGGTGTGACCCAGGACGTGGTCTCTGTGGTGCCTACCAGAGGGCCCTGGCCTGTCTTTGAAGATATTCGGTTTGGTTTGTTTTAAAAAAAAAAATTATGCATTCATGTACTCAAAATACATAATGATGTATGTCTACTATGTACCAGGCTCTGATCTGGTGCTAGAGATAGAGTTATCAACAAGATAGAACAAGATCCTGCTTTCATGGAGCTGTAATCTTAGTGAGAGAAATAGCCAATAAATAAATAAATGGATAAGTTAATAGGATAATTTAAGGTAGTTGAGTGGTCTGAAGGAAATAGAAACAAGGCAATGTGAGAGTGGCTGGCAGGGAAGTGTAGCTTACTTAACCATGCAAGATCAGGGAAGTGCCTGAGCTGACACTGTGATGGGAAGAAGGAAGGAGCCAGCCAAGGGACAATCTGGGGGTGGAGGGAGCAGCAGGTGCTGGGGTCTGAAGGTGAACGGAGCTGTGTATGTTTAAGGTCCGTGTGGCCAGAGGGTAGTGAGCAAGTGAGAGAGGGATATGGAGTGAGGTGGAACAGGCAGGGAGGGTCAGGCGGCACAGAGCCTAGAGCACATGACAAGGACTCTGCATTTGATTCCTAGTGCAATGGGAAGCTGCTAGAAGGCAAAAAGCAGGGCAGTGACACATCCGATTTATTTATTTTTTAAAATATCACTCTGCTTGCTGTGTGGAAAGTGAATGGTAGTGAGTAAAAGGTGGAAGGAAAGGTACTGGTTGTGAGACTCTTGTAGTGATCCAAGTGAGAGGTGATGGTGGCTTGGACCAGGTGGACAAACATGAGGCTTGTTTTCCGTCTCCACTAGGTGAGATCAGAATGAATGGTATTCGTACCACATGGACTTGAGCATTTACAAGGAAGAGTGGCGTTGGCAGGGGTGTATGTGGAGCTTTGATGAGTAACACCTTTCTGTCGGACAGTGTTGCTACTTATAGCGCACACTCTGTAGGACGGACGGTAAGGCAGGCTTGCAGATAAGACCCTCAACTCTATAGGCCCACTTGAACTTCTTTGTAAGCCCACTTGGACTTGTCTGGAAGAGTTCAAGCTTTGATACTCTAGGAGCCCGTAACTAGGTACAAAACCACAGACTGGGTGTGATTTTAGGGCTGTTGCAAGGCTCCCTGTGGGTGGATGGGCTGAAGACATCTCTTCTACTATTAGCTTTACCTCTTTAAAATGTGTTTGTTCCTCATGTATCTCACTCAAAAGGCTATTTGTTTGTTTATACTTTAGTGTGAGATTGCATTTGTTTCTTGTACGAGGTTTTGATTGAGGGTCTAAGACTACTAAGTGCTAGTTTTGGGAGGCAGGGCATCTTAGGAGACAGTAAGCAGGTATATGGGGCTAGAATGAGAAGGTTGGGACACCTGCCTTTGGACCTACTTAACAATTTTGCTCAGCCTTCAACTCTTGCCTTCTCTGAGAATTAGTTTTCTTATTTGTGAAATGAAGTTGTTGGAATAGATCCTTACAGTCCCTTTGAGCTAATTCTCCTTACTGGGTAGGTTTGTATCTAACTGTCAGGCTTCAGTGTTTTTCCCCTTTTGTCCTTCTGTGAGGAGATCCTGCCTTTTTTTTTTTTTTTTTCCTTTTCCTTTGCCAGAAAGAGCTCTCTGTGGCAACGTATAAAATGTCAACTCACTAATTTCCCCAGGAAGGGAAGAGCACACAGTTTCACAGAATGGTATCTGCCCTGGTGTCTGCATTCTGGTCAGGCAGCCGTGTTCAGTGGCTGTGCTCCCATGCTGGGGTGCTTATCTGTGGGAGCCAGAAGGGCCTGTGTGTAAATGTAAGTTACATTTACAACTTAGCGAAGAGGTGGGCAAGCAGATAGTCTGAAGCAAGTAGCATATGCAGGTCAAGGTTTTCCAGAAGGAAGATTTTTGAACCATTATCAATTAGATAGAACAGAATTTTCCCTTCTTAAGATCACCAGGAGTTAGAGACCAGCCAGAGCGAGACCCCATCTCTACAAAAAAATAGAAAAATTAGCTGGATGTGATGGCGCATGCCTGTAGTCCCAGCTACTTGGGAGGCTGAGGCAGGAGGATCGCTTGAGCCCGGGAGTTGGAGGTTGCAGTGAGCTATGATGATGCCACTGCACTCCAGCCCCAGAGCAAGATTCTGTCTCTAAAAAAAAAAAAAAAAAGAAGAAGCAAAAGAAAAAAAAGTCACCAGGAAATATATAGCAAGGGAGGTCCCAAGTATTATGGAACAAACATAATTATAGTTACCTCATATTTGCTTAGTATTTTGTGCTTTTTAAAATGGGTTCATGTATATTATCTCATTAGATCTTAAACATCCTGTGAGGTAAGCAAGGCAGAAGTTATTAACCCCATTTAAAAGGTGGGAAAACTAAGGCATTAGGTAGGCTAAGTGTCATGTCCAAGGTCACATATTTAATAAGGGCGGGACCAGGATTTGGAATGCATATTTTTTCTTTTAAAAACCACTTTACTGAGGTGTAATTTACATACAATAAAATGCACCCATTTTGAACTTGTAGTTAAATGAGTTTTGACAAATGTTGTAACCAACATATTGAACATTTCTGTCACTCCCCAAAATTCCCTCATACTCCTTTGCCTTAACCTCCCCCCCAATCTTTTGATGTCCAATCCAATGCTCTTTTCACTGCCCCACACTCTGATTTGACAGCCTTTCAGCTATTTGCTTCTGGAGAGAATACTGGCTGGCGGCCAGCCAGCCTCATCGTGTTAAGTTATGAGAGTGAATGGAAGTTAGTGGGTTGGTTACTCCATTGTTAGTTCCTTCTTTCCCTTCTTTTTCCAGCTCCAGGCTGTAGAAAGATAATGTAGGTTCTCCTTCCCAGGAAAGCTTGAAAAACAGGACACCCACTCACTTGTCTGCACTGGCTTCCTGGTAGCCTGCTGGGGGTAGGGGAGCAGGAGGTAGAGTCAGGTGGTAGACGAGACAACCTCTAGAGGATGCTCTACTTCTGTATTGTTTGCTTAGTCTCCTCCTTGGAAACCAGCTCTCTGCTGCCTAGTTGCAGTTTCCCAAGGCCTTAAGCAGTCTGAATTCCTAATCTGATGAAGGAATCCCAGTGAGCAAACCTGAGTTTCCTAGCTATATACAGCAGGTCCTAGACAGATCTCTCTTTACCTTGAGGAGAGATACTCCCCAATATACTGTTCCTAAGTCCTGGATTTTGAGCATAAGTATCCACTACATTCCAGAGGGTTAGGGTGGCTGCCCAGATGTGGGCCTTAAGTGCTCCCTAGAGTTGCTGTGTGGCATCCAGCGAAGGAAGATTGGGGGCCTGACTCTTTTCATAGTCAGCTTTGCCGCTAGACCAGCAAAATGAAAGAGGGTGCCCTTGTTGAGGCCCTACGGTGGCCACAGGAGATGACCCAGAATGGCAGTCTCTACTTTTCTGGGTGATGTTTGCTCTCATTTAGCCACCCAGTTTGGGGGCAGCCCTGTGCTATTAATCCCTTTCATTTGTTTTGGGCTATTTGAGTTTTCAGGGCCCTTTCATATCCATGATCTCCTGTTCTCAATAAGTCTGGTATCTTCTGTGAGGGTAAGAGCCCCATCTCATTTGATGTAGGACAGCTGCAAGGACAGAACAGACTCAGATTTCTCCTCTGCAAAGCTCATGTTAAATCTTGGGCCCTGCAGGATTGATTTTCTTCTAGTTATCTTTACAAATTTCTCTGGCTTTGCTGAAGGGGGGAAAAATCACCAGACTGCATGCTTGAGCTTCAGGTTTCTCCTGAGCTGGCAACCTCAAGCAGAAAAAAATTCAGTTTTAGAGAACTGAGCCTCAGGCACTGGTTTTGCCCTGTACTCCCTAGTGTCTGGATCTCAACAGCTGGTGGCCATCCGTTGCCTTCCTCTTTACTTTGATGCTTACCTCAGCTTGGTGAGTCCCTGGTGTTGACTCCTCGACCTCACTGCCCTCCCCTTTCCACTTGCAGGAGCCTCTTGCACCATGGAGGCTTGGAAAATAGTGGGCTTCCTGTGTTTTGTCTGTCAGCAAAGCTGGGTACCTGAATACTCATGTGACAATACCATGTGGCTGACTCCAGTGTGCTTCAGGAAGACACAATGGTAGGAACAAAGACTTAGTCGAGAGCCCCCAGGTATGTGCATCTGAAGTGTTTGCACAGAGATGGGGGCAAAGAGCTGCCCATGTCTGCAGAGAGGGACAATTCCAGTTTTGCGGAGGTCACAGGCCATAGCAATGCTCTCTCTACCATTTCCCACTGGAGTTTGATTTCTGAAGGTCCATGAAGCTTTCATTCCTTTTCATGCCCCAAGAGAGTTTTCCATAGCAATGAAGGAAATGTTAAGAACTGAGGGAAATGGGTAGGATTACAGATGGCCAAGGAAGGTGACAAAGAACAAAAAAAGTGTATTTTAAAGGAAAACTTTTTGAAGATACTTGGTCGGTGCTGCTGGTCACCTGGAAAGATCTTGGATTTATTTGACAGTTCCTATTTTCCACTTAGGCTTCATGTATACACTTGTTTGGGAGCTAGGGAGGGGAATAATACCTTCCCCAAGGAGCTAGGGCTGAGCTCTCAGGCCCCAGGACCAAACTGAGCTGCCACAGCTGGGAAGCAGATTGGCTCAGCTCTCCCCAAAGAGTACAGGGCCGTGTGGTTATTTCCTTTTTCCCCTCACATATTCCTCTTTGTGGCTCAGATCTTCCCCTTCCACAGGAAATCTCAGCTGCCCAGCCCACAGCTGTACCTGGGCCCAGATGGGCTGCTGCCTCCTTCCTTGTTTCTTCTTAGCCCTAATCACTTCTCATTCTTAGATTCCCTAGGAGGGAGGGAGGGTTTTGTTCTGATGCCCGCCTCCTGGAAGGGCTGTACCCTAGCAAGACAGATGGCTGCCTAGCCTATTTTTAACTGTCTCTGGGGAAGAAGATTCCACAACCTATTTTGAAACCTGTTTCACTGATTGACAGCTCTCAAATTAGGAATTTCTTGCAGATCCCTGATTTAAAACTCGACAGCTATAATTGAAACTCATTTCCTTTTGTTTCTTCAAAATCAGAGTTTGGGAAAGAGGGACATTTAGAAGTCATCGAGGCCTACCCCTAATGAAGAGAAGAGACCCACAGATTTCCTGACTCGAAATTGAAATGGAAAATGCGTCTCACTGAGGACCCCATCAGTTTTGGGATCTGCCTTTGAAAGCACACATTTGGGTGCCATTCTGTGAGAATCAATTTAATTTCTGGGGGAAAAACAAGTGATTCTGGCATTGGAGATGTGGAATGCAAGGCATCAATGGCTTACTTTATTTTGTTTCTAGTGGGAAAGTTAAATGATGCTTATAGAATTACCTTGCCTCTGTTGGCACAGTAAAAATAAACTCAGCTCTTAATGTACAAAGGCTTCCCCAGTTCTTTTCTCTCCTCTCATACCAATGCCTATCTTTAAAGAAAAAAAAGAGTTACTTTTCTCTCCTCCATCATTGGGATCCTCTATAGGATATACATCTGTTTTAAGACTGTTGTCAGGTGACTGCAACTCCACTGAAGTCTCCTTTTCACTTGTCTTTCTGCTGCTGCTGACTTCTCTTGACATGAGGCCCTGTGCTGCCTTCCTTGACAGACTGCATCTTAATGGCAGAACGCTCTGGTGAGAAGCTAATGATGTTGGTTTAGTTTCAGTGCGTGGAATCTTGTTATGTGGCCTAGAATTCCAGCATTCTAGGCAAATGAACTAAAATGTATTAGACTGACTATAAAGGGGTCTTGGGAAGGGATCTCTCTCCTCCTTGATAATTGGTGCTTGTACCTTTTCTCAATAAAACATCACCTGAGACATTTTCTCCCTGCAGAGATAGCATCAAACATGCCATTTTGGAATATCAGATACTTGGATCAACTGATGGTCTGTATCCAGACCTGTGACCAAAGCTGAGGTGGCATTTGAGACATCCTTCATCTCTTTTCCTGTGCTTATCATCTCAGTCTGTGGAAATATGGCTAAAATTCAGTATTCTACGTGCATTTTATCTATTTGAGAGGTAGTTAACAGGTCTATTTTATAAAACCCCAGGCCAACTTTTTCTGCTACCTAATTGGTTTGAGCTAAGTGAATATAAATGCTTTTTACTGTCAACCTAAGAAATAGGCAGGTATACTGGAGATACCTTCTTATCTGGAGCAATTGGACTGGTAGTTGGTGAGTTAATACCAAAAGTCAGTTAAAACAGAGAATCTTTAAAAACAAAGCCGAAATAGTCCCTAAACATTTTATTTTAACTTAAAAATATATAAATGTACATGCATTCACAAATCTTTTAATGTGGACCAGGGCTTTTTCTTAAAGTACGGGTCCTCCAAGTGGAGTTCTATTGACTTTCTTTCATAAGCTACACCCTTAACGTATCATCTGTGATTTCTAGTTTCAGTTTCTTTTTTTTTCTTTTGGAGACAGGGTTTCACTCTGTTGCCCAGACTATAGTGCAGTGGTGTCATCATAGCTCACTGCAACCTCAAGTTCCAGGGCTTAAGCGATCCTCTTGCCTCGCCTTCTGAGTAGCTGGGACTGCAGGTTTGTGCCACCACATCTGGCTAATTTTTCTATTTTTTGTAGAGACGGGGCCTGGCTCTTGCTCAGGTTAGTCTTGAACTCCTGGCCTCAAGCGATCCTCCTGCCTTGGCCTCCTAAAGTGCTGGGATTACAGGCATGAGCTACTGCACCTGGCCCAGTTTCAGTTTCTTTAAGTGAAGCAAGTCCTTTTTTAACAAAATTTTATCATTTGAAAAATAATTAAAAATCTCCCAGATTTTTAAGCTCCACCACAATAACCTTTTACCATTGTCTTACCCATACCCAATTTAGTAGCAATTTTTTTAGCAACTTGCTCTCATCAAATCTTTACAAAGCATTCAACTTGTTTTTCATGGAAACACCTTTTTTGCATTCATTTTTTTTATTTTATCACTTTGTATAATAATTTAATATGTAATTAATATTGCAAGTATGCTTAGTCTGAACAGACTACTGACCCTGGGGAAGCACACAAACTGGCTGGTGGGAATGGATGTGAGTAGATACATAAGAAAAAGGCCTATTAGCTACCAGCTGTGGAACCCAGCAAGTGCATTTTATAGAGTATTTGAAGAATGTCAGATAAGCGGGCAAGTCGGTTAAGAAAGCGTCATATGCTTCTCTCCTTTTTGCATCCACTGCTTGCTGTAGGGAATTTTATCTTAGCACCTGTTATCATAATTCCTCTATTAGACTATAAGGGTTGGGAGGGCAGGGCCAATGTCTTATTTTATCTGTGTTATCTCCAGTGTCTTCCAGTCTCTTAATATAGCGTCTGGCCCATAGTTGGTGCTTAGAAGTATTTTTTATACATCTATATATATATATGTGTATGTATGTATATAAGTATTATATATATATATGAATGTATCTTCTTAATACATATATGTGTGTATGTATATATAGGAATGTGTATACATACACACACAATTAATGCAGTGCTGTATATATAGTTAGTGCCAAATCCCTCCTTCTTGAATAAATGAATCTATGTATGTGTCACTGCACATAATGTACAGTTCCTAATAAGAACCTTTAGATTATCTATTGTTTAAGAATTTTGCTGTACGAGTTCCTTCTGTTTGCATGAGAAACTGAAAATTGACTGTGGATCTTTTATACTTGGGTGGGAACAACGTGTCTTTTAGGAAGACCGCTCATGTAATAATAACTATACCTCATTCTTAGAATATTAAAAATAGTATCCATAAGTACTAATATTTATTGAGTGCTTACTATGAGCCAGCTACTATGCTAAGGGTATATTACCTCAGTTAATCTCCGCAGCCCTGAAAGAAGACACAGGCATATTATGTTATTATTCCCATTTACAGATGAGGACTCTTTGGGAGCCAGCAAGGATATGGTATAAGGTCTAATCTTCGAACAGTTAAGTAATGAGTACAATTTGTTTTCAGAGTGCTGCTTCTTATTTTAAGGGTTGAGGGTCCTTTGAGGCAGGGTGAAAGGAACCCCTAAATCTAAAGAAATTGCCTAGAAGGAGAAACTGACACTTGTTTTTGGTTTTTTGGGAACACCCTCTTGACTCCAGAGAATTAAAAGGATCCTCATGGCTGGACATTGCTCAGAGTGTTTGAATAGCTTCTGGCAGGTGGTAGGTAAAGCCACAGTGGCAGTCAAACAAGCTACTGTGGGACATTAGACCCTGCCTGTCACTTTCCTCCCAGGCCTCTCCTTTTTTGGAGGGCCCTTCTGAAACTGCTCTTGCACTGTAGTCTGGCTGCGTGTGAATGAAGCTTGCAGGTGCCAAAACAAATAGCAGTGTAGGTCCCAGGCCCTGGGCTGGGAGCTGGGCAGAGGATGGAAGGGTTCCATTTGGGAGCAGTGTTAATGGAAGTGATTTTTCTAGGTGTTGGCATAGCCTGGTTCTGAGCTGAATCTGAGAGAGAGCTATGGTCTTTTGTCTTCCCACACTTTTGGGACCCAGTAGATACCACAAATCCAGTCTTTCCAAATTTACTCCCAGCTAGAAATGAATCTGAAAAAGTGCTAGTCTGTAGACCTCTTGGTCAGGAAGATGACAGCAGCAGCAATAGCAAAAAACCAACCAAACAAACAAAAAGCCTGTGGGCTGGCAAATAGAATTTCTTTGCAAGGTTAATTCTGAATGTCAGACTCTTCCCTTTTTTGCAGGCTGTTAGGAGACAGCGCTAAAACGAAGGAGACAGTACTGGAGGCCACCTTCTCAAGTCCCCCTTCCCAAAAGAAGAGCAGGAGCTACTTTTGTAGTTGGCATTAAATTGGTACCCTGGCCTGGAAGTTAAATGAAATGATTCTTGATGTACTTTTCAACCAGAGGGATTTTATGCTGTCTTGTGGCCGGTTTTTCCACTTGTCTGCAGCATTTGTGATTTTTGACAGATGTCTTGAGAAGATTTTGATTGAGGGAGTAACTTTATTTATTAGCAAGGCTGATTTCATTGTAGAATGAGTTGTCTGGGTCTTTCTTGGATTACTTCATATTCCTTAAAAAGAAAGACATTAACTGATCTTGGCAGTCTTTGGGTTTTATTCTGAATTGGATAAAGTTGGCCAACTCAGGAATTTTAGAATAGGGAGAAAATTTTGCAGTGGTTTTGAGCACATCTATGGAAATGTTCTGTACCCATGACTGTGGAAGGTTCCTCCAGTTTGGTCTTAAACTCATGGAGCTGGCTCCCCGAAACACAAGCATCCCAGCCATGCGTGCAAACAAGCAGAATTTGTTCATGCCTAGGCCCTATCTAGATGTCACTCTTCTTCAGTTTCATATCCAGTTTCTGCTTCCCTGAGACAGAGTGAAGTCTTATATCCCTCAGTAAACCTCTTGTCTTAGAAGCTCCAAAAAACAAAAAACAATCGCACACCAGCTTTGTGAAGTGAGTATTCTTATCCCCATTTTAAAGATGAGGAACCTGAGGTTCAGAGAAATTAAGTAACATGCCCACAGTCACACAGATCCTAGGAACTGAGATCCAGGCTCTCAGAGTCTGCCTCTAAAGTCTCTGTTTTTCCCACAGGGCTGCTGAACTCAACCCTTTGCCCATTTTTGTCAGCTTTTCCATTTCTTGGAAGTCAATTGTCTGAAATGGGTTTGAGAGAGAAAAAGAGAGAAACTTAACTGTGGGTGTTGACGGTTAAGTGTTCATCCACCACCAAACAGGAGCGATCAGCCCTGCCATTTTCACTTACGCAGACAGACTTCCTCTTCCATCTCTGCTGCCTGTACTGGGTAGAAGTAGGGATACTGCAGCCGAGGACAGGAGCTAAATGTGGCTTCCTGTGATTTACATAATAAAATAAGAATCTCCCCAGTGGCCCTTTCCTGTCTGCCTGCGGCTGTGATGAAGTGGGCCACCCTGGGGGCAGCCTCACTTAAGGGCCTCCCCAGGGTTATCAGGCCCACAAAGGGTCTTGGGATCAAATGTGCAGTTAAATTGATGAGATCAATTCATTAGGATAAAGACTTCCTCTACTTCCAAAGCAGTATGGTGCTCTGGCCAGTCCCTCTTTAGAAGTTAATGTATAGATAAACGATTTCACATCAGGAAGAGCTCTATGCCACCCTTTTCCAAAGCTTTGGTTATTTGAAGATAGGGATGGATTTCTTGTTGGGTTTTCTTTGAGGCTAGTTTTCTACTTGCTCTTTGTTTCAAAAATGATTTCTGTATAGGTTTAAAAGGTGACCCAAATGACTTTTTTAAGTCTGGGTGGGAGGGGTTTTGTAGACAATTTGTGTATGTGTATGTGTGTTTGCGTGTGTGTGTGTGTGTGTGTGTGTGTGTGTGTGTATTTTACCTCCTTCAACTCTGACACCTGGCAGTCAGCCTAATTTCTTCCCTCATCTTGATCATTTAATTCAACATTTAATTACCTATTTTGGTGTCCATATGAATTAGATTTTTTTTTTTTTGGCTTTTTTTGAACTTATAAAAGGCATCCCAGCCCCTAGAGGGAATAATGCCCACCTCCCTCCCACCTCTGCAGTGGATAGTGTTTTCCAAAAGACAATAGAAAGTGCTCCCTCTTACCTGAGCTGTGGTGGTCTGGGTTTGTCCCCTTTGTTTTAGTTCACAGAACACCTTTTACTTCCTTTGCTCTTGATGGTTCTGCTCATAAAGTAAGGGGAATCAAATTGAAATCAAAAGATACTAAGTTGAGAGAGAAAAAGATGCTGCCATACTCCCAGTCAGAGGCAGACTCTAGTCCGCAATTTCAGACTTATTTTGATTATAAAGTGTAGTCTCCCCCTCCCCCCTTTTCTGCTTTTCTTTATAGTTCTGTAATCAGGAGTCTGCTTTTCTCTTTCTAGTGCTATAATTAATAGTCTGGTCTAAAATACAAGAACTTGAGAGTTCCTAACAGAAATACTGCATACTCACCTCACTTTTAGAAAGGGACTACTCAGCCTCTAAGTCATTTAGTCATGGGACAGACATCGTTTAGCACCGACGGTGTGCATGAACCGTGCTTTGTGCTGGGGCTTCAAAGATGACGGGAATACGGTTCCTGACCGAGTGTGCTTCATCTAATTGGGGAGGCCCACGAATAAACAATCAGGCAAAATTCAGTGTGAGAAATGTTGTTATTGAGTTGTATACAGAGTTCTGATTTTGTGCTCGTCTATAGAGTAGCAGTTTCCATACTGTGTTGTATTTGCCTGTTCACTTGCCTATTCCTTTGTGAGCTCTTGAAGGCCAGGAATGGATATGGGTATGGATATGGAACCACGAGAACAGATGTCTCTTGTCAATGCCAGGCCTGTCTTACAAGGTGTTCCATAGTGGAGCCACCTGGGAAACAATGGATTTTGCCTTCTTGCTCATTAGCAAAATGCCCAATTTGCTTTTTAGGATTCTATTAGGTTAAGCCATATGAAATTTTCATTTTTTAGGTAATTTCATGTGATTCAACCTACTAAAAAGAGAACAATTTTTATGGTCTTCTAGTTTTCTTTAAGTTTAGGACATGCACAAAGGTGAGGTTCTGAGCAGGTACTGGGCATCCTATATGTATTGCGACTGGGTTACTGTCTCTGAGTGTGAGTCTTTCTTTGGAGCTTCAGAGAGGGAACCTGTGGCCCAACTATTCCTGTGACGCTCAGCACTGCAGTAGAATTTGTCTAGGCAATGCCTTTTTGTAGACTAGACAAGGAATAAAACTGCTGCTGTGTGCCCATTTATAAATATTTCCATTTACCTTGGAGAATGTACAAGAACAGGGTTTCATGCATATATAAGAGAAAACAGCAAATGAAAAGGATGTGTACACAGCAGCATGAATGGGGTGCTATTCTTAGTTGGGGCTCTAACCCAGAGAACAGGAAACAAGATGCTTCTGAATGTGGACTCCGGCTGCTCCAGGCGAGAACCAAGAGGCTTCGAGTCATAGGGAAACTCCTAACAGTTGCTAGTGTCCTTTAGACCTTCCTCTTTGGGTAGGAAATTTTATACTCTGTGTGTCTCAGACTGAGGTGCAGGAGGGGATGGCTCTTTCTTCTGAGCGATCTGGAGAGAAGGGGTAGATCAAGTCTCAAAAGGTGGATTTCCCACCTGTCCTGTTTTTGTCGTAGCGATGACCTGGATCTGCTTAGTTGATGGCGCAGCTCCTGTCATTCTGAGTGGGTTTAGTGTCTGAGAAAGAGAGAGGCACCTTGGCTGACGGGACTAAACCTTCTTCAGCAGTTTAAGTGCTCTTTGATTTGTTGTTCAGTCTTTCACATTGAAGTTGAACCTGATTTGCCTTTGAAAGTTAAAGAGCAGGACTAGAGATGCCTGATGTATGTTACAGCACACAGTGGAGTATTGGCCGCTTTCTAGTCACTCAGTAACTACTGATTAATTGATTTGAATATATTAGTGTCTGGAAATTGAACCAATTACCTGGCTTCCCTGTCTGATGGTGTGATTGATAGAGAGGAATGTTTCCAGATAACATTTTCCACAGGATTAGAATGGTGATGATATTAGCCAGGGTCTGTATTGTCACTGTCACTATCACTGAACAATCTTTATTTTGAACTTACTTGAACCGCCTACAGTAAGGCACACATACATCCAGCCCCTACCCTATATGCTTATCATTTAATATTGACAACCTCCAGGTTAACATTTTAAAATGGCATGTTTTTAAGTAGAACCCAGTATGACATAGGATTTCTTCAATGAGGGCCTGGAATTGTGGCATTACCTCCAAGCAGATTATCTGGAAGGGATTTGGGTCTGTATATGAGCCATTCCACTTAATCATTTCTCTAAATGGAAAACAAAAGTCTTATTTCCTTTCTTACTCGGAACACCAAGTCCATTCAACCACCTCAAAAGATATTATAGCCAGGGCACCCCTCTTAAAAGAAAGGAAATTTTTTCTTCCTTAAGAGTGGTGCATGGAACCTTAGAGATTTTACCTTCTCTCTAGATTTGATTAAGATTTATGAGAAATGAGTGTAGGGAAAATACTGGCTATAGACTAATTTGGTTAACAGCATGTTCCCGTGTATGTTAACTGTGTGCTTTGCCTATTCAAGATCTCCATACTTTCCATTTGTCGCACTACGTAGCTGTTGCAAGTTAGCTTTCTGAGATAAGACAAATGCCAGTTAGCTATCTTCACCTGATGGAGAGGAGGAGGGTGGAGAAAATAATGAGACCTATTGTTGTCCGCTTCTCCGTGGAAGTGGTAATCATATTAGATCCAGGCCCTGGACACCTGGCTTGGGAAAACATGAAGGTTTCTACCAGGAGCTCCTGTAGAGCCCTGGACCTTTCCATATTAGCACTGAGTTAAATGAATCACACAGCCGTCAGGGAAAGTCGTTTCCAAGGGATTGTGAGAATGTGCCCAGCTTAGTTTGGACTGTGTCACGTTTACTTTTTCTGGCTTATCTTTGCTATTAAATTTTTTGTGTTATTTTTTCCCTTAATTGCTGTTGATGATTTGAGTGATGCCAGAGATGCCAGTGAAGGCAACTTTCTGTAAAAGATGTGGAAGATCAGAATTGATCTTGCCCCTGATGTGACAAATTGTGACCAGTTCCGTTGAACATGGTAAGGCTTAGAGTTGTCACTTTGAATGTTTTCCGAGAACTCGAAGTTTGACAAGAGGTCTACAGTAGGGAAGCTGGTCAGGGAAGTAGCTTTGTAAAATAAAAACTTTATATTGATGCAAACCCAAAGAACTTACCTTTGGCTTAGTAATGGCAAGATGCTAGATTAGTATTTGGTATGGATTCAGAATATATGAAGTCAGCTGAAGTGTAGGGATGTCAGGATAGGAAAAATGATGAGATGAAGTCTTATCAGAGGCTGAAGGTCGCCTGATCTTTTCTAGTAAACATTCCTTTGATGTGAAATTGATCTGTTTTGTCTAGCTAATTGGAATTATGGTGTGGTTTCTGTCCCTAAAGACTCTGCCATTGGCCTTGGACTACTTAATTCTCTTTGCTCACCAAATTCATGACATCAGTAATAAGATATGAGATCTAATGTTTAGAGTATGGTTTTGGATTATAGGTTCCTTGCATTCCTAAATTAGCAGAGAGAAACCAAGAGAGGCCGCATGGTGTAACTCTAAACAAACTAAACCTCAAACAACAAGTGTTATTGTCAGAGGGACCTGGGTTCAAATCCTGCCTATGCCACATTAAGTTTTATCATGAGAGTAAATTGCTTAATCTTTTAGTTCCTTAGTATTCTTGTTGTAAAATGTGAACAAAATAACTGGCTACCTTATAGGGATGTTGTAAGGTGAAAGTGAGTGAAGGTGAAATGCCTAGTGAGGGCCTGGTATGTAGAAGCACACAATCAGCTTTAGCTATTTCTGTTATTAGCAATGGACTTAGCAGTGTGCAAACCTGTCCCTCCATGCTTCCCACTTTCCCATTTGTCAAATGAACTTGACTTTCCTTGCTCAGTGGTTGACAGGGAGCCAAGTGAGATATCTGAGCTTGTGAGGATGGATGTACATCTCAAGATTCTGGGACCCAAATTGGGGTTGTACAAGTTGCAGTATATTTATAAGTTGTAGAAGAACTATATTAAAAACACACCCCGTCTATTTCCCCTCCTCTGTCCTCCCATTCACAGGGAGGCTTTCTGGCCTTGTGCTTTAAATAGTCCTCAGATGGTAATGTGGATGGTAGATGAACACAATCCTTGTGAGTCTATTTGCCTTGTGCTTGAGAGTTCTATTCTTAGACCACAATCGCCGGAATAGAAAGCCTCTGACCCCACATCCCACTGGAGCCATGTGTGCCTGGCTAATAGATTTCTTTGGGAAGCTGGGACAAAGGACTGGGTCTGCTTCTGTCATTGACAAGGCCAGGTATGGAGCAGTCCATTAGAGACCAGTCTCCTTCTAATTGTCTGGAGTTTATGAGCCTGGCTTACCTGAGACATTCCATGTTATGATCCTAATTAAAGTTCAGCTTGTTTACTCTGCTCCAGCCAAGGAGTTATAGGGAAATACAGACAGATAAGATATTTATGGGTGAACCCTTTCCTGTTTCATTTTCCTCTGGATCCATGATTAAAGGATTAACAGCCCTTGTTATTTCTTGAGCAGAGTCCTGGAAGGCAGGAGGGCTGCTTTAGTACTTGTTTTGCTCTTTCTATGAGCCGAGGGCTGTGCTTGTAGCATTTCACGTGTCACTACATTTAATCCTCAATATTGTCAAACCCATAATACAGAGGTGAAAATTGAGGGTCAGAGCTTGCCCAGGGGTTCATGGTCAGGGCTTCTTACTAGTTCATAGCTCGCACACCATCCCTCTTAATAGATAGGCAACAGTGTGGTCATTTCATTGAAGATACTAGTGACTCAAAAACGTCACTAAATGTTTATTAAACACTTGAATGTAGTTATTATACATATAATAATGGATTCACATTTAGGCCTCCTGACAGTATCCACAAAGAGGCTTGTCCCAACCCTGAGCTTGGCATGTTATGCAGGCATATTTTGGTTGCCCAACTCTGAAGCCAAATGATACTAGGGAGAGGGTGCCTGCATACTGTGGGGGTGTTTGTTTCTAAGAGCAGCCTATTCCTTAATTATCTTACTAAAGACAGTGTCCTCTGTGCAGTGCCTTCGCCAGGGAACCCCTGGAGCTACTAGAGACATGATCTCAGTTTCTTATCATCCTTGTTATGATGGGAGGGGGCTGAAATAATTTGTTCTCCCATACCCAGAGTGGGAGACTCAGGCACAGACGAGAGACAGAGGCACAGAAGTTAAATAACTAGCCCAAGGTCGCATCGGATGATTTCTGACTCAGATGATGAATCTGTCTAGGACTTGGTCTCCCAAGTGTTGCTGCTTCCCTTGCAGTGTAATTTGGTCTCAACCACTTTACATGTTTTATTTTTCTTGTTCCTTTTTCTATTTTGGTAAACAAGATGTTTTTTATACCTACTGTCTGATTAATGTTGGATTTTAATTTAGCTCTTCAAGATGATCAATGACTTCACCAAGAAAACTGCTGCCAGAATATAGTGTATAACACAACTTTCATTATTTCTCCCTGATGCTGAATTTTCTGCTCCTAGATTTTGCACAGTCAGTCTCTATGGGTTAAGAACTTTGGGACTCTCAAGGGTTACCTTGACAGAGGAGCTTCTGTAGTTAGGAATTGTCACCTTTCTCAGAGCAGTGCTATTGGGAAAGAAATCTAGAAATTCCTGTTCTCAACTTCACAGAGGAAATGAAGCACATTCAAGAATAGCCTATTGGCTTCTCCTGTAGGAATAGCATAGTTTTGGCTTACTTTATTCCTTGCTTGTTGTAGTAATAATAATATTCATAAGCATATCTTTTTAGTTACCCTCATGACTCAGTATTTATAAAAACATGAGCTTGCTTGTGAAACGTTTATCCCTATATTTTAGGTGGGAGGTGCTGAAGTGGTATGAGATCTGGTGACTACGTATGGCCTCTTAGGGAAATGGCCCAGTTGTTCAGGTTCTCAGCTGTATTACGTGAAGTTGTTTGTCAGCTTCTCTGCTTACTACTGTGAAATGCATTATAAAGGGGAACTTTTTATAAAAAGAGATAGATTCACTCAGGGGAGGGAGAGCCATTGTTAGTAAAATTATGTCTAATACCAAATGCTTTTTGGTGTCCTAACGATCAAACTGCAGATCTTTTGGTTTCAGAACATATTCAGTTCCTCGTTCATTCATTCCACATTTTCTGGGTGCTCATTATGTGCCAGGTTCTGTCTTGGACACTGGGTGACAGAGATGAACAAATCTCTAATCCCAGGATCTCACAGTGGATGTTGGAATTTAGTATCATTTAGCTTCATTAGATTCTGCAGTAGTCCCAAGATTTTCCAAAATACTATGTCCCAGTGTTCTGTTGTCTCCACTTCAGAATGGATCCCAGACTCTCTCTTTCTTCACTCCTCACTGCTACTTCCCTGCACCCAGCTGCCATCATCTCTCACCTGGATTATCTCAGCAGCCTCCTGACTGGTCTCCTTGTTTCCATTCTTGGCCCCTTCAGTCTACTCTCAACACAACCGCTAGAGAAATCCTTTTAAAATGGAATTCAGATCACATGACTCTTTTGTTCAAATCCTCCAGTGGCTTTCCAGTTTTCACATGGTCTGGCCCCTGCTACTTATCTGATAGTGCTTCCTGCTTCCTACTACTCTCCTGCTCTTACTCCTCTTCATCAACATTGGGCTCATTCATGGTGTTTCCTTTAACATACCAGGCATGCTTGGCCCTGTTCTGTCTCAGGGCCTTGCTGTTCCCTCTGCCTGGAACATTCTTCCCCTACTGTCTGCCTGGCTCATTCCCTCCCTATCTTGAATCACTGCTCGAAAGTTACCTTATCAGTAGGCCTTCCAGGCTATTCTGTATAAAATATATCCCTATCTCCTATTTCCTACTTGATTAATGTCTGACTCCCCCTCTGCCTTCACTAGAATACAAGCTCCGTAAGGGAAAGGATTTTGTTTTGTTCTGCTGTATCCCTAATGCCTTTAAGGTGCTCAGTAAATAATTGTTGGTTGAATGAATAAATCAGCTTATTACTGAATCACTCAGTCGGTGTCCTTTATAGAAGGGACTTCTTGGACCAGTGGCACATATCTGTTTGATGGCTGGTGTGGGGAGGATGTGGTCAGAATGGCTCTGTCTGGGTGGAATAATTGTTCTTAGCATAATCCTAACAGGCTCCTATCAGATTGAAGCCACAGTTTTGGCCTTATTAGCATCACTCTTTAATCATAAAGTCAGAGGATGTTAAGATTGAAAGGGATCTGGGAGACCATTCAGTGTGCTTTTCTCATCATTGATGTGAGAATAAGAGTTTAGAGAAAGTAAGTGAATTACCCAGAGTCATCAAGCTGGTTAGGGGCCAATCTGAAATTGGGCTTCTGACATCTGATTCCATAGTCTTTACTACATGTGGTCGCCTGGCTGAGAGAGTTCAGGGGCTTTCAGATTTGACACTTTCCTTCCAGACTCTCAACAGGAGCTTTTATCTGGACATTTTAGGTTAGCATAGATGGACGATGACCCTGTAATGTGTGGAAAATCCCAAAGGTTGACCAGTGTGAATGGGAACTACCCCAGATGTGCCAGGAGCACCACAGGCATGCTCCGCCTTCCATTGGCAGGAGACGTGTAGGGTGGAAAGGAAACCAAAATAAAGACCCTTTGCCGCTCCAGTTCTTTTATTACATGTCACAGTCGAATGTGTCTCCATTTAAATTCAGATTTTTTGATGAATGGCCAGACCAGCTGCAAGCCCTTTGGGCCAGAAGCCTTGATCTCACCAACTGTTCATTTTCTTGGTGGACTTCCTTATTTCAGGCATTTGTGTGTAGCCAGTCTATTGTGGAGTTGTCAGAGGGGTGTAGAGCCCTCTCTTTGGGACAGTCAGTTCTCCCCATGCAGCATGTCCTGAAGCTGGCCTGTCTCCATCCTCTTTCTAAGTGCATGAGGTCTTTTGTTAAGCAGGGTGAAGTGGGAGAGGACTTTTAAAGAAAGAAAAACTCTTCCAGCATTTGCTAGACCATGTTTGTCAACTGACCAAGGTGGAATTGAGATGGCATACAAAAGACTTAAATTTACTTAATTTCTTGCCATCTGGTTTGTGATATATGGTGCCCCAATTTCAGTTTAGAAGGTACTTTGATCATATGTGAAGAAGGTGTCATATTTAATTCTACTCTCTGCAGCCTTTATTACAATACCAATCATGCAAAAAGCTCATGTTTTTTGCTGCATCTAGTTTTATTTAAGCAAGGGCTCTGGACTTTCTTAGTTTACACCAACATATTTCCAGTTTAGATCTGACACGTATTCTGGGGATGCTGACTTCCTGATAACCATTTTTGGGTCCAGGGAAGTTCAACTCTCCTGAGTATGGTAGCCATATCACCTCTCGAGCTTCATTTTGGTTTGGTTATAAAAAATTTTTTAGCTTAGTTTTCTTACATTAGGTGGGCAAAATAATAAAGGCCAGAAAAGTTTAGGGCTGTGCCCTAGGACTGCAGTTCCCAACCCCCAGGCCATAGGTCAGTACAGGTCCTGTTAGGAAACAGGCTGCACAGAAGAATGTGAGCAGCGGCAAGTGAGGGGAGCTTCATCTGTATTTACAGCAGCTCCCCATTGCTCGTATCACTGCCTGAGCTCCACCTCCTGTCAGATCAGCAGCAGCATTAGATTCTCATAGCAGCACAAACCCTACTGTAAACTGTGCATGTGAAGGATCAAGGCTGCACGTTCCTTATGAGAATCTAATATCTGATGATCTGAGGTGGAGCTGAGGCGATGATGCTAGCCCTGGGGAGCGGCTGCAAATACAGATTATCATTAGCAGAAAGGTTTGACTGTACAAGGACCATAATAGATCAGTTGTTTGCAGACTCATATCAAAACCCTATCAGTGAGTGGCAAGTGACAATGTAATAATAATAGAAATAAAGTGCATAATAAATGTAACGTGCTTGAATCATCCGGAAACCATCTTCCTTCCCTCCCATCCGTGGAAAAATTGTCTTCCATGAAACCAGTCCCTGGTGCCAAAAAGGTTGGGGACTGCTGCCCTAAGACATGCAGCAAAACAATAAGGCCTAGAATTAGGAACTAAGAGTTACTCTGTAGACGATTTCTTTTAAGTCTGAGCAAGTGGAGTTTCTGAGCACTAGCTGAATTTTCCCTTTTCAGGTTTTGTAAGGTTACCTTTAGCCCTCTGAGTGATTTTCAGATCTGGCTCTCAATTAGTCATGAGAGCCCTTGATCTGGACAAGGTGGGCTTTGAGTAACTGAGCTTAAACAATTGGCATGGCAAAAGGGGCTTTTCCCCTTGGTTCTTGTATATTTCCTTATCAAAGACCTAGACAAGCAATCTCAAGGTCAGGAGGACTCACCCTGATGTTTTCACTTGTTGGGGATTATGCTGGATTCTGACTTTGGTTCCACCATCAAATACAGAATGCCCTGGTCCTTAGAGACAAAGGCAGATCTTCAGCCAGTGGGATAAATAAGCAGGAAATGGAATTCTTATCAATTCTTATTTTCTATGCTAAAAGTTATACTTTGAGATTTGGGCTTCCTCCTTTCCTTCTTTTTTTTCTTTTTTTCCCAGTAGTGGTGCTTTTAAAGTGGCGCTTCATTTAGGCACAAGCAAAAGGGTATTAATTCAGCTTTATAAATAAATGTGAGCCCATATATTATTTTCCTAGTTTCTCCTCTCCCTCCACTTTTTGCTGTTGGTAGTATGCTAATTGTATTATCCATGTTTCTTTGGCAAATGTTATTACTTGGAAGAGTAACTGAAGAGCTGTTTTTAGGACTCTTTGAAAGGGTATAGTATGGATGACAATCTCAGCTAATGGTAACCAGATCCAGGGAGTTGGGGTCAGCCAGACTTGGAATCAGTTCAAATTAGCAAAGCACTGACGCTCAGTGGCAGGAATACAAGTGACCACAAAGTGTTAAGCACATCTGGAAAGGGATTCTGACATCATCCCCAGAATCAGTAGGGAATACACATAGCCTGTAGACCCATTCCTCTTTGACCCTATAAAGATTCTTTAAAGAGTAATGCCCTGAGTGGTTTTCTGGCCAGATTGCCTGCTCATTTATCTTTGAGGAGATGGAGGGAGACAACTTGCCTCCTGGAGCTCCACAGGGCCCAGAGGTGTATGGATTCTGCATTTGTAAGTGCTAAAGCTAAGAGACTGGGTCTTGGTGGACCCCAAGGAATCTGCTTTTCCTTTACTCATTGTCCCTGAAAAACTTTTCCTGGCAGTCAGTATTGCTGTTTAGATGGGTTGTTCTTTGCTGTTTAAGTTGTTTGGCAATGGTGTGTCAGGATGTGGGTTTTCTGAATACTTTCCCAGCTGGTTACTTGAGTGGTGGTTAGGGAGGGGCTGTTCTGGAGCTGTCGAGGTTGGATGTCTGTCTGGATACTCACAGCTAGTCTGCTGAGAATGCTGTCCGCATTCTGCTGCCTTTGCTGGTGCTGTGTGTGGCTCTTTAGATGTGGATGGAGGTGAGTTTGGGGGAATGATGAGATCTTTTTTGGGTGCTTTCGATAAAGTAATCTGGACTATATGATTCATTGTCATTTTTTCCCTTAACCTGTGTATGCTTCTCTGCTAGTCCTTGCCACCTTTCTCATGCCTTCGATTTCCCCAGCTTCTCTTGGTTGAATTTACATAGGGGCTCTGCTATGGTTCAAAAGTGTCCTCCGAAGTTCACGTGTTCAAACGTAATTCCCAATGCAACGTTGTTGGAGGGGGGGCTTACTAAGAGGTGATTAGGTCACGAGGGCTCTGCCCTCATGAATGGATTAATGTCATTATTGTGGGAATAGGTCAGTTATCGTGAGAGTGGGCTTGTGGTGAAGGAGAGTTTAGCCCCCTCTTGCCCTTCTCTCTTGCTCTCTTGCTCTTCCACCTTCCACCACGCGATGATGCAACAAGAAGGCCCTCACCACATGCAGGACCCTTGACTTTGGATTTCATAGCCTCCAGAACTACAAGAAATAAGTTCTTTTTCTTTGTAGATTACCCAGTCTGTGGCATTCTGTTATAGCAGTATAAATGGAGTAAGACAGGCTCCAATTTTAATACCAGGCCCTTTTACAGTTCCTAAGCCAATTATGGCTGAAAAGTAAGTTCTCTAGGAAGCCTCATATCCACAACCTAGTAAACCATGTAACCAACCAGACCTGGGTTCTAGAATTCTAGATCAAGTGTTAGACAACACTGATGCCCCTGCAACTTAGCACCTCTCTGTATCCCTCCAGTTGGCTCAGCCCATCAAGGCTAAAATTGCACCTCATATCTTTGTCTTTCTTGCAGGCAGAGACCTTGCCTAAACTCTAAGTGGCTTGGCTCAGGTTCTGTCTTGCTTTTTTTTTTTTGGTAGGAGTAAGGGGAGGAGGGGGTTCCAATATACTCACAAAAAATGTAATGAACTTCCATGTACTCAACCCAGATTAAGTAACTATCCCCATTTTTCCAAAATTTGTTTTATTTGCTCTAACCGCCACCCCCAACATTTACTTTTGTGCAGGAAAGAGTGGATAAATACCTAGTTCCCCACCCCACCTCCCTTTTTTTTTTGAGATAGAGTCTTACTGTGTTGCCTGGGCTAGAGTGCCATTGCATCATCCTAGCTCACAGCAACCTCAAACTCCTGGGCTCAAGCGATCCTACTGCCTCAGCCTCCTGAGTAGCTGGGACTACAGGCATGTGCCACCATGCCTGGCTAATTTTTTCTGTATATTTTTAGTTGTCCGATTAATTTCTTTCTATTTTTAGTAGAGACGGGATCTCGCTCTTGCTCAGGCTGGTTTCGAACTCCTGAGCTCAAACAATCTGCATGCCTCGGCCTCCCAGAGAGCTAGGATTACAGGCGTGAGCCACCGTGCCCGGCCCCCACCTCCCTTTTTAAGTCACTTGTCCGATTAATTTTTTTCTATTTTTAGTAGAGATGGGGTCTCGCTCTTGCTCAGGCTGGTCTCGAACTCCTGAGCTCAAACAATCTGCATGCCTCGGCCTCCCAAAGTGCTAGGATTACAGGCATGAGCCACCGTGCCCGGCCCCCACCTCCCTTTTTAAGTCACTTTTCAGAATAACGAGTTAGTGACCTAGTAACCTCCACTAGTGACTAATAATATTTTTGTTTTTTTTCTGAATTATCATTATGAACTCATGGATTATTATGCATTTGATGTGTTTTGGCTCATTTTAGGTCATTATGTATTACTTGTTTTGGATGCTCACATTGTCTCATCTTCAGGTCAGTAAGTGTCCCTTCAAGTTGACTCCCATGTAACTTTTGACATGACCCCATTGGACTTTGATAACTTCTTTGCTTTCTGGTACAACAAGATGTTCCAGGCTCTATATCCTGCACCAGACATGGAATCAGCCATTTCTCCAGGGAGCCTTGATTCCTTTTAGTAGGGAATACAGTCTGGGCTCTAGGGTCGAATTACTTTTGTGAACCGCCTCTCCTGGTACTATAGCCTGCATCCCTGCTCAGATCCAGCATGAAGCTCTTGCTGGGAATCAACACATCTCCAGAAACCACTGTGTAGTTCTGCCTTACTCTTATAAAGATTCATCTCTTGAGAAATTTGTGCTCTACCCACTGATGTGGTCTTCCTGGTTCTGATAATTTTGCTTCAGTCACCCTGAATTTTGCTAGCCCTATCCATGTGCCTTGGACTGCCAACCTGACCTCACTGGGGCCAATTTCTCAGGTTACAATAGTTGCCCCAACCCACACCAAATATTCTAGTAAGCAAGGCTCTACTTGTGCTCCGGTTAACTTCTGCCTCTTTGGGCCCTGTGTTCTACCAGAATTCCATTCATCTGAAGCCCTCCCTCACCTCATCAAGATCTTATCTGATCTTTAAAGATTTACTGCTGCTTCCTGAGTTCTAAAGAACCCAGCTCAGGAGTTCCTGTCTTAGTTTGAGAGCCTATAGGCCTATCTCATCGGGTTGGCATCAGCTAAGCTAGGATTAGGTAGGTTTGGGGTGGGGAAGTTGTAGTGTACTTTTGGCACAGCATATACCTGGCTGACTAATTCTCAATCTTTTCTTTCCTTTTGTAATTCACAGTTCTCAGCATCTTCAGAGTGGTGTTTAGTAGGTCATCCTGTTGATTTCCTGCCAAGGAGTGGCATGCTCTGGCTTTGTACCATTAGCAAAGGGCTTTCAAGATAGATAATGGACTACAGTTTTGTTAAATAGAAGAATATGAGGAGATGGCTTTGTAAAGAGGCCCATTTGAATGGTTTGTTCTTGGCTCCCTGTTGATATTGGCAGATCCTTGACTGGAATTTTGAATGGTCCTAAATCTGGTTGATCACTCGTTCATCAATTAGTCATCCTCAAGGTCGACTATGTAGCTGTCTTGAATGCAGTTTTGTGAACCACTGGAGATTCTCTATATAGGGTTTAATCATTTAGTTATTTTACTTTAGCCTGTTTAGCTAATTCACAGGGAGATAACAAATGTGAAGAGATGCAGACCTTAGGGAAAAACCCAGGAGCCCTATTCCCTTATCCTCTACTTGGGCTCTGGGATTGGACCCAGAGTGAGTAGCGAGGAGCTAGGCTCAAGTGAGTTAATCCCAGACCTAGCTCTGCCTTGTACTCCAGTCCTTTAGTCAGATTTACTTCAGGCAATGCTGAGTAGCATGCAGAGTGGTCATTCAGGACTGCAGTAACTTACACTTCATTTGCAAATAGGAGATCCAGTAATTTATAGCCTATCATTTCTGGAGCCTGGAGATGCCTCTGCATAAGCTTAGCTGAAGCAGATTCTGTTACATTAGAAGAGAACCTAGCTGGCTGCACCCAACACCGGAAGCTTTTAGATGCTAAGTAAGGAGGTCATGTAAAGGTAACAGAGTGACTCTGGAACTCAATCCTCCACCCAAGAAAGAGAGTAATGACATTCTGCGTTGGCCTCTTTTCATTCTCCATTGATTTTGAGTAATAAATTCCCTCCTCACTTCCCAGCTGAACAATTTGGGAGCTGTATTCCCTAAAGACTCTATTCTCATACCCATCAGACTGAATTAGGTGAATACTCTTTGGCCTTAATGAACGTTGAAGGATTTCACAGGGCTAATGGAAATTCTTCTAGAAGTAACAATTTCCATTCTACTGGTGAGGCAGTTCTGGAGAAATTCCCTGAACCTCTTGGGTTATTTTATATAGCAAAACAGCTAGCATTGGTTTCTCTTTGGTAATAGATGACAGAGAGAATACAGGTACTTGGAACCCATGGAGAATCCCTAAGTTGCATTTTAGTCTGTGTATTATGTCTCCTTTCCTAACCCTTTTACCGGAGTTGCTCACAGGAAACCACATGATAGATTTGCATTACCTCTCTCCCTGCCTCCGCCCACCATTCTTTTAGAAAGAGCTGAGTGACTACTTGCCAGGTAGAATCTGGGTGACCAAATCCAAAGTCCAATTCAGAGTTATATGCATAGCCCCTACTGGGGTTGCTTCCAAAGAAAGGAAAGGAAGAGTCTTGTGCAAAATCTTGCTTCATTGCCTTTGAATTTGGTATTTATTGAGTTATTGAATTTAGAATTTTGCGTTGTGCTAGTTATTATACTGCTGTTGATTGATTGCTTTGATTTTATATTCATGGAGCACCAATAGTGTTCTTGGTACTGTGCTGAGCACCTGAGACAAAAAGATAAACAAGACTTGGTCCTTGCCACCTAAAGTGCACAGTCTATTACTGGGACAGCTTGAGAAAGTGTGATAAGAGCTATAATGGTCTTGCTACATAATTTGCATTTGTATCCTAAAGCCTGTAGGGAGCCATGGAAATATTTTGAGCAGAACAATGACATGATCCATTTGTATTTCAGAAAGGTCACTGGTGGCAGTGAGGATACTAGTAGGTTGGAGGGGGTGAGACTAGAGGCAATAACAGTTCAGACAACAGATATTTATTGAGCCACTGCCAAGTGCCAGGCATAGGTCTTTGTGCTGGCAACCTAAGAGTGAACAAGTCAGATAGTCTCTGCCCTCAGGGAGCTTATGTTCTAGTGGTGGTATGGTGGTCAGGGAGATAGACTATATACATGCAAGAAATGATATTTTTCAGATAGAGATAAGTAATTTCAAGAAAATAATAGAACCATGGAAGTTAGAATATTTGTATATAGGGATGAGTACCGACCCACTGGGGTGGGCAGTGAAGGCATCTCTGAGGAGGTGACGTTTGAGCTGAAGCAGCTTTGAGAATGTCTGAGGAAGAGTGATCCTGATGGGGAGAATAGCAAGTGCAGGGACCCTGAGATGGGAATGGACTTGGCATAGTGTTTAAGCACTGTGAGGTTGGTCATGTTGGCTGAAGCATAGGGGAATATAGAGGAGCAAGTGGTACTCAGATGAGGATGGAGGGCCTTTGAGGCCATAGGAAGGAATCTGGGTTAATTTCAATGGAATTAGAAGCAGTGCAATTAATTAAACTAGGGGTCAACAAGCTACAGCCCATGGGTCAAATCTGGCCTGCTGCCTATTTTTGTCAATAAGCCATACTGGAACACAGTCACACCCATTGGTTTGTATATTATCTGTGGCTGTTTTTAATGTTACAAGAGCAGAGTTGAGTAGTTTGGACAGAGAGCATATGGCCCAGAAGCCTAAAATATTTATTATGTGTCTTTTATCAAAAAAATTTGCTGATCCCTGAATTAAATTATCTAATTTAAGTTTTGAGGAGACATTCTAGGTGGTATTTAGAGAATGAATGGTAGGAGGCAAGAGTATATCTGAGTAGTTCAAATAAGAAATAATTTGATATTGAGACACCAGAAAGACTGGATCACATTGATTTTATTCTGCTTAGAAGCACCTAACTATGATCTATACTCATTAAATATTGTTGAATGAATGACGAGATATTGAATAAGGTGATGTGAGTGAAAATGAAGGGTAAATAAGGTTTTTTTTTTTTGAGACAGAGTCTCTCTCTTGCCTGGGCTAGAGTGCCGTGGCGTCAGCCTAGCTCACAGCAACCTCAAACTCCTGGGCTCAAGCGATCCTCCTGCCTCAGCCTCCCAGATAGCTGGGACTACAGGCACGTGCCACCATGCCCAGCTAATTTTTTCTATTTTTTTAGTTGTTTTGGCCACTTTCTTTCTATTTTTAGTAGAGACGGGGTCTCGCTCTTGCTCAGGCTGGTCTCGAACTCCTGAGCTCAAACGATCCACCGGCCTCGGCCTCCCAGAGTGCTAGGATTACGGGCCACCGCTCCCGGCCTTGTTTTGAGAGATATTTAGGAGGTAAAACAGTCAATACAGCTTATTGTTGACTAGATGAATGGAAATAGGGATAAGGCAGAGAAGGAGGAATGTAGGATGCCCTTTGGGTTTCTGGTTTGGGTATCTTGGTGCATGGCAGTGCCACTAACTGAGACAGAGAAAGAGGAGATAGAGTGAACATATGTTGCCAGGGAAAAGGAATTCATCTTTGGACATGGGACACCCAGGACATCCAGGTAAAGATGTCTAAAATGTAGTTGGGAAAATAGGTCTGGAGCTCAGTGGCATGAGTTCTGGACTGGCAATGACAGGAATTCTGGAGTCATCAGCTGGTGTGGGCTCTCGAAGGAGGGTATATGATGAATAGGGCAGGGATAGATCTCATATGGCATTTATATCTGACACAGTTTGGATCTAGAGAGGAAGCAAAGCTAAACTAGCTGTATGGATAGTTCGCATCCATTAGTCTGGTCATTCCATGACTATAGAATACTTTTTCTGCAGGGGCTGATGGGCTCAGATGAATCTGGGCTTGCCTTAACTGCTCTCTGGCTGCCAGCCTTCTTCTCTTAAGTGGGATAACTGGGGCAGCTCTGGGGGCTTCTTTCCTCTCCAACTCCCTACTAACATTGGGACATTTGTGGCCTTTTATTAATGACTCTGCAGTTGGTTCATGTTTGTGTTTATCTAGTTGAGGCTATGGATAGGTAGGAAGGTCTAGTTGTCCTTGGTGTGTTGTTGGAGCAAGAATTCTCTGACACTAGGGTTAAACAAATAGCTTAATTTTATTCATTTTGGTGCCAATTCTTTTAACCCACGAAGCCAGATAAACCCCCGACTTGTGCCTGACTTGCACGGGACGATAGCTGCTGCCCCTTTCCTCTTCTCTTTTTTCTTCTTGTCTGGGGAGGGGGAACCACAGAGGTGATTCATTAAAAAAGCACTTGTGTTGAAAGTGGCCTTGAAATAGTTGTAATCCTGGACTTGGATGTAAATCTCCTCTCTTTACAAAAGTCCATCACGTAAATCCAAGAATGAAATCAAAATTGTAAAGAGTGCAGAGAAAGAGGACCACTCTCTACCCCCACCCCCATTTTTAAGGATATTGTCACACCTCTGCTGTTTGTACATTTCTAGAAGACATTTTAACCCAGTCTCACATATAATGCTCACATTTTAGGGGCCCACATGTTTTATCAGTTTTCTGCTTCCCTAAGGAGACAGTGGAGTATTAGTCTTGCTGTTCCTCTGACCTAAATTATTCCTGGCCTGAGGTTAGTGACTTCTGGCAGGCAGAGGTAAGAAGTCTGAAGCCTGATTACTTGGTTTCAAAGTGGAGGAAATGGAGTCTCAGCCTTCCCTCCACAAATGAAATTAGTAGTAAATAAAGATAAATTTAAAACATGAAACAATTATTTTGAAAGGTATATGTCGAAAAATATTATTTCCACCTTTCTCTGGTCCACCCTGTAAAACGCCTGCCCCATATTGTATGCCACTCTTAATAGTTTCTTATGTATCTGTCCGGTGTTTCTTTATGTAAATACAAGCAAATATGAATATATATTCTTATTCCCCCCTACTCTTTTACACAAAAGGTAGCTCGTTATATAACCTGTTCTGAAACCTGCTTTTTGTCCTTAATAGTATGTCCTGGGACTCTTTCCATGTTGGTAGAGAGAAAGCTTTCTCATTCTTTTATTGGAGCTGCATCGTATTCCATTGTGTGCAGTGCTACCTCCTGGTTTATTAAACCATTTCCTTACAAATGGACATGTGGTGTTGCTTCCAGCATTTACTATTACAAGCAATACCTCAGTGAACAAAGGCAGCTTTTTAAAGGGTTGCACAGCACTGCATACACTACTTAAACTAAACTTATTATTCTTCATTCTTAGAATGCTGGTTGGTTTTATTGGTTGATAAATTCCCAATTACTCGTATTCACTAGTGAAACATGGATGATGAGACCGACATCCCTTCATAACTTAAGAATCATTAGCATGCCTGCCCCATGGAGGCATACTGCTCTATTTCAGGTTTATTTTAATAATAAAACCTTTGGAAATTTTAATAATGAAACCTACTTAAGTCCCTTTGCTCAAGAAGTCTGAATCACTGATCACTGCAATTACTGCCATCGCAGCTGTAGAGCAATTTAACAGGATAATAGTGAATAAGATAAATTACACTTCAGATTCTTAATGGATTGATGTGCAGAAGTATGCAGAGGAAGATGGGGGTGGGGGAGGAGCACCTTACGAATTTCAGCACATAGTTATAAAATAGGGAACTGGGCCATTATAGCCATTACCACTAGGAATTAGTCATCGGTACCAGCCTCTGGGGCTCTGTGGTGAGTAAAGTGTCCTGTTTATTATACACAACAAATTGGGTTAATTCTCTTGTTTGTGTGCCTTTGTGGAGTGGGTGGAAATTGTGGGTGACTTGCTATTTGTCTTATTTAGAATACTTTTACTAACGAATTAGTATCTTTGGTGTGAAAATAGGGAGGCAGACCAGTTTTACAAATAGCTGCTGGCCAGGGGAATAACAGTTGCTGCCAGGTGAGTGGTTAAAAAAAGGCAGACTGGAAAAATAACTGTAAATAAGTTTTTCACCCTTATTTACAAGGCTAACATAAAGTCTCCCTGTGTGTTGGGGATGGGGGAGGGGACGGATCAGTTAAGAAGTAAGTACAGTGCTTGCTTTGTGTGTCTCTCCATTTGTGTTTAGGGGCAAACAGTGAGGGTGTGGGTCTTAGGGGTGGGGACGTGGGGCAGGCTTTGAAGGGGCCTAAGGAAGCAAATCCAGGAGACTTGGCTGTAGTCCCACCCTTAGGGACATTCTTTGGCACCTGGTCACATTGTGGATGCCTTAACATCTGCTAGGAATTGATCCTGTACATTCATCCTCAGTACAAAACACTTAACACTCATTATCTCTTCCCCACCAAAGTCTTTGGAGATAAACAGCAGGAGAATGAAGTCTTTTCTTTCTTAATATTTAATCAGCATTAACACACCTTAAAGTGCCTGTTGGAGTTAGAGCAGCATCATGTTGATATTAAAGCAAACTAAATTATCTTGAAATGTAGAAAGCCCTTTTGGAAAAGGAGCAGGGATAGGCTGAGAGAACAAACATATAAGGTTACTCTTCTGAGCTGGAAAAGGTTTTGTGTGGATGGAGGAAGCCTCAGAGATAATCTGGTCAGACAATTCTGTGTTCAGATCTTGGTTCTGCTCCTTGTCCAAATATGTAACCTGTGATTTGTAATTATTTTATCCTGTAAAATAAGGAGAATATCTACCATGCAGTGTTTTTTTTGCAATATTAAATAAGATAATAGATATAAAGTTGGCTCTTAATAGGTGGTAGCTGCTACTGTTATTAGCAGAGAGTCTTCTAAAGGGTCTCATTTATAGCTGTCGAGCAAAGGCAGGTGCTCTTTCTTGCATGAGGAGATTGGTACTTCTGGCAGTGAATCAAGAGGGCTGCCTTTAGGGTTGGGAAGCATATTGACAGTATTGGAGGAAGGTGTTAGTTACCATGGCAACTTGGGAATTCATTTGGAGGGAGAGTTGTGACTGGAGGTTATCTCACTGTAAGAGACTGACTGGTGGAGATAAAAAAAGGCTCGTCTGGCAGAAATGAAATCTTGCTCACTCTGTATCTGCAGGAAATACCGAGAGATGTGCTGTAGAGAAAGTTCCAAACATGAGTCAGAATGATATGCAGGCTTCTGAGGTAATGGGTGGATGTGTCTTGGTGGGCCTAAATGCTGCCACTAGTTTATTGCTTTTGTTCACATGTATTACTTGGGTAAAAAATGAATGTATAAATGGGATTTCAGTGAGCTGTTTTTTTCTTTTTTTTTGTCATCTGAAAACATGACATCAAACTGTTGTATGTTCTTCTGCAATTGGTTTAGTTTCCAAACAGGATTTAATTACAGGGAGCATGAATACAGAGTACACCTTAATCATTTACTTTGTTCCTAAAGTTAATGACATAATGAATATAGGTATTTCATCTTGACTGGGCAATTAAGACACACACATATATATATAAATATATATACACACATACATATATATTTTTATAAAGACTCTTCTGGTAGTGCTTCTTGATTACTGATTTTGAAAAGCTTTTTGGTAGAATATACATAATGTCCATTGTTAGTTTGATTCTTTAGTACTGTGGTCCCTAACCCCTGGTATGGTCTGTGGCCTGTTAGGAACCGGGCTGCACAGCAGGAGGTGAGCAGTGGGTGAGTAAGCAAAACTTCATCTGTATTTACAGCCGCTCCCCATCACTTGCATCACCGCCTGAGCTCCACTTCCCCTGTCGCCCCCTGCCTCCATCCGTGGAAAAATTGTCTTCCATGAAACCAGTCCTTGGGGCCAAAAAGGTGAGGGACCGCTGCTTTAGTACATCTCCTGTTGTCTGTTATCTTCTAATTGCAACCTTGCCCAGAAACAGACGACTGGACCAAGTAAAACCCCTTACAACATCATGGTTCCAGATTTGCTATTTAATTCTTTCCACAATGCTCACTCACATCTAATCCTCTCCTTCCCTGTAAAGTTAGGGGTAGCCATTCCACTTGCTTCGGCAAGTAAAATGTGGCCATACACGGCGCTTCTGGGCAGAAGCAATTGCCAGCATAGACAGTTTAGTACAGGAGTACTCCTTCTCTTGCCTTGGTGATATTGAAAGTTTGTGACCAGGTGAAACTTCTGTCAGTCTGAGTTCTCGAACTACAATGATGAACAGATTTATCCTTTCTGACTCTTGTTGGACATACAGCGTAAACAAGAAATAAGCTTTTGTTGTGTTAAGCCACTGAAGTTTTGGGGGTTGTTTGTTACTGTTGCAGAACCCAGCCCATCCTGATGCTTTAATAGTCATTTAATACATATTTATTGATTGCTTAACTGTGTATTGGGCACTGTTAAGTTGGGGATATAATAATGAACAAGACAGGCAAAGTCTCCTCTCTAATGTAGCTTATATTATATGAGGGAGACAGACGATAAATTTAAGTAAACAAATAAAGATAATTACAAATTGAGATAAGTGCTATGAAAGAAAATAAATAAGGTCATGCAATAGAAGAGTCTCCAAAAAGCAAACAGGTCATGGGATGGAAATGGGAATCCCCCATGATCCTTGTTAATGTTCTTTCATATTTCCCTATACGTCTTAAGACTGAGTATTTCCACAGTACTGTCTTAGGCCTTGGAAAGGAGATAACACTGTAGGCAAGAGAGAAACATGTTGTGTTACTTGGTAACATTGTGGCAAAATTTAATACCTACTACACTCCAAAATAAATGACAGCCAAGAATGATATTAGTTTGCTTTGCATCTTTGAAAACTCATTAGTATCCCACTGGGTTTAGTGGGAGATTAAATTGGAGCTTTGTTTATGTGCTGTGTTAAGCCCCTCCCTGAGGGTATCCATCTTCAGCAGTCACATTGTCCTGAGATCCAGTTGCTTAATGGGTACTGGTCCAGTTAAGTTGTGTTAACTTGGCTCTTATACTGGGGAAAAGGCGATTGGAAATGGATGCATAATCCTTATATCTTGTCTAATATGATTTTGGAAAGAAATAGAATGATGAACTATTTCCTTAAATCTTGCTTAAATGACTCCAATGAAAGCTTCGAGACTGGTTATGATTTTCTGGAAAAAGTATAGGGATGGAGCTCATCCAATTGTTGAGGGTCCCATTGCCAGCTGGCAAAGATGATTTACATTGTATGAGCATAGGAGATCTCTTGGTACAAAAGTGGGCAGCACCTATTCCGGCTTGATGGGAACAGTGAGAAAAGTGGTGCTTGGGAATTATAATAGGGGATAGAGAGCTTTATCTGCTTTTCTTTTCTTCCTTTTCTTTGGGGCAAACCAAAGCAATGAGCATGGGGAAGGTCAAGAGAAGAAGCATGTTTAAATGACAGTTATAAGGATAAACCAACTCATTCAAAAACTTGGGGCACTGTGAGAGTATGGACTGCACAATTCTGTGTTCAAACTCAGAAAAATGCTTTTACAACTGCAATGAAGGAATCCAGAGGCTTGGACATGGTGATATTTGCCCTTCATCAGTCAAGCCAGTCTCTGGAGAAAGATTGAGAATCTCCAAACTGGAGCTGAGATGTTTTTTTCTGTCTTCAATATTTTAGTCATTGCATGTTGGCACATACCCTGAAAATCCGATCTGGATGAAACTCCAGGGAAGTAGGAAAAATGGATATCCCAGCATTGAAGACACATGCATCCTTGCAAATATATGGGTGTATTGATACAGTGTAAATTTCTGTGCCAGGACACATGCCAACAGTTTAATGATGTGTATAGCAAAGTCCCTTGTTAGCCCCATTCAGAAACCCTAAAATGAGTTGCAAGGCTGAAAATATCGAAGCTGAAGGCCAAAAACAACGATCATGTTACCTAGGGTCTCATGAATAATTCAGCTGAGTTTAATGCTTTTTCCATGGTGAAAATAAAAGCTGAAATATTTGGCATAATGTAGGCAAATTATGCCCCCCTTTTGGGAGGGTGGTTGGTTATGAGGAATGTGAGGAAGGGTGGAGAAAAATAAGGAATATTTTCATATTTCTTTTAAGCAACTATATGGAATCTCTCAACATTCCCCCTCTAAAGAATTAAATATATAAAAATTCAAGCTAGAGGTTTAAAGGTGTTTTCTTTGAATACTCACTAATAGCTGAAGATTTGGGTTTGAGAAGCACTTAGAAAATTGCCCCTAAAGTCATAGAAGGGTGGTGAGAGAAATACCAAGAGAAATGGAATGTCTGATATTCTTGGTGATAGGAAACCCAAGGAGTGTTGGTCTATTTCAGGAACATAATAGTCCTTAAGCATGAACAAAAGAGCGTATGGACGTTCTTAAAAGTTGTGTGCAAATTGAATTATTATAAATCTAAGCATAATTTAAAGGCATTAGGAAAACATTATAACAAGACCTAGAATTATTCTTCATAAAGGGAATATATTTCTTTCTCTCCAGTTTAATTTTTAAACCTAGGTATTAGTATAATGGTTTAACTTAAATTGAGACCTCTGCTATCCAAGGGATAAAGCTCTGGACTTAAGACTTAAGTTCTTGCCTGTTAAATAAGTGAATACTCCTATTTCTTTCTACTTTTCTCCTAAAAATAATGAGAAAATAAGCGAGTTAATAGAATCTAAGAATGTTTGAATTGGAAGGAGCTTAGAGATCATCTAGTACAGGTTACTCATTCAACAGAAACTAAAGACTTAGAGAAGCTATGTGACTTGTTCAAAGTTGCTGCTAGTATAATAAAAGAGAAGGCAAATTATTATGAATAGGGCAGAAAGAACCCAAAGAACAAATTCTTGTTTATTAAAAATATATGGAAAAGAACACAGACCAGGCTGTCATGTCCCATTTCTTTCATACTCTATGCTTTTTATTGCTTATCATATGATGAGATGCCTGGAAGTTCAGCTGCCATCTTGTGACATAAGGGGCTGTGTAAACTCACTGAAGAATAATAGATAGAGCCCTGCATCCCTAATGACATTATCAAGCCGTTTCGCCAACTATGCTTGTCCCAACTCCAGAACATTGGAATTCTTCTGGATATCATGGACAAGGTAATTCCATATGGAACAACCTAAAAGTTCGACAGAATTTTATAAATCATTTTGAAGTCACTGGAGAACTAACAAGGCAGTAAGATATTATGGGGCCAAGATCTTGGAAAACAAGGAAACTCAAAGTAGCATTGGGACATATTTCCCCTAGGGGCATCTTCTGATTCTGAATGAGGCAGCTGAGAGGCTAGAAAGCTAACAAAACTTTTATACATTTATGGGGCCAGGGGTTCAAAATGGAATTTAGTGTTTGCCAAGGAGGGTGGGCCTTGGTAAAGATCTTTGGCTTTGGGTTGATACTCTGAAGGGCTGAACTTTAGGATTAAGCATCAACGGGAAATTGACTACCCCTCATGGGAACTGAGACCTAGCTTCATATCCTCTTACTCCCTGATTGGGTTGAGGATCTTGACTGATGGCCAGTTTCACATTTCAGAAGTAGAGAAAAATCCTCTTTGGAGACATCTTAAATTATTTTTATAACTTCTATAATTTTTCATATAAAATGCCCAGTATGCAATCAAAAATAGCCAGATAGAAGAGGTAACATGACAATATGATTTGAAACTAAGAGACATAATAGACAATAGAAACAGATCCGCAGAGGATCCAGATAATGGTATTATCAGATATGGATTAAAAAATAATTTTGCAAAATATGTTTAAGGGTAAGATAAAAATAAGATTGATAATTTTGGCAGAGAACTGGAAACTAAAAACTGAATAAAATGTCAAGTATAAAACTAAAAAGTATAATAAGTTAAAGTAAGAATTTAGTAGACGGGTTTTATGTGGAGTGGATATAACTGAATAAAGAATTAGTAAACATGTGCTATATTAAAAGAAAATATCCAAAAGGAAACACAGAGACCAAAATTATTTTTAAAAATAGAGAAAAGATATTAGAGATATAAGGAACCACACATAGAAAAGATCTAATGCATTAGCAATTGGAGGCCCAGAAGGAGAGGACAGAGAGACAAAGATAGAAGGAGTATTTAAAGAGGTAATGTTGAGTGTTTCCCAAAACTACAAAGATATCAAACTACAGATTCAAGCAGCACTTTGAACCTACGCAGGATAAATCCAGACAACCAGGCCTAGGCACGTGGTAGTAAAAGATTGAAAAACAAGGAGAAAAATTTAAAAGCAACCAGAGAAAAAAGGACATTTAACTTTAATGGAGAATCAATAAGAGTGAAAGATGAATTCTCAATAGAAAAAAAAAGGAAGCCAGAATAAAAAGTGGATTCATATCTTCAAAATAAAGAAAATAATGCCCGAATAAAATTATATGCACAATGAACATACTGTTTAAAATTGAAGGTGACAAGTTCTTCTATGCGAATATGACTTGGGAAAATTTTAACAAAAGGGCTGATGATGAACATGGAATATATTTTAAGATAGATGTAATGAGTAAAGCAAAGGTAAGGATAAGAGTGGAAGAATAATGTGTGTAGATTGTATGTGTTCTGAAAAATAGAAATAAAGCAAATAAAAATGGGAGAAGGGAGGAAGAAGGTAGAAAGGGGAGAATAGAATAAGATTGTCTGGCTCACGCCTGTAATCCTAGCTCTCTGGGAGGCCGAGGCGGGCGGATTGTTTGAGCTCAGGAGTTCGAAACCAGCCTGGGCAAGAGTGAGACCCCGTCTCTACTAAAAATAGAAAGAAATTAATTGGACAACTAAAAATATATAGAAAAAATTAGCCGGGCATGATGGTGCATGCCTGTAGTCCCAGCTACTCGGGAGGCTGAGGCAGGAGGATCGCTTGAGCCCAGGAGTTTGAGGTTGCTGTGAGCTAGGATGACGCCACGGCACTCTAGCCCAGACAACAAAAAAAAAAAAAAAAAAAGAATAAGATTGTCACAAAATTAATAAATAAGTGAGTGTTAAAGGAGTCATTAAAAGCTGACAAGCCAAATAGTAGGAGAGTACATAAAGGTAAGAGGCAGCTGAGGACATCATAAAAAGTATTAGTATAAAGATAACCACTAGACAAAAAGACAAATTTCCCTAAATGGAAAAAAAAAGCAAAGAAAACAAATCACAGAGTGAATATAACATAATAGAAACAGCAAAAATAATGTAAAATAATATGTCAGATTCAAGACTGAATACATCAGTAATGTAACGATACAAATGAACTGAAACTCCCTAATAAAAGGAAAATATTTTCAGATTGGCTTTCCGGCAAAAACACAACTCTGTCGTATACAAGAGACATACCTAAAACAAAAGGATTTAGTAAGGCTAAAATTCTTAGGATGACTAAAAGACATACAAGGATGCTCTTAGTGCAGTGTTCATTGTAAGACCCAAACAGCTATCAAGATGCTCATCAGAAGCAGAATGAATAAACATAAATTGCAGTATATCCATACAGTGGAACACTGCTGTGTATAAGGAGAATATATGAATTAGAACTACATAGAACAACACAGATCAGTCTCCTAATCATAAGAGTGAAAGAAGCATGAAACAGGAGTACATAGTATACGATTTCATTTATGTGAAATGTCAAAACAGGCAGAACCCATCTATGGTGATAGTAATCAGGATCTTGGTCACCCTGGGGGGAGGGTAATGACTGGAAGGGGACTCGAAGGGGCTTCTGGAGTGCCGGTGTGGTCTGTTTCTTTATCTGGGTGCTGGTTGCATGGTTTTGTTTACTTTGTGAAAATTCTTTAAGCTGGATACTTAAGAGTTGTGGTCATTTCTGTATGTATGTTACATTTTAATAAAAGGCTTACATTTAAATTTATAAACTGTTTACAAGCAAAAGGCAAAGTGCCGGGTAAAGTCCCATGGAATATTGGACTTACAGTCATCAGAGAGAGTGATTTTTCGTTCCAATTTGTATGAACACTGCCTCTAGCCTCTCAAAGGCCATTTCCTATTATTTCCTTTTCTTTATGATACTGCAGGGTTGCTCCCTAGATTTGTTTTTTCCATCTCCAAATTATAAATAGAGTCCAGAAAAACAGGATAGAGAATTCAGAAGTGGATCTAAATACACACAGGAATTTGGCATTGAGTAAACTATGGCATTTCAAATTGGTAGGATGGGAGAGAGAAATGGATTTTTCAATAAGTGGTTTTGAGACAACTGCGTAGCCATTTGGGAAAAAATTAAATTGGATCCCAACTTTCTCCTTATAGGAAAGTAGATTTTATATTGATTAAAATACATATGTATAAAACAAAACTATAAAATATTAAAATAAAACATTCGAGTATTTTTTTTAAAACGTTGATATAATCTAAGCATGACAAAATTTGGAAGCTATATAAGAAAAGATTGATAAATTTTAAAAGTTCTACATGGTTAAAAAAAATCTCATAAAGCCAAAAGATGAACTGGGAAAAATAATTGCAGCACATAAGAAAGGTCTAATTTCCTTTATAGATAAGTTCACACAGCCAACAAAAAGTCAAAAAAGATTAGTAATCCAAAACAAAAAGTAAGCAAAGAGCATGAACTGTTATTTCCAACAAACAAACAACCACGAAGACTTAATTGCAACATACAAATGTATGAACCTAGGAAATAAATGATGCCTGATCTCACTTATAATAGAGAAAGACAAATTAAATTACAACTACAGTGTGTAATCATTTTTCACATATTAGATAAAAACATTTGCTAATACATTGCATTCTCAGGGTACAGGGCAGCAAGAAGCCTCATACATTGTTGGTTGGGCAGTATCAGAAAGAATTTTAAATATACCCTTTGACTTATTGGTTCCTTTCCAAGACTTTATTCTACAGATATACCTATGTCTGCATTCATTACTGCATTGTGAATGGCGGCACAAAATTGGAAACAATGTCAGGGACCATCAAAAAGGGACTGGTTGAGTAAATGAAATCATGGCTATCCAGTGGAATGCTATATAGCCAAAAGAAAGAAGGGGCAGATTGATATGTACTAAAAGGAAAATCTCCAAGATACACTATTAAATGAAAAAAAATGTGGTATATGAGCCATGTTTTCTAAAGGGAAAGCATAAATGCACAGATGTTTCTGTACATGTGGAATATTTCTGGAAGGATATACAAGAAAATAGTAACAATGGTTTCTGCAGAGGTGTAGAACTTTGGGGCAGGGCAGGGATGGGAAGGAAACTTACTTTGCATTGTTTACTGTTTTGTATTGTTTGAAAGTGTTTCCCCCAGGTGAATGAATGTTATGCCCATTTAGGAAAACAGAAGACAAAACCAACAAAACCAAGCTACTTATACAGTCCATAGTGATTCTTAGCAAAGATGCTGTTGACATTTTGAATGCATTTTGGGACTGTCCCACACATTATAGGACATTATATTCCCGGCCCTTTGAGCTAAATGCCAGTAGCACTACCCCAGACGTTCTGGCAAACAAAAAGTGCTCCTGTTGATTTCTGAACATGCCAGGGTGTGGAGCGGGGTGGTGGTGCTGTTTGAGTCTAAAAGAATCTAACTTCCCTTCAGGGTTTTCCAGTTCCCAGGGTCTGGCAGGGTCTTGACCAACATGGACTGCTGTAGCCCTTTTCCTAGAAGAAAATTTAAATGAACTTCCTTTCTTATAGCTCATGGTTTTTAGTCCATCATAGTAGACTGGATCAGTGACTGGTCAGGGAGCTCTAACCAGGCAGCGTTGCACCTTTGTGGAGAGAATTATGGTGCTCAGGTGTTGGTAACAATGGACAAGAGTTCAGGAAGCAGGATTTTGGTTCCCTTCCCTTAAAAAGCATGGAGGATGGATTGTATCCTAATGGAATTGGTCCATATTTCTGTGGTGTGCTTTTTAGCTCTTTTTCTAACAAAAAAATCCTACCACACAATTCTCTGCCAACAGATTTTCCTGAACTGGAAGGAACAGATGTTTCTGTTGGAAATGGGCATCTGTCTGTCCCCGTACTGTGATGTGTGCTTCCCGCGAGCCCAGGCCCATGTAACACTGAATTAACATTGGGATGCTCTCTCTTGAGACTCATGGTGAAGAACCTGTAAGACCCTGGTCTTCTAGGAAGCCATAGGAGAACAGAAATGGTGAGCTGAGATTTTCTTAGGCAAGGGAGAGCGGTGTTCCTGTCCTGTCTGCTCGGCAGTAACCAACAGCTGCTTCTGGCCCTCCTGAAACAGGAGGCAAGCTACTGAGACACTAGAGAAGCCCTAAGCATTTAGGATTCTATTGTATTTGGGCCTTATAACCATGACACACCCAGGGGTTAAAAAGCATCCAAGTAGAAATCTTTCTTCTCAGAACATACCCAGAAATAATGATTTTCTGTTTTGAGTACTTTCTTGTGCAGTGCACTAACCAGGTGCCTTCTGTTATAAATTATTTTTTTCTTCAGTCTAAGTGTGCACACTAAAGCATAGGAAATCCCTACCCTTTCCTACCCCCCTAGATTTTCTTCTTCTTTTTTGAAAAGGCATCCCATCCCCTACCCTCACCAAGGAGTAGAGCACCCATCCCTAGAGCACTGCCTCAAAGCATTCAGGATAGTGTTCTTGTTGATTTAAAAAATAACATTTATTGCTTTTTCTGATTAGAAAAGCAGCATATTTATCACAGACAAATTTGGAAAATACATCAAAACAAAATGAAGAAAATAATTATCAAGAAAGATGATACCCTTTTCTTTTAAGCCATCATTTTCTCTCCATCTTTGCAGCCACGAAGTCCTGTGTTCCACTTTCTACATTTCAGAGTAGCTGGGAGTTGGCACACAGATAGCTGGAACTATCCCTGGAACTCACCAGAGCTCACTGGAACTCACTGCGTTCTAGGAGTACTGAAATACAGCAGACAGCTCCTTGGCTTTGCTTTGAAGCCTTGCAGAATGGGAGAACGCCCTGCATCTCTGGAGGACATCTCCCAAGAAGAGTGGTTTCTGGAAGGAATGAGCCAGGAGTGTTTATACTGTCCTCTGTAGGATTCCTCTCTAAGCCTGGTCAGCTTTTGATTTTGGACAAGGGAAGAGGATGTCTTGGGATGTGTATTTTCTACCAGAATTCAAGCTCTGTCATCCTGACTCTCCCTCTGTGTCCTTGGGTTTTTAAAGGGGAACCTCTTTGGTGTGAAATACTGGTTGTACTGTTGCATTTTTCAGAGTAGAATTGGGATCAGAGTGAGGCTCCTTTTCCCTAAAGAAACTCTCTGGAACTTTGCTCTTGGCTAGTTGCTGGCAGATACTGACAGTAGGAATAAGTGTCAGAGAGGTCTGATGTCATTTCAGTTTCAGATTGACCCTGGAGCCCCTCTGAGGACACAGCATTGTGTAAGCTCAAAAGAGAGTGTCCTAATTTTGATGACCCTTGGAGTTAAGACTTCTGGGGGAACTTTTCGTTTTTGTAAAAACCCTTCTGTGAGTAGTCACTGCATTGAGAAATGAGAATTTATCAGCCTTTCCAGTTGATGCCGTTTTTATGATGCTTCTATAATGCAAAGACAACTGGATGTCGGGCTTGGAAGTGAAGACACTGTGGGGCAAGGAGCTTAGTAGACTTCTCTTGTTCCCAGTTTCTTTGATTTTTTTTTTTTTTCTATCCCTTCACTCTGTCAATCCTGATGCCCTAGTATCTCTTCCTAGATCTCAGATCTTTTTTTCCTACTTCTCCCTCTGAAAATTCTGTACCTTTCAGAACAAGATAGGGGAAAAGGGAAACAGGCTTATTAATAAGTATGGTGGTTTAAAAAAATCTTGGTGAATAACCTCTTTTGTGAATTATAATTTCTCAGAGAAGAGTATGATGTAAAAATTCTTTCTCTTACCCTTCCTGCCAGACGTCTCATCCAGAAGCACATATTCCTCAGCTTTGCTGACAACCACCTGATTTCTCTGCCTTGGCCCTTCCCACTTTCCTCTTTGTCCCTTCTGGGGTTGGAAGGGGTGGCAAAATGGGTCCAAAGACACCGTTAAGAGTGACCTGTAGGTAGGCATACGTTCTTTATTATATATCCCTAATCAAGAGCCTCTACTAAATTTTTCCAAAAGTCCCCTCTTGGTGCATGAATGGGAGCCTGCTGTGTTTGAGATTGGATGGGGCTCTGACCAATCCGTTTGCTTTCTTTTTTTTGTCTTTCGCCACAGGACATAGTAGTAGGTGAACAGTAAAGATTTGTTGGATTGAAGTGGTTTGAATTAAATATGATTTGTATGTAATTTTATATTCAAATAAAGTCTGTTCCCAGTCTGAGTTGCTTTTCAAATTATATACCGCTACTCTGAAGATTGTCATTTCCTGAATTTCCTTTTCTTTGTTCCTTTTCACCCACTTGCTTCCATTGTTCCAAATTTAGGCATTTTGGAAGTGAGACTAGGTGGGTGTGGAAATAACTTTGTTGAATTAAATTGTTCAGTCAGGGGAAGGTGGGGGGGATGGCTAAAGCCATCAGAATCCTTTCTATGGGTTTCAGGGTCAGAAAATGGAAACGGGTAGAGCAGAAAGGACAAAAAGCAACACTAATATTTTGCTTTGCTTTAAATCTCAATTTTCCTTACCGCAGCCACTGGCAGTGTGGTGAATGCAGGTCTTCGGATGTCTTTGGGATTAACCCCCACAGAGAACAGCTCGTGGGTTGGGGTGGGGGATACTTTTCCCTCCAAGGGCCTTCCCGGTGCACTCTAGGCCTGCAACAGCCGTTTCCTCTTCCCCTTCAGCTCTTGGCACTTGATTTCCTGTGTCCATTCCTGGCACCCCCCCTCATGAAAGCGAGGTGAAAAAGCCATTAGCTTTCTGCCTGCCCTGCTTTTAATCATCTTCCAAAGGCAGCAGCAAGTGCAATCCAGTCCCTTTCAACCCCTTCCACGTGGGTGTTAAGACTGAACGGTTTAACTTCGCCTTCTTTATGAAAATGCACATTAGCTATTCAGAGACTTAATCTCCTAATGATTTGTGTGTGTTGGTAAAAAGGAAAAGCCATCATCCCTGCCTGGTATACTCAGATATTCCCTTTGGTACACTGATGGCAGGATTTCAAAAGCGAAGGACCATTTAATTTAATTTTGCAGATGGCGGGAGGTACTGCAGGAAAGCTTGGTCACAATATGCCCCCTCCTGGGAGAGTGGCTTCAGTAAATTCAGGTTGCCTGAGGGCCTTAGATGTGAGAAAGCTAACCCTCTGCCATCTTTCCACCTCGCCACAGTTATAAAACATGTTTTTTTAGGGGGGAGTGGGGAAGAAAGGGGAGAAAGGGGGAGTGAAGAAAATTGCCTGGGTTGAAAAGCCAGTGACTGATGTGAGATTGCCGTTTGTAGCAGTGCTGCTCTGGGCTGTGGATTGTAACCAGCTACAGATTAACCCATTCCCTCTTTGTTTTATGGCCTCATCCTTCTGAAATTGCCCCCGTGTGGCCTGAAATCCTTTCTGGGTTTTCCTTAGGCTGGGGACAGTGCTTGCTGGTGAGAAATAAATCTACCTCTCTATAAGCACTAGCCTAGCTCCTCCCTGAGACTGAGGAGAAGACGGATGAGGAATCTTCTTTTAACTTCCCTTATTTTATTTTTAGGGTGTTGCTTTCCCACAGAGAAGCAGGCTTGGGGTCCTGAATTGTTAACCATATGGCAGCTGGGTATTTGCTGCCCAGTCCTGTTAAGGTTTCAGGATTGGAAATTCAAGCTGTTGCCGTTTAGGCCACCCCTCCCAAATGCTCATCTGTCACTCTCATGGGCCAATAGACACACCCAAAATTTTGGTGGTTTTTACAGTCTGTTTATTGGACAAATTCGGTTTCAAATCTTGCCAGAATGAGGAGAAATTGTTTTTCTTCACGTTTCAGGGCCATAACTGCTCTATAAGGAACTCTGCATTAAATAAGTACAAATATATTTCTTCATAAATCATTCTGAATGATGTTATTCAGAGACTTGACAAAAATATTCCCTAAAACTTGTGGTTTGTTCCTGCTTAGGTAAAAGTTAATAGAAATAGCTCATGGATAAGTGGTGAACTTTTTCAAGTTTCTGGCTTTTTGTATAGATCTCTTCTGTCTTTGCTCTTTTCCCTTCCTTCATGGTTGCCAGTACTACCCTGCAGACAACTCCTCCCTCATAAAAACAGAGGAGGATCTGGGGTTATTAATTTATCCTGACAGTTTGACCTCTAGTCTTTAATGTAAATGAACATTTGCATTTCAGTCACTTGTCTCCATCTGTGATTAGAAGGCCCTGTTCTTTTTTTAGCCATTACCAAGTAGGTGAAGAGAACCTTACGTGCTAGGCTATAGATTTATTCATTCCTTTATTCATTCACTCATCTGTTCATTCAATAGATATTTTTTGATCATCTGTCATGTATCAGACCCTACTCAGGGTACTTTGTTTATTTCAGTTAATAAATGGAAGGTCTCTGTGAGTTAACATTCCAGTGGAAGAGGAGGGAGACAAAACAATAAACATGATGAATATGTAAATTGCTTCGTATATAGAAGGTAATAAGTATAGTAAAGGGGTTCAGGAATGCTGGATGGTAGTGAGGTCAGGTTGCATTTTTAAATGAGAGGCAGGGAGCTTTTAGAGAGGCCTCATAGAGTAGGTCACATTTGTGCAAAGATTTGAAGGAGAGCATAAGCTATCAGGATATTGGGGGAAGAGCATTCCAGTAAGAGGAAACAGTCAGTTCAAAAGGCCTTAAAGTAGAGCCCTAAGGCCCAAGTGTGCTTGGTATATTTGAGGAATAGCAAGAAGGCCACCGTGGCTGAAGCAGAGTGGTCTGGTGGGCATGAGGGGAGTACTAGGAGTTGAGGTCAGAGAGGAGGGGGTGGGGACCTGTAGGGGGCAAGGAGGGGATGCCTGATCATGTCATGCCATGTTAGACCATTGGCTTTTATTCTGTACATATCTGTATCTATATCAATTTATATCTGTATCATGTAGATACCATCAGATCTTATAGCTTTCCATCTTTACCATCTTCTAAACTCCATAAGGTCTCTCCTTAGTAATTGAGGTGGGAAAGGTTGATTATAAGGGGGGATATAGAGAAACTTGCATCAAAGCCTTACTAGAAACCTGGAACTTACCCTTTTTCAGACTTGGTAAGTTGGTGAGACTCCATGTACCTTTCACCCCTTTCCCAGGCACACAGAATAAGAATACTACATAGCTTACTCTCAGCCCAACCTTCTCTTTCTTCTGCTTTAAGAATCTCAAATACTTACGATTTTTGGCATATTTGGCATTATTTTCATCAATTTCTGAAGGTGTTTCCCCACTGTCTTATCCCAGACAGCACCCTGAAATACTTTTCTGTACCACCTAACTGATAATCTCTTAATTCTGGAAATGAACTTTCTGACAGCATCCCATTAAATGAAGTAATAGAAGTGAAAGCACTTTGAAACTCAAGACTCCAGGAAGAAATCAGCAGGCTGTATCCATTCTTTTCATTACCCACTTTCACACCCAAAAAAGCATAACCAGAAGATCACTTTGAAGGCATTTCATTTCACTGGGAGTGGGAGTTCTCACGTGGCCTGGTTGGATATTGGGCATATCTGGATCCAGTCTAGCCCCGACCTCCTCACCAAATCCCTGTGTTTCTTTGTGCTACAGAATCCAGCGGTGGTGTGGTTTACCAAGGAAGGAAGGAATGGTTTATTCCAGATGAAAATTTTATCTTGTGTACCTGGTTTTCTATTTGTTTTGTTTTTAAGAGCTACTTAAAGTCTCCAAACTGATTTTGAAAACATTGACCAGAGCCCTGTCCATAGACAGGTGTTTTTCCAACTGCAGATTATGATTCCTTTGCAGTGCAGGTTGTGGAGCCAAGTTAGTTGACTACTTGCTGGTTTTTTTGAAAATATGCATGGAATGGGATTAAAAAGAATAGAAAATATTAAAGTGAACTGGATGTAGAAAGGGTAAATATTGATATATCAAACTCTTTTTTTCAGTATAGTGTATGTGTCCCCATGTGTGCATGTACTGGATCACGTTATAACATATATTGCTCATGATGGGTTCTGGTCAAAAAAAATCCAGAAAACATTGTCTGAGGCTGTCCGAAGTTGTCTTTGCTTATTATGGGACTGATGAGAACAGAAGAGAAGTCAGTGCCTCAGAAGGTTATGTCTCGGTGAGATAAAAGTAGAAGTTCAAATGACTGTTCGCGGTTAGAAAAACAACCCAGAGTGGGTTTGTTGCTTTTCTGTGAAGGTGGAGGGTGCTGTGCCAGAACGTTATGCTGTTCAGGTCAACAGGAACTAAGCTTGTTGTTTCTCTCTGTGCAAAGAATTGTGCAATTTCCAGCAGGAACTCCCCTCTGGAGGTGAAGAGGGAAGGGGAAGGAAGAGTGGAGAAAGAGGCAATTAGGCAGAAATCTTCATTGTGAGTCCAGCTGACCCAGGATCTGCACGTAGTTAACTCCGAGGCTTCGTTGGAATCTGCCAAAGATTCACTGTTGAAGACAGGGAAGGCACAACTCATTTCCATTTATTTCAATTCAACGTTTATGCCAGCTCTGCGCTAGGTGCTGGGGATGTTAGCAATGAATAAGACATGGTCTTGGACTTGTGGCGCTCCTAGCCTGGTAGGGAAGACAGATGTAAATTGCTAATTACTGTACATTGTGCTGAGTGTCATAATAGAGAGTGTGTGTAAAATGCTCCAGAGTAGAGCTTATGAATTAGAGGAACTATGCTCTCAGCCTTTTATTCTGAGAAATGTGCCATTTAATAATAAAGGACTGGAATAGGGATTTCTTTTCTAAAAGTTGGGGTAGTCTACTCTATGGGAAAGGAAAATGAAATTTCTAAGAAATCAGATTGATCCAGTCAGGCTATTGTGTTATTTTGTGTCTTTTCCTTTATAAGTATTCTAAAAAAAAAAAAAATTTCTTTTGGCTGCGTGAGATGGCTCACACCTGTAATCCTAGCACTTTGGGTGGCCAAGGTGGGAGGATCACTTGAGGTCAGGAGTTTGAGACCAGTCTGAGCAAGAGCGAGACCCCCGTCTCTACCAAAAATAGAAAAATTAGCTGGGCGTGGTAGCCTGAGCCTGTAGTCCCAGCTACTCTGGAGGCTGAGGCAGAAGGATCACTTGAGCCCAGAAATTTGAGTTTGCTGTGAGCTAGGCTAATGCCACAGCACTCTAGCCAGAGCAACAAAGTGAGAGTCTTGTCTAAAAAAAAAAAAAAATTTTGTTTTAAGTCAATTTTGACATAGTCCCTGCCCAGAAAGTCTGGAGACACATAAAATAATTTAAAGCAATTTTCTATAATGGTCTTAAAAAGTTCTGACAGACGTAATAAGAAGAACTTGAGTGCTTTTCTCTGATGGAACCCATAATATATTGCTTTTACTTTCTCACTGATCTTAAAAACCAGTACTAAAGTTTTGGGACATGTAAAATCATGACCAATTCTACAAAAGTACTATCAACACAAGTCACACAGTCTGTTCAGGGTCTAGAATCCAGGTTTCCCGGCTCCGGGCAGATTCACTTCTGTCAGCTGCATCTGGCCTAAGCCTGGCCCATGACTGTGAAACCGGATTGAATGAAGAGTTAAGTTTCAATGTCTTTTATTTGGTTCTATTTTATTTAGTTCAGTGTTTTCTGTTGTTATCTGACTTGGCTCTGAATTTTGTTCCTGCCTCAAGCAAATTCTGAATATACCCATCTATGGATTTGAACAGTAGGGTGTTTTTTCAGAGGTGTGAAATGATCAGGCGGCCTTGTAACTTTACACATACTGTACATTAGGAAGCATTTTCTTGTTTCTTGTTGTCTCTTTCTGGTGGATTGAGTCAAAGCAGCTGGCAAAATCCTTTCCACTTACATTGTTGAGGCATGTGGTTGAGACGTGGCCTTTAAATGGTGTGAGGTAGGTAGGCAGGGGATAAATACTTCCTGCAGTTCCTCGGTTGAGGAAAGTGAAACCCAGAGGCCCAAATCCGGCTCATGCAGTGGTCCTGCTGCTGCCTCTAATGTCTAAACTATGGGACTGTTTGCTTGCAAGCTCAGAGCTTTGGATTGCCAGGCTCTTTGTGTTTTGGGGGCGTTATTTGCATTTTGCTTTATTTGGAAGATTCAGCTTGAGGGAGTCATTATTAGAAGATTCTTAGAAACCTTGAGCCCTCTGAAAATAAAAAGTCTCACATTTCCCTTCTACTTTGGCTCTCTGTTGGAGGGAAGCATTTATGTCATTAAAAACATTGTGGTTTGCTTATCTAATTTCTACTCCGTGTTCGCATTAATGGCTTCCCATTGCTCTTAGGAATAATTCCATACTTCTTCAGATTATTTGCAGTGCTCCCCAGGGCTTGATCCCTGCCTCCCTCAATAGTCTCATCTTTTTTCATCTTCCCATTTAAATTCTCTGCACCAGTTACTCTTCGATTATTTCAGTTCCTTGCATGTGGCTTTCTTCCTCTTGCCTCTGGGCCTTTGAACATGCTGTTCCCTCTGGAGTACTTTTCTTGCCCTCTTTCTCTGGCTAACTTCAATCCTTTAAATCCAGGTCCTCTGGGAGCCCTAGATCAATTACTGTATGTTCCTACAACATCCTCTTTTCCCCCGATAATGGGCTCATCACATTGCAACTACTTCTTATCATCTGTCTTTTCTGGTAGACTAGATTCCTTTGGAAGGCAGGCCCAGGAAGCTGGTTAAAATTACTAGAGTCTTTTATATTCGATTGACATTTCCCAACATTTTAAAATTTATGAGCTCCTTTTGGGGTAATATAATTTTGTGAACCCTCTCTGGAATTTAAAAAATAATGTTATTAGTTTTATAAACTATGATAAAGAAGTGAATTTAGGTAAACATTTTCTTTTCTATCAACCTTATTAAAATATTATGCAGCTTATTTTAATATAGACTTTAAAATTTAATAGCCTCTATTATATATGAAGATAATTTTTCTTATTTAATGAATGATGTGCACTATTTAATTTATTTAAATAAATTATATAAGAAAAGTGTGATTTGTAAAAAAATTTTTTAATATAAAATGTGATGCTTAGTTTGAGACCAAATATATGTTAAAAATGTAGTTGAAAATTCAATTACTTGCTAACACGTTTTTTAAAAATAAAAGAAACATGCTATCCTGGCCTAATATTTGGAATTTTTGCATTTTGCACTCTTAAAAAAATGACTCCTTCTTACATATAGTTTTTCAGTTTTGCTTGTACATGGTAGGGTACCACAGAGTTTCAAACTGCACAGCTGTAAGGGAATAACACATTGTAGGTATGGAATGCCTTTCCTCTAACACTTATAAAGCCAATTTGGACATGATTATCCCCATTTCTTATGTCTTTAACATTGGAATTTGAAGTCCTAAAGAGTTAATCAGATAAACATAACAGTGATCTGGCAAAGATCATCTTGATGTGAATTAGATGACTTGATACTGTTTTTATGCTTCTAATTGACAATTAGATTTCATCATCTATGTTCCTAGACTTCTTGTTTTTAACCCATAATCCACTATTATTGTACATTTTATGATATATGGCAAAGAATTAAAGCAGTGAAAAACTGTAGAATGCTGAAAACCATCTTGGCCTTAATGGTGGTTGCCAGGGACTGGGGGAGTGGGGAGAGTGGGGAGTTACTATTTAGTGAGTATAGGGGTTCACCTGGGGAAGATGAGAAAGTTCTGCAGATGGATGGTGGTGATGGTTGCACAACAATGTGAATGTAATTAATGCTACTGAATTGTACACTTAAAATGGTTAAAATGGTAAATTTTATGTTGTTACATTTTACAATAATCACAAAAAACCCACCTTGGCCTAGCTTGGCTCATCGCCACTAACCATTGTGCACATTCCCTCGATATACCAGTGATTCTAAACTGTCCAATTTTAAAGGGATAATTGGGAAAAGAATAGGTTGTCGATTTTTTAAAAAAGAAAATGGAGCAGCTCTGGTGATCGCAGTTAGCAGCGTTCCAGAAATCCCTGGAAGATTGCTGTGAACTCTTGGGGGTTCACAGTCTACCGCCTGGTCAACAGCCTTAGAAAACTAGATGTAAGTGTTAGGAGATCAAGTTTTGAATCCTACCCAGGGTTGCATAAACTTCTATGGTAAATTTTCTGATGCCAGATCAGTAATACGTATTTCCAGAGTGGACATGCTATTGCTGCTTCCTTCCTCATCATGAAAAGAGCAGAAGATGTAGGTAATTCTGGAGATGGGGAGATGGAGAGGAGAGCCTGAAACCATGACCTGGCTTTGGGTACCACTCATGCTTCCTGTTTCCCACTGGGCTTCACTGGTTATTGCACATTCAGAAAGTGATATTCTTATTTTCCATTTAAGTATTACCAGTGACCATCACATTTTTTTATTTGTAGTTTGCTAGCAGATCCTGGATTCTGGCATCTGGATTACGGTAGCAATATTGGGGAAAAAAATCACAGTGGGGAGTGAAATTTAGGAAAACCTTGCCAAATTTTATTTCTTACTTGGGAGCCTTGTATTCACACTCCTTAGTCAGCTCTGGGCAATTAAAACTTTTGTTCTGGTAAAGTTTCCTCTTAAAAAGATTTCATTAATTATGAAAAATGCCCTGTGGGCATTACTTTGTGAATCCTTTTGTGGCTATTATAAATAATGGGGGAAAAACACATGTCAAAATATAGCAGAGATAACTAGATAATGCATGTCTCCTTTGATTTGGGGTTGGTTTTCCTTTTTAATTTTTAACGGAATAACTTTTGCTTTTTTAAAAAAATAGTAAATACTCATAAAAATTCCAAGCAAAACTGAAAAGTAAAAAGAAGTCAGCAATAAATTGTTCCAAATCCCATCACACTAAAACGGCTCTTCATTCATTCATTCAATGTGTAGTCATTGAGTGTTTACTGGTGTTAGGCACTATGGTATCGACGTGAGCGAGAACAAAACAAAGTCCCTACCCTCATGGGGCTTACGCTCTAGTGGGAGGAGACGATGATAAACAAGTACCTAAATAGATTTGTAAGTATTGTGAAGAAAAATAAAATGGGGTAAGGGCATAGAGAGTGTCAGAGGCTCTTTCAGATGGAATGGCCACAAAGGCTGCTCTGAGAAGGTGACATCTGAGGGAAGTGTGCTTCAAGCCAAGGGAAGCACATGCAAAGGCCCTGAGGTGGGAGTGTGCTTACCATGTTCTGTGGGCGGAGAGGCCACTGAGTAAGGGTGCACTGGGCCACGTAAGGCTTTGAAAAGCCTTTAGCTTTTCTGCAGTGAGAAGCCATGGGAGGGTGATGAGCAGGGCTGCAGTACGGAGAATAGACTGCAGGGAAACAAGGGGCGGGGAGGTAGCAGGACCAGTTAGGAGCTACCATAGTAATTCAGAACAAAATGATGCAGAGTTGCACTAGGTCAGAATGGTGGAAAGGATAAGAAGAGGTTGGATTCTGGACTCCTTTTGAAGGTAGAGCTGAGAGAAGAATCAATAATAACTCTGAATCAGGAAAAATTTTAGAATTCCAGAAAAAAAAAAAAGAACTGTGAAGGTTTTGGGCCTAGCAGGTGCATGATGGTGCTGTTACTGGGGTCAGGAACATGGTGGGGAGGGTGAGGAGTCAGGATGGGGTGTTAAAAGTTCAGGTTTGGGCATGTTAAGTTCTAGGTACCTGTTAGATATCTAAGAGAAAATGGCAACTCAGTTACCATTGGAGTTCAGGGAGACGTCTAGACGGCAGATACAAATGTGGGGATCACCTGACATAGAACTGAATGAGATGTGCTGGAAAGCAAGTAGAGATGGAAAAGAGGGCCTAAGACTGAGCCATGGGGCATTTCAGCATTTAGAGGTTGGAAAAGGAGAAGGTCCGGCAAATGAGATAGAATGTGTGAACGGAGACATATCAGGAGGGACTGGGGTCCTGGGGCCAGTCCTGGTGGTGGTGGAGTGAGTGTAGTCTTGAGAATCAGCCGTGTTTGGCAATGTGGAGGACATTACCACCCATCCCAAGAGTGGTAGAAACGAGAGCCTGGTTACAGTGGGCTAAAGAGAAAAAGGGAAGTGGGAAGGTGGAAGCGGGGAGTATGTACAACCATTTTGAGTCTTACTGTAAAGAGAAGCCAAGATGAAAAGGTACCTGGGTGGAGAGGAGGGAGAGATCAAGGAAAATGTGTCTGTTTGTTTTTTTATTTTTTATTTTTTGAGACAGAGTCTCACTCTTTTTGCCTGGGCTAGAGTGCCGTGGCGTCATCCTAGCTCACAGCAACCTCAAACTCCTGGGCTCAAGCGATCCTTCTGCCTCAGCCTCCCGAGTAGCTGGGACTACAGGCATGTGCCACCATGCCCAGCTAATTTTTTCTATATATTTTTTTTAGTTGTCTGATTAATTTCTTTCCTTTTTTAGTAGAGACAGGGTCTTGCTCTTGCTCACGCTGGTTTCGAACTCCTGAGCTCAAACAATCCGCCTGCCTCGGCCTCCCAGAGCGCTAGGATTACAGACGTGAGCCACCACGCCCGGCCTGTTTTTTTAATTAATAATAAGATGGGGAAAAATACAGCATGTTCATTTGCTTATAGGAATGAGCAAGTAGAGAGGAAAAAATGATGATACAGAAAACAAGAATGTATCATTTTAGGAGCAAAGGACTTGAGTAAGCAAGAAGAGGTGGGTTCTGGTTTGCAGGTAGCGAGATAAACACAGGACAGGAGCTGACACAGGCGGGCAGGAGAAGGCTGTGGATTTGATAATGAGGCACAAGGACTTTCTCTTCCAATGTTAACATTCGGTACACAAACAAAAGGGTGGCTGGGAAGAGTGAAATAATTTTATAAGAATGGCATTATACCATATGTGCTTTAAGAATAAAAATAATTCTTTTTACTTTACATTTCTTTTTACTTGAATTTAACAGAAAAAAAAGGAAACCGAAGTGAAAGTAAAGAAACTGTTGAACTTCAGGTAATGTTTCTTGTCCACCAAAGATAATAGTTCCTAAAAGTTCTCTTTAACGTTAAGAAAATGGTTATGAATACCATTAAGAGGCTGAAGTCATTATTAACATTTTAAAATGCATTTTTAGCAATGTCTTCACTTTTAGATGGATTGACTGAAAGAATTAGGTGATTCATGTTTTTATACTTCCTGTGCCTCTCCTCCCCATCTCCCAATTTTTATAGCTTATGTATTTTTTTTTTTTTCTCTTGGCAGGGTTTTTAACATTTACATTTAAAACTCCATGCTCCCATTTTTTGGTCTTGGTGCTGTATCTAACCACCTGTTCTTTCATCGGCTTCCTGGTTCCTATAGTTTTTGTTTTGATTGATCAATAGGATCCAAGATTTCTGTTTCTCAAGAGAGGTTCGTGGGTGTTATATAGGCTGAGATCTTCCAAGTTTGAGAATGTCTGAACCATTTTTACACTTGAGTGTGATTCAGCTTGTCATAATATTCTTAGATCACAATTGCTCTCTCTCAGAATTTTTTTAGACATGGCTACATTATGTTTATACCTTGAATATTGCTATGGAGAAGTCTGAGACCAACCTGGTTTTCCCTCCTACTTTGTTAGTAGAGTTGCCTTTTCTTCATCAATTCTTAAGTAATTCTTTCTTTATCCTTGAAGGTCAAAAATTTAAACATCATATATTGATTATTCTGTGTTCATTTCCTGGTTTACAGTGTGTCTTTTCTATTCATAGATTTAGTTCTCTAGATATTTTTTTGGTTTATCTTCTTCCTTTGCATTTACTGTGAGACTCTTAAGCCTTTTTTAAAATATACCATTAATTATATTTTTAAAAAGTTTTTATGTTGAAAAATTTCAAACATGCAAAAGTAGAGAGACTAGTGTTATGAACTTTCACGTATTCATTACCCTGCCTCAATAATTACCAGCTCACAGCCAACTTGTTTTATCTATATCCCCAACTCACTGCCACTCTCCTCCATTACTTTGAAGAAAATACCAGACATTATTCATTCTTGAATATTTTAATATTTATCTCTAAGAGATAAGGACTCTTCTTTAAAAAACTTGGCCATTAATAAAGTTCATCTAGTCTGTTTGTAATCCATTCATTAAATATATAATGACATTGCTTTGTTGTGTTACATCAGCAACTTCTTTGCTCTGAAGATGCAGTGGGTGACTATAGCTGCTGGCTCTCAAAATCAGGAAGATGAAACTCAGAACAGGACACAGGACTCTTCATGATGTGGAATGGCAGTACCTTGGATTGGGCAACAGTGACATGAGTTGTATACACAGGAAGTACCCACTGGTTCCTGGGTGTTCTCTGAATTTCTAGTGCTCACGTGAACTGTAGAGGGTATAGGAGGAGGGTCCAGAATGTGCAGTTTCTTTTCCAGCAAGAAGTGAAACTTGGGCCCTTTCTGATTTAATAATAACCATGAAAAAGGAGCTGAACAGTTTGAAAACTGTTCTAGTTCTGCCTTTGGTGGCCATATGGTTCATTCTAGAGCTCTTCAAACTGCAGATTGAGACCTTTTAGATCATGAAAGCGAATTAGTGAACTACAGCCAGTTCATGGCATGTTCTAAGGATAAATATTGTTTCATGAAACTTTTATTTCAGTTGTGTGTTATGTGTACATGTGTGTTTGCTTGCAAAAGTTTGAGGCCACTAATTTGTTCTAGTCAATTCCTGTCACTTTCCATACCTTCTTGTTGATAAAGGATCACAGAGCCATGAGACAGATTTTATTTGTATATTTAACAAAAACATATATAGTGCTTACAATGTTCTAATAACTTTACAAATATTGAGACATAAAAACTCTATGAGGTAGATATTATTATTAACAAAATTTTATAGCTGGGGCCATTGTGCCATAGAGAGGTTAAGTAACTTGCCCAAGGTCACACAGCTAGTAAGTGGTGGAGCTGGCATTTTGAGTGCAGGCAGTCTGGTTTCGGAATCAGACTTTTCTCTGCTGCCTCTCTGGTTGATAGCATCTTTAGGTGGTGACATGGACTTTTTTGCTGCTATCTCCTTCAAGAAGAAATGAAAAAAGTTGTTTCCCCACTCCAACCCCAACACATATTCTTAAACATTCAGAGTTAGGACAGTGAGAGTGAGGCCTCTTATTTGGTAAGTTGAAGAAATTCAGGGATCCTTTTTGGTAACCAATCAACATTGCCAACCTAGAACTGTAAGGTCCCACTGTGAAAGACAACCAAATGAGGCCGTATCTCAGCTCTGTAAACAAATGTATGTGAGAGAGTGGTTAAGAGCACTGATTTTAGAATTAAACAAATCTAGGTTCAAATCCTGTTGTGATCTGTTACTATCTGAATGACCTTATGCAGTTAACTAAGCTCTCCGAACCTCAGTGGTCCCTCAGTGGGCGGAATTGTAGTTGACTTTTAATGGAGGCTTACTAGGTAGTAGACATGTGTCAATAGTAAGCACTTTATATACATTGTCTCTTTTACTTTTCAGAACAATCCGATGGAGTGGCTGCTGTTATTAATACAAACTCCATTTTATAGATAATGAAGCAGACTTAAGAGAGATTAAGTGTTCGAGGAGACACATCTAGCAGGTGGCCAAGCTAGAATTAAAATCCAGGTTTTTCTGAATGCACTCTGTCCTCTTAACCACTCTACTTTACTACAAATTTATCCCCCTGGGATGTTTTGAGGATTAAGCAAGATAATGTGCCTTTATACTCGAATAGTGACTCAACTTAATAGGAGCCTGCTTGGCATGTAGAAGCATTTAATAAATGATACCTATGATTACTAGTAAATTTGTAAGATGTGTCTATCTTAACTTTTATGGAGATAATTTTCCTTTCCATAGAAAATACACTGTAGTCAACTAAATCAGTTCTTGTAACCAACCAATTACTTAACATATATGTGGAGTTCTTGAAAAATAATTGGTTGGCTATTCTGAAGGATCACTGGGGAGATTCTTCCATTGGAATAAAAGTTTGTTCAAAGAAGGGACTATCTACCCCACATCTAGAATAGTGCCTGGTGAGTGGTAGGTATCTTAGTCCAGATTCACTAGAAAATAGAGCCAGAGGCAAAGGCTTACACTTTGTTTGTGAGAGTCATCCCAGGGAAGCAGGAATGAGGACAAGGGGGGAGTGAGGAAGGGAAGCAGAGAGAACAAAATAAGGTACTGCTAATAAGCTGGCCATAGCTCCATGAGAGGCTGATTGCTTGGTCTTGTGGCACATCTTGAGATAACTATGCGAAGCTACTGCATCTTGGAACAGTCCACTGGAGGGAAGAGATTCCATCCATCAAGTCCCATCTCCTATAGGTCAAAGGAACTTGAACTTCATGGAACTTCAACTTCTCTGCACTTACTGGTCACATGGCTGCTGACTGAGCAGGTCCCTCCAAATCTCATGTCATAGTGGCAACAGAGAAACCCTGGGGTGGGATCGAGAGACATGCAGCGTGGATACAAGGCAAGGTGCTGTCAGGCTGGTCCACCAACAACATGAAGCACCAGGTGCAGCCATTGCAACAGGAGCATTGCAGGCTGTTCCAGCCAGCAGCAAGGCAGTTGTGTTCATCCTGAGTGATGCATAAACTGGATGTGACAGAGCAAGCCCTCAATAACGATAGACTCCTAATTGCCAAAGTTAATGAACTCTTTGTCCTGCTATCTTATTTAAACACTCTGTGGTTATTGACCCTTCTGTACATCTTTCTTCATTCTTAGTCTACTTTCCTATCTCTACTTCCTTTGCTTTCCATCTAAATTGGGGTATCGCAGGCCTAGGCCTATTTCTTTTGCATACTTTTTCCTACATTCATGCTCTCTATATACAGCTGCATTCACTTTCGTTGTTAACTTCCTAACTCCCAGCTTCTTGCTGATGGCTCCCAAATCTATTTCCAGACTTGACCTCTCCTGAGAACTCCAGACTGGAGAATGCAACTGCCTTTTCCAACAGTTTGCTTTCCAGGCATTTCACAGGCCAACAAAATCTCTTGGTCCTCCTTTTCATAATTTTTGTGTATCCCTCTCCCTGATAACTAATAGGTTCTTGGTCCCTGCTTGTTGAGCTAAACCTAAAACAGTGTGCCAATACTGCTTGCGAAGCTGGGTCCTGCATAAAATGCAATAAACTCTCCAGAGCCAGCTCTCTCTAGAAACATAGGGTCTGGATTTTAATATTGATCTGGATTGTTTTCAATTTGATTGTGCAGGAGCCTTGAGCAACACGCAGTTTACCTTTGTCCTTTAATAGAGTGGACGTGTTTGAATTGATGTTTGGTCTTTTCAGGAGTAGTTTGGTAGGAAATTCCTTGGGTTTTGGCTCTCTTTGAGCTGTCCTGCTTTTCAAGACTCTTATCTTGCTTGGTCCAGAGTTGCCTGGATTGTGTTTGTATCTGTTCTGCTCATCAAGCACGCAAGGCTGTCTGCTGGCCCTGGCCTGTTTTACCACCTTCTCTCGTCATACTCTTCTGCGTGAAACTTTAGGCACAGTGCTCCTCTCACAGCCTCCTGAGCGTCATCTGCCCATTTCAGCCTCCTTGCCTTTGCTCTGCTAACCACAACCCTATTCCATCATCACTCCGACTTCCCTTTAAATTCTCCCCAGCTCAAGCTCTCAAGACTAACTCAGGTCCATGCTGCTTTCACTCACCTCCTCGTCTCTGAACATGGTCTGGGACTATTATTTTGGCACTTGGCAGGCACAGCCTTATATTATTGAATTACTTCAGTGTCTCTTTTTTCCTAGTTGTATTATAAGCTTCTTGAGAGTAAGGCAATGCTTGATATTTTCTTGTGTATATGTCTTACATTGTCATGTGTGTTCCAATGATTCTTCACCCAGATCTTTGCACAGAGATGGTGCTAGATAAGTATTTGCTGGGTTTCCTGGTTAGTTATCTTGGTCCTTGGGAACTGACTTACAGCTTGTCACTAGCAATGAATCAATGGCATCAGATTAGGTGACATTTCCCAGAGGAGCTGTTGGTCTTCTCATTCTGCATCTTTAGTTTGTAGTACAAGTTAATTCTAGATTTTGGACCTTGGTAATTCTGTTTCTTAAACATCTCAGGCAAAGGCTAGGAGCTAAAATTACTACTTTGGCATTTGATGTGGCAGCTTGTTCATTTGGGAGGCTTTTGTCTTTGACTTGCTATTGAGTTACTTGAAAGAGCTAAGGCGGCCTGCCAGAGCAATCGTGAGGATTAAAGTTCATTGAGCTATTCTCCTCCACACCCTCCCGCCTCGTGGGCTTTATGGGGCTGCTTTCTGTGCCTTCACTTGGAAGCTGGAAAGTTAATGGATGACTGAGCATCCTTTGGAAACTCATAGGGCCGTTTTTCTCCTTCTTGTCCCCAGTAGCTGGTTTCTCTTTGTCTCCAAAGCTGCATGCATTGTTTTTAGGTAGTGTGGAGTTAATGTAAGGGGAGGAGAGGTTCTTTCTTTCATAGCTTTGGAAGAATCTGCTGCACAGGGCAGACAGTTTTAAAGATGGCTACATTTAAAGTTCAATAGAGAGAATTGTAGTAGAAAGGGCCAGGGCTCCAGTCACAACGGCCCCCACTTCCTCCTGCCAAGATTACTGTCTTACCTTTGAACCCAGGAATCTCTCTTACGGGTCCAGTTTACTCACCACTGTAAAGGGAAGAATAATTTGGAATCACGCTTCAGGGTCACGGGCTCTAAAGTACGCATTACTGCTGACGATCAGTGTTAGTGTGTGCAGGGATTTTCCACTTGTGGAATCCTCCTACTCATTTAGACCTCTCCGCCATGTGTTGCTTATTAATGCTTGCTCCACGTCTTAATTTAGAAGGCCCAGGAATCCATCCAGCAGACCGCTTCCACTGCGATCTTCCTTCAACTCTGTTGTTTTCATCATGACACAGACTTTTACCGGCCCCATTTCTGGCCGCTTGAAATCCAAACTACTCTTTTGGCCTTTGGAGCCGCTCTTCCTTCCCTTGCACCCTTATCTTTGACCACGCCCCAGTGTCACCCTTTGTTCAAGTAATCCTCCTCACTACCTCACAGAGAGGCCACACTCAACACTGTCATCTCTGGGCCTACATTTTCTCTTCCTCTGGAATATTCTTTCCTCACCCTTTATTTACTGATATTCTAACACATCCTCAGAATAGTATTCTAGTCGTTCAGACTTCTATTTCCTCCCATTCTCTTTCCCTGTCTTTCTCCTGTCCTACCTTCCCTCCACAAATTTGTGGGCCTACTGGATCCCAAAAGTACATTAATAAACTGAATGGACAAATTTCTTCTTCTCAAGGAGTTTAGTCTTCCTCAGGAAGTGTTATTTTAGTAATGTTAGTCCCCATTGATCTTCCTGAGCCCTCAAAATTTTTACTTGTAGTACTTATTCTTAATTTCATGTACTTGCAGTATATAATAACATCAAAATTTATGTACTATATAATTCTGTATCTTGTATAATTATACAGTATATAAATAATTATATAAATTTTAAGAATGTATTGTGTATTTTGATTGTGTCTTCACAATTAGATTGTAAGTTCTTGAGAACAGGGACCTTCATACTTTCGAAGACTTTAGAATCCTTCACCTTATCCATTAGGACTTCTTGGTTCGCAAGTGACCAAAAACCCAATGCAAAATGTTTTAAGCAAAAGTGAATGAGTTGGCTTATGTCCAGCTCAAACCTAAAAAGTGATTAAAAAGTTCAGGGATAGGGCTGGCTTCTGGCCGTGACTTGATTCCTTTTCTCCATCTCTTACTTTGCTCCTCCAGGCCAGCTCCATTCTCAATCAGGCTACCACTCACAGTGGCAGGACGGCAGCAGCAGTCTCAGACTTTCGTTGTTCCCGGGTCTTATAGATCCCAGCCAAGGCCCGGGAGTAACGTCCACGATCTTTGGAGAGGGCAGGGGTAGAATCAGTTCTACCAAAAGCATGTGGACTAAGGGGGGAAGACAGGGATGTAAGGGATGAAAAACAATGATTCCAGGGGCTTAATAGCTACTTGTTGGTTAGTTGTTTGGAGTAGCTCATGTCTGTGGATAGTTCTGTAGAGTTTATTTAATAAAGTAATGAGGATAAAGGCTATCATTCACATTCTTGGAGGAAGAGTAGTTCAAATCCAGGATCAGCAGACACACCCAAGAAAGCTTCCCCTGGGAAATACTGCCTCCTTGCTCATGCTTGGCCACAGCTGAGATACTGGCTACACCTGTCCTAGGATTTAGAAAGATGCTTTTGATTTCCTTTTGAGAAAGATGCTGAAAGGTCATAATAAAGATGCAACTGGAAGAAAAACTAGCCCTAATAGATTATTGATCGTTTAACAAAAACAGGGCCCTACCACACTGACAATCTTGTAGACCCTACGTTATAACACTTGCCAATTCAGGTGACACAGTCCTCTGAAAACTATCCTCACTTCAGAAAACACCCAGGGAATTCACCAGTCAACACAGTACAGGGGGCGTTTTCTAGTTTACTGAAAGCAGCTTGATGGGCTTTTCTTGGGAAACTGACTACTCATCGGTCGGTAATAATGTCAGTGACTGAAAATGTGGCCTAACAAGTGAATTGAGGATGGTGCTGTGCCTCCCTTCGCTCTGCTCTGTGCGCGTACCTCATTTACTTATATTATTATCTCACCTTATTTCTTACAGGTTTTTTTCTTGTTTCTTTCCCTCTACCCTGCCAACTTTGAGAGAAGACTTTTGTCTTGTATTCCCAGGGAACCTGGAAGGTACTCAAATAAATGTTTGCAATAACAGTAAGAAAGAACATCGGCTTGGGGAACCCAGTGCCTTGGGCTTCAGTTCAGATCTGCAACTAAATAGCTGTGCGATCGTGGTCAATCCCGTTTGCTTCTCTCGGCTCCGGCTCTCACATCTGTCCAGCAAAGGTTTTGAAGAGTCCTCCCTTTACTAAGTTTGTAGAAAGGCAAACCAGCAGGGTAAAGAGCGAGACTTGGCAGGACATTCCGGCATTTTGTTTCCTGGGGAACAGTTTTGAGAGGGGCCGATTACTGTTGTGATAAGAAGTCTTGGTAAGAGATACGGAGGGCAGAGCCTGATGAAAGCCTCAATTGTATTCTTATGTAACATTTGCTGGAAAGGCGCTAGGAATTAATATTCCTGAGATGGCTGAGGTGACATCATGTGTTTGTGAAAGGGCTAAAAGCAGGTGAGGCAGATTTGGTGGAAAAAGACTGGCAGTCAGGCCAGGTTCCCACTGGGGAACACGGGCTGATCTCATGCTCTGCGAGCTGGCGACAGAGCCTGCGGGAGTCGCTGCTCCTGCCCCCTGGGTGCTGGCACATCAAGGAGAAGGGAAGGACGTGCCTGTGTGACTCTCCTGAAAGATTACGTCTTTTTCCAAGCCCGCCCTTCCACCCCATTTTCTCCTTAGAAATGTAGGATTTAGAGAAAAAGAGTTAGAGAAAAATTCCTCAAGGAGGAGATGAATTTTGAATGGGAGAAAGAGAGGGCTGGTGTCGCTAGATTGAAAGCAGTCGGCTGAACTAAATCCACCTCGCCCCCTGTACTGTGCTGACTGGTGAATTCCCCGGGTGTCCTCCGAAGTGAGGACGGTTTTCAGAGGACTGTGTCACCTGGATTAGCAAGTGTTATAATGTAGGGTCTACATGATTGTCAGTGTGGTAGGGGCCTGATTTTGTTACATGATCAGTAATCTATTAGGGCTAATTTTTCTTCCAGTTGCATCCTTATTATGACCCTTCAGGATCTTTCTAAAAAGGAAATCAAAAGCATCTTTCTAAATCCTAGGACAGGTGTTAGCCAAGCATGGCTCAGCTGTGGCCAAACATGAGCAAGGAGGCAGTATTTCCCAGGGGAAGCTTTCTTGGGTGTGTCTGCTGATCCTGGATTTGAACTCACACGTGAAAACATTCCTTGCCAGGTTTTGATCTGACACCCTTCGGAAATGATGGGATGGTGATCTGCCAGTGGAGTTTAAAGTCACGGCCAACCCTGCTGTCCAAAGGGGCAGCTTCTAAGATTTGCTTTGGGAATATTTAATGCAGAACTGATTTAACCCATACAAATAGAGAAATGGAAAAAAGAATTCATTCCTCCTTTTGGTTCCTGTTTGTTGGGCCATTTTCCACTTAGCTGGCAGATAGTGCTCGACAAAATACACTATTTGGTGGGGTTAAATCTTTCTAATGTATTTTTTTAGTGAGATATAATTCACATGCTATAAAATCCATTCTTTTAAAATGTATAATTCAATGTTTTCTTTAGCATATTCACAAGGTTGTACAACCATCACCCACTATCTTGATTTCAAGACAGTGGGGTTAAATTTCATCTTGAATCTTTGAATGAAACATCAGAGATCAACTTTGATTTTCAGGAAACTTGTTTAAAAACCTGCCAAGCATGTTGGCTCACAACTGTAATCCCAGCACTTTGGGAAGCTAGGGAAGGAGGATCGCTTGAGGCCAGAAATTCTAGACCAGCCTAGCCAACATAGCGAGCCCCGTCTCTACAAAAAGTAAAAAAATTAGCTGGACATCATGGCACCCACCTGTAGTCCCAGCTACTCTGGAGGCTGAGGCTGGAGAATCCCTTGACCCCAGGAGTTTGAGATTACAGTGAGCCATGATTGCACCATTGCATTCCAGCCTGGGTGACAGCTAGGGCCTGAATCACCCCTCTGCTGGAAGATGGAGAAGGCCATGTTCCAGGGGGGAGCCATAGTCACTGTGATTTTTCCAGAAATACCATCAGAGACTCCAACCTAGTGTTCTATTTTTTGTTTTGTTTTGTTTTTGTTTCCTTGCGCTATCATCATTCTCTTTGACAAGGTGGACAGACCTTAATTTAGCTCCAACCCCCCTTGCACCTAATTGCCAACCCTTTGGTGAATTAATGAGTCTTACTAAAAATTAAAATTAAAATAAATAAACAAATAAATAAACTTTTGTTCCCTCTTGTAAAGGAAACTTCAGGTTTTATTCAAGTGCCATTTATAAAAAACATAGAAAAAAGAGTCAGAGGACACGGAATCTTTCTTAGCTTTGTTACTTGATTTCTTTTCTTTCTGCTATTGATGATTTTTAAATCTTAGGTCTTCAGGTTGGGGCTTATTACCATGGCTTTGTTATAATAAAGAATATTCAAAGCAGAAACAGTAAGACTTTCTGTGGTCTGTTGTCCTTCCCTTCTTTGTCAAGCTATGCTTTATTAGGGCAGGGCTTAGGCCTATCTTGTTCCTCTTTGTCACTATCACCTAGCATAGGGCCTGCCATACAGGAGAGGCTCAGGAAGATTTGCTAAATAAATGGGCTCTATTGGGTACCCAGGGGAAGCTGTTTTTGGTATGTATCACTCCAGGTGGTTCATGGTGACCTTAGTACTTTGGCTTTGTGGCTAGCCAGGGAATTCTTTCATACCCCTGAGATATAGAACTGCCTCTAGAATGTGAGAGCTTGACTTCTTCCCATGTAGTACTAAGCAAGGAATCTACAAGGACCCTGTTATCCCCATAGTTCTCAGGAACTGTCATCCGACTGTAAACTGGATTTGTAAAGCCTTCTTGAGTTGGCGTGGTGAAGCATGCTGTGGGTGGTGTGAGTGGTGTGAGTCTTTGAGTGTGCACACATGTGCACAAGTGTGCTCACCTAAGCTCACAAAGGAACTGTGAGGAATTTCTCCATGTTTTTATAAATTGTCCCTTTCTTCTTGCCCTTTGGTTTCTTGGTAGGCCAGAGTGCAGTGGGGCCTCTAGCTTGGGCACATGGCCCAGGCATGCTGGCATTCAGTGGCCTATTGTTTCTTGCCCCTTATGTGCATGGACAGAGGACTGGGGCTGGCACAGCTGCCTTCTCGGGGACCATTGTTTGTCTCTGTTGCAGCAGCAAAGCCTGAGGCAGCACATTCTGCCCTGAACAGAGCAGCTGTTCTGTCTTGGAGCTGTGGGCCTAGGGGTGGGAGTGGTTAGAGTGTCCCTTAAATGTCTGTGTCGATGCTCTGAGGATGGTAGCAAGGGAGGCTTCTTCTTCGAGGTGGGTAGTCGGGGAGGGGAGATGCTCAGTGGTGTCATGTCGCAAATAAGCCACAGTGGCAGGTGGTATCTATTAGCAAAGCCTCTTCTTTTCCTGGATCAGGGGTGGAGATATCACTTTCTTACTTTCTCTGTCCTCTGGGCTTACTGGCAGACCTCAGGTTGTGCTCACAGGACAAGAAAAGCACTTCCTCCACAGCTGCCCTATAGAGTAGATCTAGGAAGTAGGGAAGGGATCCAGTCTGGTTGTGGACAAGCTGAAACATGGGCTAGCTAATGATCTGGTGGGCTAGTCCGAACTTGTCTCTGGGGGCCTGAATCACCCCTCTGCTGGAAGATGGAGAAGGCCATGTTCCAGGGGGGAGCCATAGTTACTGTGATTTTCCCAGAAATACCATCAGAGACTTCAACCTAGTGTTCTATTGTTTTTTGTTTGTTTTTGTTTCCTTGCCCTACCATCAATCTCTTTGACAAGGTGGACAGACCTTAATTTAGCTCCAACCCCCCTTGCACCTAATTGCCAACCCTTTGGTGAATTAATGAGTCTCACTTCAGTTTTCTCTCTGTGCAATCAGGATAATTGGGGCTACCTTATAGACTAGTTATGAGAATTAAATGAGATGATATATATAACGGTCCAGAAAACGTGTTCAGTAAACACATGCTCCTTTCCCTTCAAGGGTCTCAGAGCGGGTGGCTGAGGGTGGGATTCAGTTTATGCTGTACTCCCCACTCATTGAGGCACCTGAGAAAGTCAGGGTGGAAATGCATCCTGGCTGGATGTGCCTGGGGCTTCTTAGATTAAATCACATATCTCAGAGACTTCGTATGAAGTGCTTGTTTTTTGGACAGGACAACTCTAGAGTGGCCTAGAACTTCATGGTTATCATGGGACTTTGCCTAGGCCTCTCTCTTTTTGGTGAGAGGTGGGTCATGCAATCTAAGTGTTCCTTTCTGCTCCCCTGGTTAGTGATGTTACTGAGGCAAATTCTTAAGTGAATTACAGGCAACTCAGAGGGGCCTGACAGCCCTACTGCCCATCCATATCTCCTGTACATCTGTTACTGATTGGGTACCCGGAAAGCTTTTCATCTTAAGAAGCCCTGATTCTTATTTAATGGTCAAGTTGTAAGTAGTATCAATGAGCATTTTGAGTGCCTTCTCTACCCACAGTCTGCCCACGCAATGGCTACTACTGCCAGCTTTTCAATAGTACATAGAAGGGGACAGATGCCTCCAGGAATAGTCTCAAAAAGGGCTGTTGCCTTTAAGAGATCCAGAAATCCCTGGCAAGGCCCAGATGCTTGACATGACCTCTGCAGATCTTTACCCTCAACACCCTTGTAATCAGACTCCATAAAACCCAGAACAAGAGAGCTTTGATGAGTGATGAGGTAGGCGGCTTTTCTGCACAGCCTTCTGTCTGCTTCAAACAATCCTTCTGTGCTCAGTTTCAGTTCAGGTGAGGTTACTGCAGGGCTGGTTGGCACTGGTGGTTGGCAAGGGGGAAGTGTGAAGGTGAAGAGGGTGAGAACTGCACTTACAGATCACCCACAAAGGACCAGATACTTGTGCTACATACTGACATCTGTAAAAACAGAAACAAAAAATGTAGATGGGATAGATTACAGACCCCCAGCTACTCCAAGGCAAAGCTAAATGCACCATTTACCCATCTTCATTGCTTCTTGAGAGGAATGGTTGCGAACCTTTCAGCATCATAGACCTAGTCTTGGATTTGCCTCTGATTTTGCTACAGTTCACATGAAAACTCTAGACACCTGCAGCCCCTGTAACTATGCATTACATAGCCTAGACGGAAAGAAAGTATTGTCAACAACCGTACTATTTTGGAATGAATTCGGAGCATGCATAAGGAAAGGCATAATATAGATTGGAGTCACTGTCACATCCTAATGCACTTGAGCTGAGCAGGCTTGCAGGGGAAGGGGATGAAAGAAATGGCTCCATTCTGACTCACATGGGGATTGGGACATAACTTCAGCAGAATACACACTGCAGGCCTTCTCTGAGCCGAAAGGCAGTCTAGCTCTGGCAGATTTCTTCCTGTGAGTGCCAGGTCTCTTGTCAGTAACAAATGCAGTGTTGCATTTGAGGCAGATCTAGTTGCATCTGGAGTTACCATTGCTGCAGTTCCGGGGAGACAGTGTTTGCTAGCCCTGTACAAGGACTCTGGCCAGCCAGAAATCTGCAAGTTAAAACTTAACCAGAAACGTTTCTAGCTGTGACACTGTAGAAGCTCTTTGGCATCCATGAGAATGAAGCAACAGAGATATGAGTGACATTTGTTAGTGAAAAAAATCTCTTTCCAAGTCAACTTCTTGAAGATTGATTTACATTCTGTGATACTGCAAACTGTGAAATCTGATTGACAGGGAATGGTTTCCTTGCCCAGAAGTCCTGGTTCTTGTCTTGTTCAATTGCTCCCACTTGACCTTGGACAGATCCCTTTCTGCCTCCATTAAAATATCCTGACCCTCACCCTCCATCATGAAGATGCTAGAAAACATTTTGAAATGATGGGAGAAAATATAAAATGTAGGAGTCAGTCATTCTGGATTTGAATCCCAGGTCTACTACTTAAAAGCGTGACTTCTTCAAGATTCAGTTTTCTCATCTTTAACATGGTGATAAAGTAGTACCTACTTCATAGAGTGGTTGGGAGATAATTCCTTTGGGCCCTCTGCCAGAAGAGAAGGCAAATTTTGGTAGTGTGCCAGAAACACAGTAAATTGCTCAATAAATGGTAACTCTGAATATTATTATGTCTAATAAGCATCATCTCCTAAATGATTCAGCAGATTCTTGGTTCACAATATTCTTCAATGGCAAAAGAGTCGGTGGAGTTTTGGAGGTGCCTCACATCATATGGCCAGTTTAGACTTTAGGCTTTTTAATTAGAGGCTTTGAATTCCCCATACCACAGGGAGCAAATAAAGGGAAGGTGGGTGAATGTTGATGTCTGTGGTGTTTATTTAGGGCTGTCTGTCTGACTGTTTTCCTTTGTTTTTCTTGCAGAGATCCGTGCTCAGCTCACAGAGCAGATGAAATGCTTGGACCAGCAGTGTGAGCTCCGTGTGCAGCTATTGCAGGACCTGCAGGACTTCTTCCGAAAGAAGGCTGAGATTGAGATGGACTACTCCCGCAACCTGGAGAAGCTGGCCGAGCGCTTCCTGGCCAAAACACGCAGCACCAAGGACCAGCAATTCAAGTAGGGACTCTGTGAGATAGTGGGAGTGGGGTTTGGGGTGGAGGGAGGCAGGGTGTGCCACTTAGGTCTAGTTGGATTCATGAGTTACTGATGTCAAATTGGTTGAAAGCCCTCAAGGACTTCTCCTTTTCCAGATCAGTCTCATGTGCATTTCAATATCCTGGAGATGATATTGATGAACCACACTGATAATAACAGCAAACAGTTTTGTAGCTCTTTTATTGCCAGGTATGGTTCTAAGAGCTTTTCATATATATTAGCTCACTTAATTGCCACAACAACTCCGTATGTTGGTTATTGTTATTAACCTCAGTTTACAGATGAGGAAACTGAGGCATAAAGAGGTTAAGGAACTTAACCCAGGGTCACACACACACTCTCTTCCCTAGTAAATAGGGCTGGGATTCAAACCCAAGCAGTTTGGCTCCAGGGTCTGTACTTTTAACCATTTCACCAAACTGTCTTTAGCCAAAAGAAATGAACGATATCATAGCCATCCATCTAAATCCCTGCCTTGGCAGTTGCTAAGGTTATTCCTTCTACATTTACAATATTTATGCAACTGGCCTTTTCATTGTGTTCCCATTGCTATTGTTGTAGTTTAGATCATCATCTTTTGCCTAAACGATTGCAATACTTAGTCTATTATCTATAGGAGAGATTTTCAACTCTGGCTACACATTAGAATTCCATGGAGAACTTTTTAAAAATACAGAAATCTGGGCCCCACTCCAGACCAATTAAATGATAATCTCTGGGAGTGGAGCCTGGGTAATAGGATGGTGTAAAAGTTTCCCAGGTGATTCGAATGAACAGCCAGCATTGAAGGCTACAGTCTGGAGCTTCTCCGTGCTCCATTCTGCCTGTTCCACTATGATCAGGTTTAGTCTTCCTGGAACATACTGGGGATCAGGCAGTTTCTTTCTTCAAAACTTTCAATGGCTACCCATTGTCCATGTTCTTGATACTCAAATGGTGGTCTCCCAGTGTCAGCATCTTCTGGAATGCTGGAAATGCAGAATGTCAGGCCCCATCCCAGACCACTATAACAAGATCCTCAGGTGATTTGTGTTCACTCTGAAGTTGGAGAAGTGTTGCGCTGTTCACAAAGATGCATTCTTCTCGGCTTGGTCTTCGAGTCCCCCTGCATCTGGCCTTGACCGGCTTTCCAATTGTATTTTCTGTTTTTGTTCCACTGTACCTTAGCCAAACAGAACGTTCACTCCAGTGGGCTGTTGGCACCTTGTTATTTGAGCTTATGTGCCCATTCTTTAGATCTCTGCATGTCTAAGACATACCCGTGTCTTATGACCCATCTCAGATTCCAAGAAACTTTCCTGATTCTCCCAGAAGAAGAAATGTTCTCCATCTTCTGAATTCGTACAGCATTTTATTTGTTCTTCTCTTAGGGCGTTCAGCACTGTCTATTATCTTCCCTTAGTGACCTTACAAGTTTGTCTGATTTATCTACCCACAGTGCCAAGCATAATATGTGGTATGTGTTATAATATTAGATGCTCACTGAATATTGTGGAATGAGTAAATGAATGAATGAATTTAAGAATTAATATTATATTTTCCCTATTGTCTATTTTTGCTTATTGATCTGATGATACAGGACACAAATTATATCCTATATGAGCCTGCTCTGAGCAATGAATATGGAGGGTAAGACTGAGGAGACCATGACACTCTCAAAATAAGCCAGAATGAGAATTTCCTCCAGATGTTTTCTCCTCAGAGTCTCTTATCTTTCCTAAGCCCTATTCTCTTTATGATAAGAGAATCAAATTATAATAAAATGTTATTTTAGTATGTGATAAATGAAGACTTAGGGGAGAAATCATTTACTTTAGAAAATGATTCAAAATTAGGCTTATTCTGTTGGTAAGCTCCTTCTAAGTTTAAAATAGCATGTGATTTTTAGTACTGTATCATTCTCAGCTTAAGGATGTATTTATTATAAATCAAGGTTCATATGGGTTAATCTCTAAATCATCTGTATTGCTCTGATTAAGATCACATACAAGGAACAGAGTTTTTCCCCCAAGGCTGGAAGAATAAATTTCCTTTCTGATAAAGCTAGTACCTAGCGTCATTTTTTCTTAAATAGCCAGTGAGTATTATTGAGAACTAGCTCTGTGCTCAGTATTGTACAAGGTATTGGAAGATACAAGAAAAGTTCATTGTGTGTTTCCATAGGGGATCATATCTGGTTGGGGAGAAAAGATTTTGAATATAAGAAGCAATTAGAGGAAAAAGCAATAATCTCATTAAGAGATTATTGATATCATGTAGAACATAGATCTGATAAGAGATCAGAGAAAAATTGTCAGTAATAGATAAAGGAACTGGAATAGTCAAGAAAGTTTTCATGAAACAAATGGAATTTAGGTTAGATCTTATTTTCTTTTTTATTTTTTTATTTTTTTGAGACAGAATCTTACTCTGTCACCGGGCTAGAGTGCCGTGGCATCAGCCTAGCTCACAGCAACCTCAAACTCCTGGGCTCAAGTGATCCTCCTGCCTCACCCTCCCAAGCAGCTGGGACTACAGGTGTGCACCACCATGCCCAGCTAATTTTTTCTATTTTCAGTGGAGATGGGGTCTCACTCTTGCTCAGTTTGGTCTCAAACTCCTGATCTCAAGTGATCCTCCTGCCTCAGCCTCCCAGAGTGCTAGGATTACAGGCGTGAGCTACCACACCTGGCCTAGGTTAGATTTTTAAAGGTAGATTTCTGTAGGAGAGTAGCACACCATGTGCAGGTGAGAGAAGGCAGGAATGTTTGGCAATGAAGGGATGTAGGGGATAAATGGGATCCAGCTTCATTAAAGGGAAAGTTCTTAACTAATATTCATTGCATTCATCCAAGTAATATTCATTGTACATTCCTCGCACTCCTTCACTGTGCCTTGAAATATCACAGGCAACAAGCACTGCCTCTTCCACATGTCATTTACGATAGAACAGGGAAATAGGCATCAAACAAGTCACACGATTAGATATGTAATTTAAAGTTGGGGTAAGTTTTGTGGAAGGAAAGTACAAGATGGTACAGGAACCTAGAGAAATGGAACTTCTCCATTCCTTTAACCATCACTTTGTGGTTGGTTTACTCCAATAACTCCTGTCTAATCTTATCCTGAGTAACAATCTACTTATTCAACAAACCCCTTTTAAATACTTACTGGGTACTGTGCTCTATACTGATTATATGGAGACTAATGTAAGTTTCAGAAATCCTGGTTAACAGGGAAAAGAGACATGTAAACAATATAATGTGAAAAGGGCTGTACTAGAGATATGAGACCACAGATATTTCCAAAAGCAGTGGAAAATAAGGTTACATAAGGAGAGTGGACCCCAAATGATGGCTCTTCGCAGCAAGCAGAGAATTAATATTTGATGTGATAGCATGGGAGTGAGCCCTTTGGATTCTTGTGTGGGGAGAGAGACGTGAGGAAAAATATGGTAGAAGAGTTAATTTTTATGCCAGAGAAGGCTAGGATGGAGGGTTTGGGGATAATCCACACACAATGTGATAGCAAAAAAAGAATGGAGAGGAAGGAGTGCATTCAAGAGGAATTCAAGAGACTAGACAGGACTGACTGGGTAAAAGCTATAATGGTGACCCACTGCCTCTAACCTGGCAACCTACAAGAATTGGGCATCCACAATAGAAACGGGATGTTGAGGGAAGACCTGTTGTGAATGGCGATGTTACTTTGGCTATGTTGGGTTTGGGGCAGTGTGAGGCCTTCAGGTGTCCAGGTAGAGATGTACTGCTGAGGCAAGAGGTTATGACTGAGGATAGCTAGCAGAATCTTCAGTATAGGTGATCGCGGAAGATTAGAAAGTGTATGAACTCGGGGATGAGAAAGAACAAAAAAGAGCTAAACCCAGGACCTGAGGCTTGGGGGACACCCAATGTTAGGCAGTAGTAAAATTTACTACTCTGAGAAGTAAAAGTTACCTGGGTGAGGGGAAGGTTTTTTGTTTTTATTTTTTTTTAGTAGGGTAGAAGGTGAAGTAGGATAGTGTTGTCTGATGGAACTAGAAATATTTCAAGTAGAAGATCTGTAAAAGTTAATGCCTGTGATTTCTTACTGATGTGCTCTCATATATAAGGCATTGCTGTTTTTATAGGTAGGAAATGGTCACACAGTGGCAATTCCAGATGGTACAGCCTAATGGAAGAGGAGATGAAACATACTGTACAAATGTATTTAGTAAGGCAAGATGATGAGACACTCAGTAAGAGAGGTCCAGGCAACATCCTGCTTTCATACATAATTCCTAAAAATGTATATAACAGTCAAGTGGTTGAATGTCTAACAACAGTTTTCCATGGAGTAGGCGGGTTCTATTTTTATAAGTATATATGTGAAATTCTGAATTATACCTTACCTGATATATTTTCAGCATTTATTTGTACCTTGTCTTTAATTTTCTTCCTTTTTCCACAATTAAACTCACAACCTTCCTGCTCAAGTCCAGTGAGCACGTAAAGAGTCCATGTGGCTGATGGTTTCTACCTTTGTCTTATTAATATGGCGATGAGACCGTGAATTCTCAGGGTAACACTAGTAAACAGCACGTTCATTTTTCCATTTTCCACTCATTTCTGTATCACAAAAGATAACCATGTATTCAGGTGTTTGCATAGTAGCAGCTGAAACTGAACAGGCACTTGGCGGGCAGCATTACTAGGCCATGCTTGAAACATTTCTTAGCAACCAAAAAGTTGACATTTTGGCACAGGAAAGGCATTTGAGGCATGTCTGATTTGGTTAAGATATATTATAGGTTTGGCTGTTGTAATAGGTGCCAAGTAATAATGGCTTATGCAAGATAGAGGTTGATTTCTCTCTCATGTAGCAGTCTGGGTGTTAGCCACCCTTGGCTGTGTCAGCCTCCTTAGTCCATCCCTAGAGCGTTGTCCTTTTCTGTATGACACAAGATGGCTCACTGCCACCATGTTCCCATTCCAGCCAGCAGGAAAGGCAAGAGGCAAGGGGCAGGTACATCCTTATTTTTTTCTACTTCAGCATATTACGGAGGTACAAATGTTTAGCTTACATGTATGGCCTTTGCCCTGCCTGAGTTAGTGCTACAAGCGTGTCCATCCCACCGACAGTGTGCACCACACCCATTAGGTGTGAATACACCCATCCCCTCCTTATTTTTTAAAGATGCAGTCTGGAAGGGGCACACACATCTCTTCGACTCACATCCAACTAGCCAGAACTTAGTCACATGGTTATGCTGAGCTGCAAGGGAGCCTGGGAAAGGTAGTTATTATTTTGAGTGACAATAGAGTTTCTGTTAATGTGGAAGAAGGGGAAACATATTAGGGGACAGTCAGCAGCATCCGCCATGTTGTCCCTGTGTGGTGTAAGGAAGGGCAGGTGTGTGAAAGACCATCTGTCCATCCATACAGAGTGCAACAGGTGCACCAAGAAGAGAGATTTCTTTTGGTTGAGGGACTGGGGAGGGCTCTGTGGAGGTAAAGATCAGTGGATGGAAAATGGAAAAATAAAAATGCCAATCTAGTGTTGGTTCTATAAGCGTAATACAATTGAGACAATGCAGAAGTTATAGAAAGAAGATGAAAAG
>NW_012151541.1:96384-174781 GCF_000956105.1 Propithecus coquereli | reverse complement strand
CTTGGAAGTAGACAAAATGGGGTCAAATGTGAGGGCAAGCATCAACTGAAGTCAGAGTAGCTGGGCCAGAGAAAGGGCTCTTGGTTTCCTGGTCTCTGGAGTGACAATCGTACTGTATTTTCATTCAGCTGGTGAACTGTAGCCTCGATTTTGCTGACTCTAGGACTGGTCCCAGAATAGTTCATTCTCTGCCCAGAGCATCTCAGCGGGCACTCATCACCTCCCCCGGAGCTGTAGCAGCTGTTGGCCCAGCAATGCCGTGAATTTGTCTCCCTGTGCTGCCAGGAAAGCAGCTGCCAGCGGCAACTCTGGACAGACGCGTCTCAGGGACGTGGAAACTATTCAACTTGGGATGGGGCAGGTTGGCTGGGGCCGAAGTTGGTCCACATGGATTCATCCCACCCTTTTCCAGGCCACTTTCTTACCCTGGCTAGATTTCAGCCTCTCATAGTGGGTTAGGTTGGGTATTTTGTTACAGTTCTAAGGACTGTATTTAGGAACAAATGTTGCTGAAGTGCTTTCTTCATCTTTTCTTGGACGACTTCTTGCCCTGGAAGCTGCTACCCTGTCACCCTTTAGCTTTGCTGCCTATTCTGCTTTGCTCCTGCTCACCTTTTGTCCTCTCCCACACTGTGCTCAGTGCAGACATCCTCATTAGAGCCCACACAGCTCAGACTCTGTTGCAAAGTCTGACCCTGTGGTCCCATCTCTCCTTTCCCCCTCCCCCAGAGAAAGAGCAAGAGATGCTGCAGATAGAACTAGGGCGATTGTCTGATTCTACCTTATTCTGCTTTGTTTAAGATAGGTAACATGGCTTCCCTCATCCCTGTGAATTGTGGGAGGACCCTGTTAACGTCTGAAATTCTGTTGGCCTGGTTTGATTAAGAGCAGTTATAAAGTATTATGTGAGGGTGGGAAGCCTTCCTAGAGAAGATGTTCTTGCATTTTCTTTGGCTCCTTGAAGAGCATAAATGTATTCCTATTTGTTGCTGAGCCTTTGATGGTCTCTTTTAAGTGGAATCTGTGTTAATATTGCCCAGCAGGACTCTAATTGATAATGCATTGGCTGTTTTTGTTGTTTTTTTTTCCCTTACACAGACTTGCTGTAAATTACCTTTCAGTGGTAGCTCACTTGGTTTTGATCTCCTACTTTTAATAGCTCATTTCTTTCTTTTATTTTGAGGTAGCTTTTTTTTCCTGTTCAGTTTTTAGAGGAATGCTTCTACATTGCTATCCTGCCGTGATCCTTACAGAGACCTAATGCTATTTTATAACCCACTGTCAACATCTTTTCTTTCTTCCAGCTTTTCCTTCTCCTCAGCAAATGTTTGTTGAACATTTTAAAGGTATTATTCTATACTCTTAGAGGAGAGAAATCCAAAGAAGCAAAAGTAGTAATTCTTTCCCACGTAAATGAATAATCTCGTCAGAGAGAAATTAAATCTGAATACAAGAACACAAATGCTCAGTGTAAGACTATTTGTGGCAAGTACCAAGTGCATGCTACATGAGAGATGATGCCCAGTTGGTGTGGTTAGGAAACTTCAGCGAGGAAATGGTATTTGAACCAGGCTTTGAAGAAAATGGATCTTGATAGATGGAAAGAGGGGGAGGGGAGAATGTTCTAGGCAAGAGGGGCACAGCTGGAGGAAAGTGTAAAACACTTTTGAGGTACAGTGAGTAGACTGGTTTGGCTGGGGGAGCAAGTGTATATAAAGAAATTGGACAAAGGTAGGTAGGATTGTGTTATGGAGGGCCTTGACCCTTGACTAAGAGATTTGACTCTCTGCTCTATGCAGTAGACACTGGAAACCACTGAAGATTTAAATAGCTTAGTGTCCAAGCTTAGGTATGCATTCTGCTTAAGGAAGATTAACCTGGTGGTAGTTTGCTAAATGACAAGAAACTTGAGATGGGGAAACCAGTTGCTGCAGCAGATAATAAGGATCTAAATTAGAATGAGGTGGTAGGAATGAAAAGAATAGGCATTTATCCTTCCATCCATTTACCAAATACGTATCATGCTCTTACCACGTGCCAGACACATGCCAGGCAAGACAGATACTACCCCTGTACTCCTGGAGCTTACAGCACGTGGCACAGGAAGAGTCTACAGACTGATGGGATTCAGATTTTGAGTGAGCTTGGAAGCCACAAAAGAAAGAGGTCTGTGAAGTTTCTTTTGGACTTGGGTGATGGGTAAATTAATGGTGCCTTTAACAGAAATACAGAAGTTAGGAGAAGAAATTGTTTTTGAAGGGCTAGAATACGAGAAATTTGGTTTTGGGATGTTAAGCTTAAGGTATTGGAAGGATACCAAAGATGAAATTTCCAATCCTCCACAGAAAATGAATGGCGGTATGCAAGGCTAAAGAGAGGTCTTGGCTATTGGTGGAGATGTGGGCATGTTCATAGAGAGGGGATGGTTGACACTGTGGATATATTTGTGATTTCCAAAAATAAGGGTTTAGAAGGAAAACGGGAAACTTCCTTTGTATTGTCTGTGGTACTCAGATTACAAAGGGTTGAAAGGGATTTAAAAGCTATATTTATTTGTGCATCAATCAGTACACATTTTTGGGACCTAATTATGTACCAGACATTGAGCTAAGTACTGGGTATAGAGAGGAACAAGACAATATCCTATTCTCACTAATGTTAAATTTGCAATATATCAGGGAGGTACACATGGAAAGTAAATCTGCGTATTTGGCTGGTTATGAATTGTGTTACTACTGGAAGGGAAGTGAGGGAGCAGGGCCTAGGTATCTCAAGGATTTGATAGACATTCAACCTGCAATACTCCTTTCAGGTACACAATTAATTAAAGAGAAATTCTTATAGAGTCTATGATCTTGGCCTTGGGCCCAGCATTTGAATGTGCATTGCCTCTGTAGTTACATCGACCTACACCAAACCATGGATTCCTCCTCTGAAGTTGAGTTCCGAGTTGTTCACCAGTCTCACAGGGTAGCATTGGGTTGAAAAGTATGGAGTCAGTTGACTATGGAGAATGTTATAGGCATGGTTGCAAATCAGCAAAGGGTGGAGGACCAGAAAGTTCCTCTTTGAGTATGGGGTGACCTTGAGGAGGGAAGTAGGAGGAAACATCACGCTACCGGAAGGGAGAACCCCTGACTTCCTGGGACCAGTGCGTCACTCATTCATTTTGGACATATTTGGGAGCTGTTTGTTCCCCTAGGAAAGATTTTGCCCAGATGTAGCATCTGGTGTTGAGCAAGGGTTGGCTTTCCTTCCCCATGGCTCAAGCTGCCTTTATTTAGAAATTAACAAAAGGTTCCTTGGTGTGTTTTTCATGGGCCCAGTCCATATAGAAGCTTTGGGGGTAGTTGGGTCCTTTTTGGAGGAAGAGTTGAGAGGACTTCTCACATGTGGGTAAAGCAGGACGGAAGAGACACAAGAAGGTTGCTTGGGGATCAGCAAGATAGGGTGGTGGCCAGTCTTTGGAACAGAGAAAGAATTCAGTTGAAAGCTCTTTGGGAATCTTTGTGACTTAGTAGAAAAAGCTCAGAGCTTTGAGCCAGGCAAATTTGAGTCTGAATCCTGTCTCTTCTACTTATAGCTAGCTGTATGACCTTGAGCAAGTCATTTAACCCCTTTTAGTCTCAGTTATCTTATCTATGAAATGTGGAGAGTAATATTTACCTTGAAGGCTTGTTCTAGGATTATATAGAATGTATGTAAAGCACTAGGTTAGTGTCTATAACCTAATAGACACCCAGTAAACGGTAGCTGATATAATTATCATCACTGCAGGAGGAGTCAAGCATGATAGTTAAGATCACAGGTTCTTGAACCAGATTTCCTGGTGTTACAATCCTGGATTTTCCCACTTACTAGCTATGTGATTTTAGCTGAAGATTCTTAATCGCCTCAGTTGCCTCATTTGCAAAATAAGTATAATAATAGTACCTACCTCAAGGGGTTGTTGTGCTGGTTAAGTGAATTAATATATGTGAAGCCCTTAGGATGGTGCTTGGGTACATAGTAAATTTATTTATTTATTTAATTTTTTTTTTTTAGAGATAGGGTCTTGCTCTGTCATCCAGGCTACAGTGCAGTGGCATAATCATAGTTCACTATAACCTTGAGCTCCTGGGCTCAAGGGATCCTCCTGCCTCTGTCCCCCAAGTAGCTGGAACTACAGGTGCACACCACCAGGCCCACTGATTTTTAAAAATTTTTTGTAGAGACGGTGTCTCACTATGTTGCCTAGGCTGGTTTTGAACTACTGGCCTCAAACAATCCTCCCTCCTTGGCCTCGCAAAGTGCCAAGTGTGAGTCACCATACCCAGCCGGCAGACAGTAAATGTAAGCACTAGCAACCATTATCATCATCCTTGGGAATTGGGACTCAGCACAGGTATACTACATAAAACACTGGTAGATTAGATTCACTAGTTACTTCCTGTGCAGAGTTAAGCATTCCTAAGCCTGGCTAGGTAATATCATGTCAGTCTCCATTTTCTTCAGAGACCCCTGTGGGTCCTCATGAATGACAAATTCATCCTCCTTCCTGATTTTTATGGTATGGCTACAATGGGCAGGACATATGCAATTGTGTGACTGTATATAATTGTATGGCCATTCCCTACAGAAACTCAGCAATTGTATGTTTTGTCCTGTAAGGTGTCATGTAGTTCAACCTTGATGTGTTAGATCCAGGCTCATAATCTTCAAGTGGAGGAAATTTGTCATACAGCCACCCTCTTGGAGTCAATAGTTAATCCTGTTGCCAAATTGTTGATTTTCTATAAAGATATATAGTGTTGAAGCCCACAGGTCTCAGTTTCGACTTGCATGAATAAAAAAAGGCCAGTTTTGTAAACCATGGAGACCAACAGATTGGTGTAGTACAAACCTCAGTCATGAGCACAACAGAATGTGGTTTACTAGGCTGTTTGTCTCATGAGGCCAGGAGAATCTCCCAAGCTTCTGCATAAATATCTTTATATCGTCCTTTTAGGGTAGGGAATAATAAGAGGGCAGGTCAGAAGCAAGACATGCTTTTATGAGCAATTGGGAGGATGTTGGAGACTCCTGAGAGTTTCCTGTGTCTCCTAGGATCTGCTACTGGAACACTGGAATGTCAGCAGGCCGTACCTCAGGCTGTCAGCTTCATGGAGCAAAGACCATGGTGATCATGTCCCTTGACAACAGTGCTGGGGCATGGAGAGCTTTTAGATTCATTTTCTTTGCTTCTGTAAGCCCCATAATAATTTCATAGTAGACACAGGAAGCAATGTGCTTCCTGCTTCTACCAGGCAACGTGTTCTTGGGATCTTTAATTCTCAGGAATTTGCAGCCAATTAAATGAATTTACTTTGATCCAGTTCTCTTTTCAAGGCAAAAGCCATGTCATCTTATTGGGAGCTGACTGTGTTAAGTAGGAGGGGTTTACAAGAGAAGAAGAAAAGATAGTCTCTGCCATACGGACTTCTATAATTGAAATGGGGAAAATCAGACAGGCTGAGAGAGAATAATAAGAACACATGTGCACAGGAATCTAAAAATAGGATCCCATTTAAAGTAGGTTCCAGTAGTCACTGGGAAGAGAAGGAAGGTGGAGTACTCAGGAGGGACTCATGCTTGCTTCAGTTAGGGAAAGGTAAAAGATAGCACAGTTATGTTCTCAATTAGATTTGGTGCCAAGTTAATTGAAGTAAAGACTTTAATTCCTGCACTGCACTGAAGTATCACACTGTGAGGAGAAACAGAGTCATGTGGGAGGGACTGGGTGTTAATGAAGGATTTAAGGAGAATGAGAAAAAAGTAGGGTTTGGGTTTTTTAAAGTTGAAACAGGATCACCTTTTCTGCTGGCTCCAGCTTATACATCCCCATGATCATTGCCCCTCGAGTTTTAAATTCGGGGAGGATCCATGAGCACAGTTCTGCTTCTTAACATATTTTGGGTACAGCTGGTTACAGAACCAGGATTAGAAAATGAATTGAACAAACCAGGATTATCTTCAACGGTAGGATGCTGAGCTGTGTTTGCCAATTCCTGTTTAAGCAGTCAGGACAGGGCATTCTTGCATGAAATTCAGACACCCCTCCCTGGCAGCCTCTGTGTTAAAGTAGAGGTTGCAGAACAAGTCTGGCAGCTCTCAGCCTGAACCCTTGTAAACAACAGATGTTCATAACTAAGTTCTAGGGTGGGGGTAGGGGTTGCTGTTGATGCTTGAAATTCTTTGCATTTATAGGCAGCATCTCAGGGATTTAGCAAAAGGAGGAAGTTGTACAGAACGGATTCTGCAGTGTACGGGTGGAAATGATGCCTCAGATGGATTTCCTTGGAAGACAAGGCACAGGCTATTGAGTGGACTCTGAATGGCAAGTGAGGTGAACCCAGGAGGGCAGGCACGGTAAAGAAAGGCTTAGCTTCCTAGGTGTATTGACTTCCTGCCCTCCTCCCCCTCCCTCGCTCCCTTTTATACCTGAACTGGATTTGTCGCCCTCTTCCTTGCTTCTGTTTTCTCTGGCAATGGGTGGAAACGTGTGCCCTGTCATACTGCAGTCCTGTGTACACACGTGTGCAGACACACGGGCAGGTGCACGGCGTAGTCTCTTCTATCCGCACCTCCTAAGGGAAGCAATTGAGGTTTTTAGGATATACTAATTAATGGGCTGTTGTTACTGGCTTTATTTTGGATTCTAACCTTAGTCTTGTACTTTCTCAATGTTGATTTTGCCAGATCTCTGTTACATCATTAAATGGAGGTGGGTGAAGATAAAATGGCTTTTAAAGACTTCTTTATCCCCATCCCTGAGTCCCCAAGCACACATACTGAGTTTCTAGCCAGATAATGAGTGCTTAGGAATCCTTCTACCTTACAACATAAGGTAGGCCATAATGGAAAAAATGTAATACATGTTTAGTAGGCTTCCTTGGTACCAAACTAAAGAAGACTTTAGAAAGGTTCTTGCCTTTAATTAAATGGAATAAAGCAATTTATCAGGCCAGGGCATGTTTTTGAGCCATTCTGATCAGCCAGAAACAGCTGACTTAAAAATCTTTGATAAAAATCACATTATTTGGGGGGCTAATAAGATCTTTGTATTATCATTCCATCTGGAAAATAAGTCCACTACTGGCCGTTTTGTCCATTAGTACAGAAAGTTTTGGGGAACACAAATCCTGGTATGTGAGGTTCACTTATCATTTCAGAAAACATTTATTGAGCGTTTATTCTATGTCAAGGACTGTGCTGGAATTAAATATACACAGAAGAATAAGCTACCATTCTAGCTCACGGAAGTTACTATTTAATGTAAAATACTTTTAGTGTATGTGTGCGTGTGTTAATTCTAATAAGACGTAGAGCTCAAGGTCAAGGAACCAGAATTGTTGAGAGACAAGTGACCCTTTTAGTCATCTTTATTACACATGATTCAGTAATAAACACTTGGCTTCATCCTAATCATCAACAATGACCAGCAGGTTCTGTGCAGGGTCGGGGGTCACAGAGAGGTAGGAGTAGGACCCAGCTCCTGCCCTCAGGAGGCTCAGGGTGTTGTGTGAAAGACAGAAGGCTCATATGAAAAAGATAACACAAAATAGCAGATACTCACTGCCAGAGGAGAGATGGGAGAAATGATTTCAGTTTTCTCCAGAATGGAATCTTTAAACATTTTAAAAATTTTGACATCATATTAGGCTTACAGAAAAACTGCAGGTATAGTACAAAGAATGTCTATATACCACCATTTTATCCAGATTACTCCAAAATGTTAACATGTTGATACATTTGATTTAAACTTCTTTCTCTTTCCATGTATAGTCCACACACATAGACTTTTTTTTTCCTGGTATACTTGAGAGTAAGTTGTGGACATGATGCCCTTTTATCCATCCATCCTTTAGGGTGTATTTACCAAAAATAAGGATGTTCTCTTATGCAATCGCAGTCCAGCCATCAAAATCAGGACATAAAAATTGATACAACAATATTAATATTCTCTAATCCATAGATATTCAGATTTTACCAATTGTTCCAAAAGTGTTGTTTTTGGCAAAAGAAAGTCCAAGGTTATGGATTTCATTCAGTTGTGTTATCTCTTTAGTTTCCTTTAATGTGGAATGATTTTGAAGTCTTTCTCTGTATTTCATGACATTGACATTTTTTGGACCTTTTAGCCCAGTTATTTTGTAGACTGTCCCTTAATTTGATATTTCTGATAACTTCTGATATTTCTTTATGATTAGATTCAAGGTATACACTTTTGGCAGGAATACCATAAAAGTAATGTCATATTCTATTCTGCATCATATCAGGAGGCACTTGCTGATGATCTGTCCCATTGCTGGTGATAGTAACTTTGACCATTTGGTTAAAGTGGTTAAAGTGGTGTCTGCCAGGTTTTTCTACCATAAAGTTATTTTATTCTATGCTTTGTAATTAGTGAATATATTGTGGAGAGATACTTAGAGATTGTGTAAATATCTAGTTACTCTTTATTTAGCCCTTATACTCAACTAATTTTAGCATTCATTGATAATTCTTGCTTGAGTCAATTACTATTGTGATGATTACCAAATAGTCATCTTTTCAGTTTCCATCATTCCTTCTACATTTATTGGTTGGAATTCTATCGTGAAAGGAAGAGCTTTCCATTGCCTCATTTTTTTGACTAGTGTGTTGTTTATATTAATGTGGATTTGTGGATTTTTATTCAATAGTTATAATGCTTTACCATCTTTATTTTAATGTTCATATTGTCCCAGATTTGGCCAATAGAGTCGCTCTAAGCTGGCTCCTGTGTCCTTTTTTCCTTTTTGAGAGATGGAGCTTCACTCTGTTGCCCAGGCTGGAGTACAATGGCATGATCATAGCTCACCGCAGCCTCCAACTCCTGGGCTTAAGCGATCCTCTTGCCTTAGCGTCCTGAGTAGCTGGGACTACAGGCCCATGCCTGGCTAATTTTTTTTTTTTTTTTTAAGAGATGGGGTCTCTCTGTTGCCCAGGCTGGTCTCAAATTCCTGGCCTCAAAGCAATGCTCCCACCCTGGCCTAGCAGTGTGCTGGCATTACAGGCATGAGTCACTGTGCCCAGCCTCCTGTGTCCTTTTGATATGTCCCCATTATTCTTTGAGCACTTCCTTTCTTTCTGGCACAACAAGATGGTCCAGGTTTACCTTATGCTTTCTTTGCTTCAGCTCTAGTGTTGGCCATTTCTTCAGAGAGCCTTGGTTGCTTTTAGTGGAGAATGGTTATTTAGAAACCATGGGTGCTAAGTATGCTCTTTGTTATTGGAGTACCATTATTATAGTCCCTCTTCGCAGACAGAGGTCGTAGATAGATGCATGTACACACAGACACAGACACACACACACACTCATGTATTTCTATAATTATTTCTCTGTCTATATACTTACCTACATTAAAGCCTAGGAGTTCACATCAGTGTCTTCAATTCCAATCCAATACCACATGTTTTATTCAATTTTCTCCCTTTTCTACTGTTCTCTGAGAGGAATCACTAACCCATGCCTCTGAAAAGAAGACTACTAACTAGGCTTTAATACAGGTTTAGAATTCTTTTTGTTTTCAGCCTTGAGGGCCAAAACACAGTGTTCAAAAGTTAGTTAGCTAGTTCTTTCTCCCCTGTCTTAGTCCATTTTGTGTTGCTCTAACAGAATACCTGAGACTGGGTAATTTATAAAGAAAAGAGGTTTATTTGGCTCATGGTTGTGGTAGCTGGAAAGCATAAGAGCATGGCGCCAGCATTTGCTCAGTTTCTGGTGAGGACATGTGCTGCCCTCAACACGCGGAGAAGCAGGAAGGCCAGCAGGTGAGTGCAAAGAGAGAAAACATAGGAGGAAACTCACTTTATTACAACCTTCTCTCTTAGGAACTAATCCAGTCCCAGAGAGTGAGAGCTCACTCCCAAGAGAGCAGTAATCTATTCGTGAAGGATCCTCCCCCATGGCCCAAACATCTCTTAACACCAATGCAATGGCAATCAAATTTCAACAGGAGTTTTGGAGGGAACAAAGCATATTCAAACCATAACATTCCCCAGCCCCCAGACTTTTAGTGTGGTGATATTTGTTTGAAATACAATTTGGTTTATTTATTTCTGTTTGTATTTCATTTTTTCCTCTCCAGAATGAGGCCTTGATTGACAATTTCTCACTGCCAAATCTTTTCTCTTGAGTAGAGATTGAGCAGTCTCAGTAGAAGCAAGAGACCTCCTTATCCATAGCTTAAGTCAGGGCTTTAGCAAAAGTCAGTGGTGGGGCTGTAAGCCAGACAAAGAGTGTGCACCAAGGACTGTTCTGTGGACATTTTCCCCTTTCCAGGGCCAGCCCTGTCTCTGAGCCAGTCATCTTATGGATTGGGACACATGCTTATTTGTCCTATGACTATTCTTCTTAGGTTCTCCTTGCCATTCTCTCTGATCACCTCTTTTGCGTTTAGGGAACCAAGAATCCAGCTTTTGTCTCAGCTCCAGACTATGATTGTGCAGACTGTTTACCAACAGCTCACGTAATATGCTTGATGTAGGACGTTTGGATGACCTTGATCTGATGTCTCAGAGGCGAAGCCTCAGGGCACTCTCATTGACACCCAAACTTGTAGAACTTTAAGTCCAGCTCCTAGACTGTTTGCTAGCTCCCTGTTCTGATGCCCCTGCAATTTCTCCTCCTTAGCTTTTGGCCTTTCTAATAGCTCTTTTGCATCAATTCTGACCTGGCCGTTTATTCTGTCTGTCTCAAGATGGCTTCCAGATTTCCTTTCCTCTGCCCTCTTTAACCCTCTTCCTGCATCTCCCACACACTCATTTCTCTTCCTTCCAGACACATATAAGCCGGTCAGTGCTGCTGATTCCAGCTGTTCTGAATCTTGCCTACAGTTAAAGTTAAAAAACAGATGGACCAGCGCATCCTAGATGTTGTGCCAATTTCCACTGCATGAAAACAAATTACTGAAAAGCATCAGGAAATTTTAGAATAGTTTTGGGGTTTGATTCTGTCCTTTCACTGGTGCTTCCTCTCCCACCTCATTGTACCTTGTCACTTTCGATCACCTCTTTGTAGGCCTCACTTAATAAAGGCTGGTTTTGAAGACCTTTACTCTCATTTTTACCCTTTCTGTGTACTAATCAGTTTAACCATTGGGATAGGACTGTGTTGATAATCAAGCTGGGGTTGTTGGTTGGGTTTCTAATTGTCTATACCCTTTTAAATATTTGTGTCCTTTTGATCATATGGAGAAGGTGAGGCTGGGGCCTCTGTGCTGTGGGAAAGTCAAAGAATTCACCAACCTGGGAATAAAGTAGATATTCCTCAATTGACTTTATCAATGAGGGCGCAAAAAGTGCCAGTGACACTGCCAGCCCTTGCAGGGAGCCTGTAGACGCTCCCCGTAGACAGGGAGCATGTTCCTTGGGAAGCAGTGACACTGTGCCCACATCTTTGCTTTCAGAATCCTTATTCTTGGAATTTGCCAACTGCTTTCTCTCAATGTTCTGTAGAAGATTGTTTAACTTCAGCATTTCTAGTCATCCTGAAAATGAGAGAAAAAGAATCCACATAGTGGGGATACTTACCTTATAGGTATGTAAGGAAGACACTGGCCATCATTTACGGAGCATCTGGAGAAAGCTGTTGGCATAGTCCAGTAATTATTGGGTGCCCACTGTAACCAGAGTGCTAGACACTGTAGGAACTGTCCTCAAAAGAAGTCCTTAGAGAATAGGCTTCCAGAAGTTCAGGGACCCCCTGGATTTATATATTAATACAACTTATTTTGTTTTTTTCTTTCTTTCCTTCCTTCCTTTTATCCTTCCTTCCTTCCCTCCCTCCCTCCCTCCTTCCTTCCCTCCCTTCTTCCCTCCTTTGGAAGAGACCGTTAGAAAGAATATCCTCAGATTCTCGAAAGGATCTAGGGTATATAATCGTCTCCCAAAATTTAGGACCACAGCTCTACAGCAGTGACTTTTAAACTTTTTGATCATGAATCACTATATTTTGTACTGCAAGCTGAAAAACACACACACACACAAAGACACACACACACACACACACACACACACACTTATATTATTATTATTATTATTTTTTTGAGACAGAGTCTCACTCTGTTGCCCGGGCTAGAGTGCCGTGGCGTCAGCCTAGCTCTCAGCAACCTCAAACTCCTGGGCTCAAGAATCCTTCTGCCTCAGCCTCCCGAGTACCTGGGACTACAGGCATGCGCCACCATGCCCAGCTAATTTTTTTTTTCCTATATATTTTTAGTTGTCTGATTAATTTCTTTCTATTTTTAGTAGAGACGGGGTCTCGCTCTTGCTCAGGCTGGTTTTGAACTCCTGAACTCAAACAATCCACCCGCCTCGGCCTCCCAGAGTGCTAGGATTACAGGCGTGAGCCACCGCGCCCGGCCTATATTATTAAATAAATAGCTGAGAACACTTTCACAAAACAATACGTATCGTTGCTCTATGTGGTATACTCTGATATTTTCTACTTTGTTCTGTTAATTCTGTTCTACTATTTTCTATTTCATATTTTGAGAAATGCTAGGTGGTGCCCTATAAATTGACCTTTTTTTAAACCCCATTAATGGGCTGTATCCCACAGTTTGTAAAACATTGCTTTAAGAGCATTGATTCTTAAATTATTGGTGTGCATAAAATTGCCTGGGATGCTTATTTAAAATGCAGTTTCCTGGGCATCACTCCACCTCCTTAGTAAATTGGAATCTCTGGCAAAGGAGCACAGAATCCACGTTTTAAACAAGCCCTCCAGGTGATTCTGATGCAAGGTGAATTTGGGTCTTGAAGCCTCACACTAGAGAAACTGCTCTCCTTGGGACTTAGGAGCCTGGCTGTTTTAAGGCTTCAGATCACACACTTGCTTGGAAAGGGTGGATACTAACTGGGATCAGCTGAATCCAGACTGAGCCTCTTCTCATCACAGAATGACCCCAATTACCTACTCTCACTTCTGGAGTTGATGTTCCTTGATAGGCCTCTTTTCCTCATGTCTGTTATGGCGCTTATGAAGGCAGAGAAGGGGTTAACCAGGGCCACAGAATAGAGAGTGAAGGAACTGAAGGGTCATTTTACAGAGTGGCTGGGGTGTGGCCCAGCCCTCCAGTAGGTGCCCAGAGCCAGTCCCAAATTAGAATGGGGAGGGATTCAAAACTGCTTTTCCTATTCCCTTCCTTTCATGTGCAACCACATGCAGTGTGTCAACATGCTTTCAGGCGCCGTTAGGCACCAGCAGTTTTGCTCCCTCTGGGTTCATGGACCCTTGGTATTCCTGTTATGTGTTATCTTAGAATAGCTCTGCACTCGGGATTCTGCGTATTCTCCATTAACTCTTTTAGCACCAGCCCTTTGAGATGTAAGGGCTTTGGGGTTGAAATATAGCAACCACCACAATGAAATAAGAAAATGGTTACTTGTCAGGAGACCTGGGTTCTTGCCTTGCTCCACCAGTTATCTGTGAGACCTCAGGCTCCCTGGGCCTCACTCTCTTCACTTAGAAAATGACAGGTTTGGTCTAGACTTCTAGCTCTGAAATTCCATGATTCTATTTTTTGTACACTCTGGCCTGTTCTCTTTAAAAGTTTTTCCTTTAAAGCCTTGGCTGGGTTGGGCACAGAAGATTCACTGAGTCTGGGAATTTCCGGAGAACCAGATGATAAGTTAATAATAATAAAATGTCTTCCTATTTAGTGTACTCATGAAGTAGGAGATTTATAAAACAAGTTTATTGTAAAATTGGGTAATAAGGCCTAGGAATTTTGAGATGTGTTTTTGTCTCTTCGGCCACTTTGTTTTGTGGGTGTGAATTCATTTTGTGGGCAGTCAAATAAGAAAGAAAAATTATTGTTACAATAATAAGAAATGTTGATAACTGATTTCTCATCATCGTTAAAACACCTCTGTGTTTATAAAGTTTTTTATGGACATCACCTTGTTTGGCTTGATCTTCATAAAAGTCCTGTGAGTTAGGCAGGGCAAGTCTGCTGTCCCCATTCTTTTTTAAGGAGACACAGTCTCTTAAAAAGAGACTTAAAAAGAGACTCCAGCCTGTCATCCAGGCTGGAGTGCAGTGGCTATTCATAGGTGAGATCATTGTGTAGTACAACCTCAAACTCCTGGACACGAGAGATCATACCTCTTCAGCCGCCTGAGCAGTTGGGACTACAGGTGTGAGCCGCCAGGCCTGGCTCCCATTTTTTCAACAGATGAAGAAATTTTGAGATCCAGAGTGCATTTGTGACTTGCCCAAATTTACCTAGATAGGAAGTGGCAGAACTGAGACTGGACTCTGGGTCTTAAGCATAGTTCTGAGTGCTTTCTGCAGAGTATGGGTGGCGTTTCTTTGTTCATCCAGATTTCCTAAGGACTCAAACTCAATAATTTGACCTACTAACCTGGAAATTGACTAGGGCATCTTTTACACCACACAATCCTTTAAAGTTTTGCCAGTAAAGTATCAACGTGATTAATAATATGGCATAATTTAGGGCACACAAGCCAATGGATGTACAAATTCATTACTTAATAGCCACCCAGAGAATAAGCACAAGATACATGCTGGAACAGTTGATTAGGCAAGATTGGCAGAGGCCGAAGATATTAAATATTCATTAAATGAATCATAGTCTTTCTGTGCTCAACACTTACAGGTTTTCTTTGGCTGTGGCATCTGTTATTAGTCAATACTGATTAAGGACCCACCCATTCTTGGTGTTAGTTGTTCATTGAACATTCCAAAATAGACCCTGTCATCAGGAGACTTCCTTCCAATAAATATCAAAATAACACATGAGAACTGATAATGAGATATGCAGTTTATCTGATGACTATGTAGACTTCATTCCATTTAGGCCTATAGTCTCATAGACTCAAGTTATATTACTTTTTTCCTCCTTTTCGTTGTTGGCATGAGCCATGTAAGGGGACTCATTGTCCCAGGAACAGGTATTCGGGAGGGGAAAATACCCTTTTGGATACCCTTTCTTCTCAGTGGCTTGTTTGGTGCTTGGCATACTTAAGTACTGTTTGTCAGCCAGGAGGAATTACTGACTGTAGATCAAGCTTCTCCACTCACGCCTGGTGCCAGGGAGATGCTTGCTCCTAAAGGGGTGGTTACTGCTTTGAAAATAAATGCGTGGATTTCTGAGTGACGTCATTCCACCTTGGCACAGACAGGTATTTATTTCTCTAGAATGAACTACCAGGGGTGAGCCAGACTGTCTGCCTCACTCATCTCCCAAGGTTTCATTTATTTTAAAAATCTGCTAACACATCTGCGTGTAGTTTTTTTCTCTGTATGTTTGTCATGTGCTATAATTACTTAGGGGTTTCTGGTGACATCTTAATTAACTAGAGAAGTAAAAACTGAAGATGTAATTGTAGAGTTGTTCACAGGTTTTTCTATAGAATATGTGGATCCAACTGTCAACATAATGTAGATGGTACAGATTCTTTTAAAACTGAGAAATATATATCAATTTTATGTTCCTCGGTCATCAATTGCACCTTTGTTATGTCTTTTGCTCTCGTTATGGGGTTTTAGTTTAATTGAATGAATTAGTGAGCTCAGGCCTTTTGATGTGACCACAGCCTATTTGGGGGGACTTTCGGGGAGCATGTTTAATACCTAAGTGAATTTCTAGGCCAATAGTTCTGTGGATCATATTGGGGTGGAGTGCATAGTCCTTGTTCTCCAGCATTTAGATTGTACCTAAAGAATACAGGAGGGTTTAATAGCCTCTTTGTTTATTCCTCTTTATAGTTCTGGGAATGCTGTTGCCAAGATGTGGGATGTAAGTGAAGGGGAGGTCCCAGGTCTGCACGAGCCATAGAGAGGGTTGCAGGCAGGCTAAGTCAAGCAGCAAGACCAGGGTAAGACGTGGTTGCAGCTAGCTGGGACAGTCTAGGAGCAGGAAAGCCATGTCTTGGATCCAGGAAGTCTGCAAACACGGAACAAGCAGGTCAGAAACAAAAATGTTGATCCTGTTATCCTAGTGCACAGAACAGTGTCTGGCCCATAGTAGGTGCTCAGGTAATATTTGTTGAATGAATGAATGAAATGAGAGATTAGGAACTCAGAGAAGGAGCCTGGAAAGTAAGGTATCAGAAGTCTAGGCAAGAATTCTGGATGGCAGAGACTCAGATCTTGGGTAGACCACCAGGTTTGGTTTCATGGGGTCCATAGAGCTGTCTTGAGTGATGTGAAGAACCTCCAACCACCTCCTGTCTGCTGTGAACTCAGTGCCATGGGGGTGGTTGAAGGGAAGGTAAAATTTCTCACTTGACATAAACCGATAAAGACATTTCTACTTGTCTACTATGGCTCATATTTGGGGGGCATTCCTAGGTCTCTGACCTTACCCAGAAGAACCTTGGTCCTATAACCATTCAGGAAATCTTTATTAAGTACTTAATAGATGTCAGACACGGTGCTAGTCCAGTTCTCTACTTCAAAGCAGATTCCTGAGCTCCCGGCTCTTGGGCATGCCATTCTCCCAAGGGTGTGGCTGGGCTCCGTGGAACTAATCCAGAGCCACAGGAATCCTATTTCGATACAGCTCTTTCCCCAAACCTGATTATAGGGGACAATTTAGACTATTTTGAGTAAGGTGGGTACACCACTGCTTGAATCCTTTCTAATCATCTGTCTAGGCTACCGAAGACAATTTGTGGTACTAACTCATCCCTGAAAAATTGAAAGCTCATTTCTCCATACATAGAATACATTATTTTTGCCTTTGGCACTTTTCTCTTTCTGTCTCTGAACTCTCTGGCTCTGATCTCATTGCTGGCAAAGCTAAAGCCAGAGCTATGATAAGCCCAGAGAAGTGTGTCCGCCCCCTGCCTGCCCACCTGTCTTTGAAAGGTACCTCCAGGCTGCCACTGTACCACTGGGTCGCACAACCAGCAGCCACCATTATAGGCAGAATCTTTTTTAAGTCAGTTCTCACCTTGGTGATTTCTTCCCCCCTCCTTCTTTTAACACCTTCCCCAGCAAATCCAATCCATCCTCTGGCTTATCTGGGTCAGCAAGGGTCTGATTTTATGCATGGCACTGTCAGACCATAAATCCGCTGCAGCTTTCCCTCTCTATCCAGCCTGCCTGCTTCTGTCAGCATCAGCAAAATGCATAACAGAGAAAATAAGCCAGAAAGGCTAATAACACTCATCTGAATAAAATAATCTCTTTGGCTGCCTCAGTTAATTTCATTTTAATCAAGGTGCCAGGAGGGAATTTAGGTTAAAAAATCCAGCCTCCTTCTTGTCACTAGTTCCCTGTTCAACCATCACTAAATGATCCTTTTTATTATGCATGTACCTTTATTTATTTATTTTTTTGTATCCTCATAGTTGGATGCTCAGTAACATATACTGAATGATATATTTAACTCATTTTGGGTTTTGTCTGTCATCACAGACATGTCTATTTTTAAAAGTGAGAAATGATATTCTTCCTAGATGTGTTGATATTTGCCATCTTTCTATACAGACTGGCAGATTTGATAGGAATTCTGAGACAGGGAGTGGGGGCTCAGTGGAAGTTACTGAAGCATCTACGGTTCTGGCAATCTGGGCTCCCTTTGGATTCCTTCCTGTCAACCTCAGCACACAGCTCCCAGTGTGGAATGCAGGACTGATCATTCCACTTTGTCCCTTAGGGAAAGGACAGCGGAAGATTAAATTCTGCTTTCCCGTTGGTATCTCCCTCACGTCTTCCCAGAGACTTACAGCTGCTTTGTTAATTGCCTGTTGCTGCTGTCTTACCCCAGTCATTATTTGCTGAGGGCTGTGCATTTTCAGCAGGCTGCGATCTTGGCCCTGGCCCAGGGCCGGGTGAGGAGCATGTTGGAAATTGATGAAAGCTGAGTCCTAGTTTGTTTGGAAATAAAAGTAGTAATATTTCCTCACATTTTTATAGTGCTTGCTGTTGGCATGGTTCTTTTGTATCCATCATCTCATTTGATCCACACAATAGCCCTGAGAAGTGGGCAAGTCAGAGACCATTGGCCCAAAAGGAACTGCACCTCACTATAGCAATGCAGAAGCTCAAGCCATTCCAGCAATGCCAACCTCATGCCATGCGTTCCATCTGCGGAGCCATGAACATAGCAATTAATTAAATGGCACCTTAGGCCGGGAGAGCTTCCAGGATTTTAAAACCATGCTTTGAAGGTCTTTAGGGAGCGAGATGTACACTGACGGGCCATGTGTCCATTTTATAGATGAGACAATCGAAAGTAAATAGAGGGAATATGGAAAAAAAAGAAGTATAATATCGAGGCCGACTTGAACCTTTATGGACTTGGCTCTTCACCCTAGATATTTTAGAAAAATCCCTCTGAACATTTGCTGCAAAGTTTGTTGGACATCCACAATTAGTCTAAGTTGAGGGAGAAAACCTGGGCTCATGTCCTCGAAGCTAATGATTCAGCTGTGCAGATTTATATCTTTCAGTGCATTTGTGGTGATAATCTCTTCTGCAGATGCACAGGCAGCTTGTAACTTTCTGGGTCTCCTTTCTTTTGACTCTGGAGTCATTCCCTCTCTAGTACAGTATGATGTTTTCTTGATCTTCCTCCTGAAAAATTTTTTAAGTAAGAAAAATACTCCTGGATATTTTGTCTGCTTTTTAGGGATTAGTGTTTGAGGAGGTTTGCAGCTGTTCAGCACATTCCTGAGGGAAGCAGCCCCTTTTCTTTAAATGCCCAAGTATTACACAACCTGAGGCTCTGGGGGTGGGGAAAGTAAAGAGACTGTACAAACAAATGATAGATGGAAAAGACGTAAAGACAAATTTCAGTCTCCTAACCAAATGAAGTTCCCTTGGCTCCAGAGGCCCCAAATAAAATGAGGCTGCAAAGCTTCTGGAGCAGGAAACCACTCTAGCAGAGCCTTAATATGCTCCCTATGAAATCACGTCTCGTGGACTTGCTTATTTTCCAGCCCGAAGTGTGTTTCATCTTTGTTCATGTTGGCTGGGAAAATCGTCTGCATGGTATATTTGTGATCCCCTCCTCCCGCATTCCCTGTACCTCTCCTGCCCCAACTTTTCCCAAAAATAAATGAATGAGTTAATTAAAACACCTCGGTTCAAAGGAGGAATATGTGTGAAAAAGCATATGAACTCAAAGGACCAGTGTATGAAAAGCTGCAGTAGTAGTAAAAGAGACTGAAAACCCCTAAGAAACAGACAACAGGGTCTAATGCTGGGTTTTTCTTGAAGCAATAGACTCTTTTTTAAAAAATAAAAATCTTGCATAGAACCCCAATATATGAAACAGATCAAAGCAGCATTTTTGTTGATATAAATCTACTTCGAAAGTACAAATTTATAAAGAGTACTTATTACAGAGTCAATGAGAACAATGAGGCTGTGTTTATGAAATAAAAATATTGAAATCAGGATTATTAATAAGAGTTTAATTATTAATTATTAATAAGAGTTACAGTTTTATATCAGTTTCAGTATCTAAGACATTTCTGGTTTTGTTTTGGATAGTCCGACATCAAGAAAATCTTGATTCATACAGATGAGTTATTATAATCTTGAGATAATGTTAAATTGATTTAGATGTTTGAAAAATAAGATTTTTGTTTTAAAGTTGAATCACTAATGTTACCTAGCAGCTATTCCCATTCCCCTTCATAAATCTTAATTGGATAAGCCCCAACATGTATAATAAGCACTGCAACAATTGATAATGAGATGGCATGGCACTGAACATGTCGATTCTCACTGCCCAACCATGGTCTACCATGAGCCCAGCATAGGCCCCTGAGCCTTCGGTGGCATGTAGTTGAACCTGGCTGCTGTGTGTCAAGTTGCGTGTTCACCTGTACAGCTTTACCTGAGGAAGCTCATGCAGGCTTGCATGAAAAAATAAGCCTGTGCAGAGCTACATCCATTCCTACCGATAGCACATTGTTCAGAGGTTCTGGAGCATGCAGTGATTCTTCATTCTAGGGCTTGCGTACAGCAAAGCTCACTTAGCAGCCCTTGAGACATTGTGGTGGCATCTAATGCAGAGAAACTGTGTCCTGGGTCCCTTGCTCATTTGAATGTAGGTTGCTCATTTGAATGGATGTGCTACAGTTGTTTTAATTGAAATGTGATTTTTTGTTAATTCCAAAGTATCTCTGAACATAGCTTGAAAGCTCCTGCTCAGTGAAACCAGTAATAGTACTGTAGCTATCCCACTATATGCTGTAAGGATGGAAATAAATACATGTGGTAAAAGTACTTGTGGCACCTTAAAAGTTCTTAAAATTTATTAGTGTTAAGTGATGAAGCATTTTATTTTAAAAGATTTCCACTTCCACTCACCCTCTTTATTAACCCATCTTTGTTTATTCATCCTTTCTTCCAAGGGTGCCTGGGGATTGTGTATCCTTTTCCACGGTGTCAGGTTGGTTTTGCCTCCCCAGCCTCCTCTGTGATCTGTGCTATACATTTGTGAGCTAGCTGGCCTTCTATTAAAATTCTGTTTTATTATAGATCTTTCTTTGTCTCCCACACTACATTGTGACATTGGTACTTTTGTAACTACTAAAGCACCTAATACTTCACCTTGTTCATTTAAGATATAAGTGTTTATACATTGGTGGAATTGAATTGTAGCATCATTTTTGTGTGTGTAAAGCGCCATAGAAAAAGAACTAATATAGACCACCAACCCGTGTTCTTTCTCCCCTAAGAAGCGGATTGAAACCAATTGTCAATTTAAGGTCTGGTGAGACGTGTGCTTTTAAAAAGCAAGTGTGCGATTGCCTGGTCTAGTCCATGCTTACTGAGGACGTGGGTATGTTGCCAAGAGAAACCACTTGATAAAAATGTAAATTAAAGTATTTAGAATTTTGTAACTGAAACCAACTTATAATCAATTTGAAAGTTTTCTTGCAATGGAAACATCCAATGTCATTGAATACATGTGCTCAAATCTCTCACTATTTTGAATTTAGGATTGTTTCCTGTTCACTTTTTTTTTCAGATGCCAAATATTTTGAAAGGCATGGCTTAATTATATGTGTCTCTCCCTCTCAGCTAGTAAATTTTTTATTTCCATAGAAATCTTTTAACTTCCCTAGAAAAGTAAGTGGACATAATGTTATCATAGTACTTGGCACATAAATGTTAGTGATTTTGGCTACAGAAAAGTGACGCCTGGGGCAGGGGGTGAGGGTAGAGGAACAGGTTTAGAACAGTTTCAAGTTGGACTCTAATATTCATTGGTTTGAAGCAACTTCTTGGTTTCGGTTAGACAGATTTTTTATTTGTCTGATGTGTTCTGAAGCCCAAGTAGGTGTGGCATGATTATTCGTTAGGAGTTATTACTACAGAATTGGAAAAGCCCTTCTAAGTTGAACTCTTCCACGCTTTACAAATTGCAGCTGCTTGGCAGCCTTCAGCCCTGAATAGAGGCAGTGCTGACTCAAGAACCAAGCCACTCGCAACTCACTTTCTTTGCATTAAGAGTTTGACTGGAGAGAGGAAAAGGAAGAGGGGAAAGGGGAATGAACACATTGTGATTCTTTGCAGTGGTTGAAAGTACTCTCTTACAGGCTTGGTTTGAATTCCAGCATTGCTAGTTTTTAGCTATGTGACCTTGAGCAAAGTGTTTAACCTTTTTTAGTCCAATTTTCCTCATCTGCCAAATGTGCTTAATCACACCCACCTCATCAGGTAATTGTGGGGTTTAAGTTAAACAACATGTGGAAACGGCCCAGCCATATGCTAAGTATACAGTATCCCTTGATAAATAGTGCTGTAAATGATTCCTACTTTCTGTTTCTCTCCTTAAAGAAATTCAACTTCCAGATGCAGAACTTTCTGTTGCTTAAATTAGTGCTGTGAACTGAGGAGGTAATCAATAATTCTTTTGGATCACAATGTTTTCATTAGAAATAAGTATCTAGGTTTAGCATTTTAGTGCTCCCCTCAAGCTGTAGACATGTCAGGAACATATATGTTCAGATATGGTTTGTATTCTTGGTTGTATGGGACATGAGATGATGGCTCAGTCAATGAAATCAAAACCTCCTTGTATGTTCCACAGAACTCTACAGTTTTCAGTGACTTTTTCGTGGCAAATGTCTCCAAAATTGTCATTACTGAATGCTACAATGGAAAAATTTGTGGGGATTTAGTCTGTAGTGCACTAGACAAAAACTCTAACTTTTGTCTCTAGCCCTAGAGACAAACCAAATGACTTGGTGGCTAAGGTTATGGACTTTGGACTCAGATAGCCGAGACTTTTTCCAGCCAGACAATTTTTGAGCTGTTGTTCTAGTCCCTGTGTGACTCTTAACTGGCTGTGGGCAAGTTATACCTTCTCTGGGCCTCAGTTTTCCAATCAGTAAAATGGGGATAATGGTAGTTTTTTCTTACAGTGAAATGATGGAGTTTAGATGACATAATACATATAAAGCATTCACCAAGTCCTTAGAACACAGTAGGTGCTCAACAGATAGTTCTGCTTCTCCTCCTCCTTCTTCTCTTTCCCTCTTTCTTTCCCCTCCCTCTCCTTGTTATTCTTATATTCTCCTTTTTTCTCCACTGAGTTTTTAGAACAGGAGAAAACTAGAGAGATGGGCTTTAGGAAAGTATCTTTGTTTCTGGTTTGGATTTGATTGCTGTGATTTTATGACGTGGACTATAGTTGTAGATGTTGACCTTGCCGCTTACCAGCAATGAATTTTTTTCCCCTTGCTGTTTCTCTGCAGGAAGGATCAGAATGTTCTCTCACCAGTCAACTGCTGGAATCTCCTCTTAAACCAGGTGAAGCGGGAGAGCAGGGACCACACCACCCTGAGTGACATCTACCTGAATAATATCATTCCTCGGTTTGTCCAAGTCAGCGAGGACTCAGGAAGACTCTTCAAAAAGGTATAGAGATATTACTAGTCACAGAGGTTCTTGGATTGAGCAATGACACAATCTTGTAAATAAAAGAGAGAATATATTATTGGCCTACTTAATAGGCTTTCCACTGGTCATTCTGCACCACATACCTGTGGAGAAAAAATATTTGAATTGCCATTCTTTTCTTCCTTTCTGAGCTGAATTAATAGTAGCCCTGGGAAAGTAACCATTTGCAAGGTGCAATCCCAGGGTCGTACCTTCATGTGGTACCTATGAATAATATATGCATATATTAATAACTGTGTTTTGGGAAGTTTTCTTAAGGTAAATTGTGAAGCTGTTGAGCTTTGGGAACATTGAGTGTCATTTTTCATGTTTTTCTCTTCTAGTTCATTTAGCAAATTCATGTATGTTTGTGTTTTTGCTTTAGTTGTCTCTCCAAGTTCTCATCTTGGCCAAGGTAGACTCATGAATTTGGTTATTCTTATCATGACATGTCTTTGTCTTTGGGTGATTGAATGCTTTCTGAAGCTCAATTGTTAGCACAATTCTTGAGTGTAGGTTGAGCCATTTGATAAAGGAAAACTCAAACAGTGATCTTAAGGACTTTCTGCCAAATTCACCTTACCTGTCAGTGGTGGAACCAGCCTTTTGGAAACCCAGGAACCTCTTTTCTAAGCTCTCTCAGCTTGAGCTCACAGTGTAATCAGCTATTCATGAAGTTTGGTTGCAAATGGTGGCAAAGGCCCCAACCATTGTGTGTGATAGGCCATGTCTAACGTTCAAGCTTCGACATCCTCTGAAGACTTTTCAGAAGGCAAATAATTCTCCTACAAGTCATAGGTAGAAAGAGGTTATATAGGGCTATTTAGAATTCATCAATTTCCAGTTGACAAAATTTAGTATTAAGATTTGAGGCTATGAGAGAAAAGACTGTAGTAAACAGGATTGTGGTTGATTTAGCCATAGCTCAGTTTTCCAATTCTTAATATTAGGAAGTTTTCCAGTTTTTGCTAGATCTGAAATTAATACCTAATTTCTCCTGTTTTTACCAGCCTGATAAAATATCTGATTTAGAATCTTCTATCTACATAATTGCATCCATGAGGGGGCTTTCCCTTTGTCTTAGAGACAGAATATTGAGGGTACAAACAGCTGACAAAGAAAAGAAGGAAGAGAACAATAACTCCTCCCAGAGCTCACTGGCTATTTTTAGTGGCCCGGCTGTGCTGTGGTTGGGGCCACACTTCATTTGGGGGTGAGGGTACTTTTCACTGTCTCTTCCATGGTTTCCAGCATCTTCTCTAGCTTGCTTGTCACTAATTTGAGTTATTCCGCAGTACTCAGTGATGTGTGTGTGTGACTAAAATTAAAACCTATTTAGGTGAAACCTTGACAGTAATTGAGTACCACCTCAGCTCTTCTCTGTGACCATGACAACCATTTGACTATGTCAAGAAGGAAAGGGATTGACTGATAGTTTCCACCTCAATTTTCTCTGTTCATCTAAGAAAAAACTTTGGCGAGAGATATTCACTTAGCTAGAATTTACCCAATCTCTCAGCTCCCTTTTCTCCCAGCCTTAGAAGGTTAGAGAAGAACCTAGCTGACTCTTAGAGCCTCTCCAGATCTCAGAGGTGTGTATGCTGAAGGCAGCCAGATAGCAAAGCCGTGAGTGTACCTGGCTCTTCAAGTGTGCCATACGCATTTCACTGAAGATCTGTGTGCATGGCACATATACAAGGCACGGGGCATATGACCTCCAGAAGGAAAATCCAGCCATGAATGATTCTCCTAGCTCTGAGCTCAGGGCTGACCTCCTTAAGCTCATTTGTATGCTAGAGTGTAAGGAAGAACTTATTTCTCACAGGACCTTAATACATTACATTTCATTGAAAAAAGTACACATAAGTTTATACCTAAATACATTTTCACTAACTGAATATACTTGTGTAATCAGCTGCCAGATCAAGAATCAGAACATTTAACCCCCTGTGCTCGGGCTCCCATCTAGTCACTCCCCACCTCCAAATCCCCAAGGATAACAACTGTCCTGAATTTTAACAGCAGAGATTAGTTTTGCTTAGTTTCATACTTTATGTAAATAGAATCATACGGTATGTACTCTTTTGTGTCTGGTTTTTCTCATTCAACATTATGTTTGGGAGATTTATTCATACTGTTGTGTATAGCTGCAGATCATAGGACTTTCTCTTGGTCTTTATAAGTTTGCATCAGTTAAATTGTAGTTGACTAGAGACACGCATAGGATTGTTGAATGGCCAATGACTGCTATCCCACAGGGTGAGCAATCTCTTCTCTCTCTCCCTTGGAGTTCCAGTGCAGACAGGGAGCTCTAAGGTACAAGCTGGTTGGAAGATCATAAGAATAGATGTATTCTATTTTGGCTGGGCCAGAGCCTCTCCGCTTTCTAGAAACATTCTTTATGCTCTAATTTTTCAATCTCTTTTGTTTAGAGTGTGTTGCATGTGAAGAATTAGAGTCCCACTGGTTAATACATAGTAATCAGACAAGAGACCTAAGGAATATGCCTGGCCAGTCTGTTATGTGAATCTCCCCTGGGCTTGCTTTGCACTGTCAGAGCAGAGACCTTTTCCAAGTGATCCTTTCTCTTGGGCCTAGCTCTGCTATTAACTCTAAGACTCTGGACAATTACTTCTTTCTGAGCCTCAGTTCCCTAAACTTTAAAAAAAAAGAGTTTGGGCTATATGATTCCCATGGTACCTTCTAAATCCAATATACTACAATTCTATGATGACGAGGGTATCCTGGTGGGTGAGGCGGGGGGTTCCTTCTGATTGTTGGGTAACATTTGCTAAATTGTGATAGGTAAATTGCACTCCCAGAGATAAGGACAAAACAAAAGTAGGTGTGGGCATGGAGAGGGCTAGCTTAAGCAAATGAAGACTGAATTTCTTGAGGAATGAAGCATTGTTTCAGATGCTGCTATCTACAATGACCAGCAACCAAGAGATGCCAAACTGAGATCCAAATGTATAAAATAGATAGGTGTATCTTTTGTTTTTACAGTAAATTTGGTTCCAGTAGCAAAAGGAAAATCCATCTCTCTAGAGCCATAGACTTCAGAAAAGATACCTTTATTTCAGGTTTGACTATGGACACCTGTCCTTTATGTGAATTTGCATGTATTTGTCATGAGCAAAAGTCATAGATTTTCTTCTTTTTTAAATTCTTTTTTTTAAAAAATCTATTAAACTTAACAATTCACTGGTAAAAGTTGTGATAATAAAAATCAGTATTTTTTTGAACCCTTTTTGCCAGGTACTGTGTTAAGCACCTTATATACATTATCTCCTTTAGTCCTTACAATAATTCTATAATGTGGTTACTCTTATTATCATCATCCCTATTTTATGAAGATGGAAACTGAGGCTTAAAGACATTAAGCAAAAATGAGGTGAAGCTATTGTTTAAATCCAGTTATCTAGCTCTAGAACCCAATGTTTTCATCTAAATGAAAACCAGTATTCTTTCTATATGGAGTGCAGGGAAGAGAGTTTTATGAATTTTCTCATTCTTTTCCATTGAATTTAGATATTTCATTTAGTTATAGAATTAATCTAATCTTTTGCACACAAACCTTCACAGGGTATGGAGGCATTAAACATCAACATTGGGTTGTTTCTCTTACCTGGGGTTGAGACAAGCAGCTGAAAGTTGGGAGGGAAATAGGGCAGTATGTTTATTCTCCCCAGGGACAGAATGTCTCTGTCCCTCTATGAGAGAAACAAAGACTCATTAAATGTGAGAACTGGCCAAAAATCTGGCTCACAGCTAATTTAGCTAATTTGGGGATGTCAGGGTGGCTGCACAATTGGCCTCTCTATGCTACTGGACCCCCTTAAGGGATGCACCCTGCTAGCCCTCCGGTTTGTGGTTATGTCTGCTGGGACATATTTTACATTTTGCATTGAAGCATGTTGGAGATTCCTTTAGCTAAATATAACATCTGGAGAAAGTAGCCTCCTGTCCACAGCTTAAAAACAGACCGACTTTGTCTAGGACTCCAGGGAAAATTGAGCCCATTTGGTGCTCCTGACATCTCCTTTCATGTAATGAAAGCTCAGTCTGTCTAATCCCTGTTGGAACTAAGGTTTGGGCAAATATTATTGCTGTCACCTTCATTTGTTTAATGCGGGGCTTCAAAAAACGGTGGCCAAACGCTGCCAAGTTTGGCTGCCATCTTCATGTGGTCTCTGTAAAAGGTATGTTCTAAAGAATCCCACCAGGAACACAAATAATTTTTCCCACTTGCTCGGTTTAAACTGAAGTAAACTTGGATGTGCTTTTTCCCACAGGAGAGAGGACAATCCTGTTCTCTCTTCCTCGTTTTACTTAGCTGGAAAACACTAAAAGTACCTCTGACTTTTCTGTCACTGTTTCTAGCCCTTGACAGCTGCTCACACTTAAGTTTGGAAGCTGGTCAATTCAGACAGTCCTAACACTCTCAATTGCACCCTTGTTTTTACAGTACTCCAGTTAACTGTACTCCTTTTTTGCCTTTAGTATTCGAAGTTTCTGTGGCAAAAACTCAGGTTAAATTGAGAGAGCCAGATCAGATTCCCTGTAGCCAGTAGTTCTCTCAACTTTGCCTGCACATGAAAGTTACTTGGGAAGTTAAAAGAATTTTTTGTGACCTTGAATGAAAAAAAATGATCGACTGAACTTCATCAAGTCTTGGACCTTTGTTCTTGGAAAGACTTTTTTTTTTTGAGACAGAGTCTCGCTCTGTTGCCCAGCCTAGAGTGCCGTGACATCAGCGTAGCTCACAGCAACCTCAAACTCCTGGGCTCAAGTGATCCTTCTGCCTCAGCCTCCCGAGTAGCTGGGACTATAGGCATGCGCTGCCATGCCTGGCTAATTTTTTCTATATATATTTTTAGTTGTCCATATAATTTCTTTCTATTTTTAGTAGAGACGGGGTCTCGCTCTTGCTCAGGCTGGTCTTGAACACCTAATCTCAAACGATCCACCTGCCTCTGCCAGAAAGACATTGTTAAGAAAATGAAAGACAAGCCACAGACTGGGAGAAAATATTTGCAATACATATATCTCACAATGACTTATATCAGAATGTAGAATAAAGAACTCTTAGAACTCAATAATGAAACTACCCAAATTTTTAGAAATGGGAAAATTTTTATTAAATAGTAGATACTTCACTAATGAAAATATTTAGATGGTCAATCATCATATGAAGAGATGCTCAATATCATTAGTCATCAGGGAAATGCAAATTAAAACTATAAGGAGATACACTACATACTCATTAGAGTGGTTAAAATTAAAACAACTGATAATACCAAGCATTAGTGAGGATGGATGGAACTCTCATATGTTGCTGGTAAGAATGTAAAATGGTACAACCACTTTGGAAACTAGTTTGGCAGTCTTATAAATTCAAATACATACTTATCATATGACCCAGCAATTCAGATATTTCTAGATATTTACTCAAGAGAAATAAGAGCATTTGTCCACACAGAGACTTGTGCCTGAATATTCATAAAGTTTTTGTGGTAGGCTGAATAATCCCCCCTACCCCCTGCTGCAAAGATGTCCATGTTTTCACCCCTAGAACCTGTGAATGTTACCTTATGCATGTAAGACTTTGCAGATATGACTAGTTTGAGGATCTTGTGTTGGGGATATTATGCCTGATTAGCCAGTTGGCCCTTAATGCAATCACAGGTGTCCTTATAAGAGGGGGATTACAGATAAAAGAGAGGAAGGCCATGTGATAGAAGCAGCGGGAAGCAGAGTCATAGAGAGAAGATGCTATGCCACCGGTGTTGGAGATGGAGGAAGGGTCCATGAGCCAAGGAATACAGCTCTAGAGGCTAGAAAAGGCAAGAAAACAGATTCTTCCCGAGAGCCTCCCGAGCAAAGGCAGCCCTGCTGGCACCTTGGTTTCAGCCCAGTGAAATTAGTTTTGGAGTTCTGACCTCCAGAACTATAATAGAATAAATGAGTGTTGTTTTAAGCCACCAAGTTTGCACTAATTTGTTGCAGCTGCCATAGGAAACTACTACTTTATAACAGGCAAAACTGGAAACACCTCAAACATCCATTAACAGATGAATGGAAAAACATATGGTATATCCATGTATGAATACTAGGCGGCAATGAAAAGAAACAAAATGCTAAGTAGATATAATGTAAATGAACTCCACAAACATTATACTGATAAAAAGAAGCCAAGCACAATGAGTACATTCTGTATGATTCGATTTATATAAAATTTTAGAAAAGAGAAATCTAATCTATAGTGATAGAAAACAGATCAGTGATTGCCTTGGGATCAGGGTGGGGATGAAAGATTGAAGGGGCCACACAAGGGAATTTGTATGGTTATAAAAACATTATGTAATCTTGAAAATGGCGGTGCTTTTGACGACGTTTATCATACATTTAAAATGTACACTTAATATGTGTACATTTTATTGTATGTAAATTATTCCTCGATAAAGTTGATGTAAAAGATAATGTTAAAATACCCGTGCCAAGGCCCCACCCCAGTGCCGTTGAATCAGAGTCTCTGGAATAGGTCCTGGATGGTTGTTGCATACAGCCAGGGCTGAGAACCACTGCTGTGCTCTGTTGTCCATCTTGGGCAAACCGAAGAGCACAGAGGACGTCTGAAGCCATGAGATCCTGTATGTGAGCCATGTTTGCCCCTGCTGAAGCATCTAGGCCGGTTTCTCTAGGCAACCCATTGTGGTTTCCTACTTTATTCTTGGAGGGTGATGAAGGGTGAATTAGTTTCAGATAAAATCTGGTGACAAAGGCTGAATCTGGCTTCCTTCACACTGCAGGAAGTGCGGAAGGCAAGAAGAGTGCCGAGGAAGGAATGTAAGAGGCTCAGTGAATACTTTTCTCCAGGGCCCTCAGATGTTAAACATGTCCCTTTTACCATTAGGAAATCAGTCACAAGAGAATTGCCACGACAGTCAGATTTCCTTTGGCACCAAGAAAATGAGTCTGGTAGTAAAAGAGGATAAAGGGGATTTAAAACTAAAAGCAATGGATCTTACCTATCTTTTTATCCCCTTTGGACTGGGATAGGATTTCCTACAAAGGCTTTGAGTCCAGCTGTTTGGCATATGTGAGGAGGGAGCGTGATGATACTGTGAGGAGGCATGTTGGGTAGTGTTATTGTCATAAATAAGAAGAGGAGAAGAAATAACCCACAATGCTGGTATGGTTGAATGTCCCTAGTAGGTAACGTTGATTGAATGAATGAATGGAGAAAGCATGGTTTTCCAAAGGTTGCATTGCTGTGTTCTGCGCCCTTGAGAAAGGATTTACCTTTCTGGGAAAAGGAATAGATAACCTTCCCTCTCTCCCCCAGCCACCATACCAACGTGCCCCCCCTCCCCCGCCTACGGAACTCAGTATCTGTTACTGACTGAATTTCCTCCACATTATAACATGGTCACTAACTAACAGTGTTGCGTGGTGCTTTACAGACAGCTGTTCCAATTCCAATTTATCTTGTTGGTAGCAAAAATCTGTTCTGATTAATTGAGCTTTTTTTCTCTCATATCTGATGAAAAGATCCTCTTTGGAGAAAAGAATAGGATGTGAAGCTGAGCTTATTTGAGTAGGGGATGGAAGGCTGCCAGCTACTTCAAAGGTATCTCTGCTGATAAGGGGCGTCAGGTTTGCTGCCAAAGCCAACACTGAGGGGAGCTTTGCAGCTCGTGCTGTTGGTGGTGTTTTAGCTTTGTTTTTTGTGACACTAGGTCAGCAGCATCTGTATGCTCTCCCTTGAGGCTTCTCTCTGGGTGGTCCAGGCTTTTTTTGGACTTAGGAAGATGCAGCTCAAAGGGAATGTGTGCATCAAAGATGTCTGCAGTCTTTTGCTTAGGTTAGTTTGTATGTTTGCTTTTGGTGTTTTAGTTCTTAGGTATCTATCTGTCTTTTCGGAAAGAGCTCAAGGTGCTATGTTTAGAACATTGAAAGGTGTAATAGTACTTCGATTTTTATACATCAAAGGACGATTAAGAGAATCTGAAGAAGAGCAGTTTAACCAATGGAGTATGAGAAAGAGAGGTGCAGTGGACAGAAAACAAGACTGTCCAAATGCAACCTGGGTATTTGAACACTGCCCTAAATTAGGAAATCACACAGTGAATAAATATTTATTAGTGAACACTGTAAAGACAACATTATGATAGGTGCTTAAAAGAACTTAAAAATCAAGTTGAAGAGTAAGATTCACCCCCAGGGAGCTTAGAGCTCAGTCTATTTAGATCTTCTAAAATTTTCTGTGGGATGATGATGATGATGATAATAATAGCAACTTTTCATAAAATGCTTACTATGAATACCATCCGCTGTAGTAGGCCCCGAATGTATATTTTCTCTGATCCTTTTATCTATTTTGCAAGGTTTTTTCCCTAAACTTTTTATGCAAGTATAAAATACTTAGAGAAAGTGCCTGTAAAGTATATAGTGCAATGAGTGGTAACCAGCACCCAGATAAAGAAAAAAATGTCACTAGTATCCCATGAGCCCCGCCCCCCGCCCCTTTGCCCTCTTCTGGCCATTACCCCTGAAGGGTAGCCACTATCCTGACTTCCAACACAGTGTAAGTATTTGCCTGTTTTAAATTTTTTTTATGTAAATGGAATCAGATAATATTCTTTCGATAATTTAAATATATCATTCTTTTGTCTCTGGGCCTCCATTGTTTCTGATAAGAAGGCAGTTGTGGTTCTTAGGTTTTTATTATTGCTTACTTATGTGTAATGTATCTTCTTTCTTTTCTTCGTTTTGGGGGGGCTACTTTTAGTATTTTTTCTTAATCTTTGTTTTTCAGCAGTTTGACTATGATAAGAGTCTCAGTGTGGTTTTCATTGTTTGTATTCATTTGGCTTGAATAAATACAATGCTCAGGTATTCAGATATCCTTCATCTGTAGATCAATTTGGGAAAAATTTTGGCACATATTTTTTTTCTGTCCCATCTCTTTTTCCTCTCTTGCTTGTATATTAGACTACTTGATACAATCCCAGAGGTTCAACCTTTTTTTTCCTGTGTGCTTTAGTTTAGATGATTTCTAAAGTTTACCAATTCCTTCTTTTATTGCATCTAATATGCTATTAATGCCATCCAGTGAATTTTTTACTCCAGATATTGTATGTTTTAGTTTTACAATTTCCATTTGGTTCTTTTCTTATAGTTTCTGTATTTCTCCTGAAATGAAGATTTCCCATCTCTTCACTTATTATATCCATCTTTTCATATAGATGTATTTTTCTTTTCTTTCTTTCTTTTTTAAAGATGAGCTCTTGCTATGTTGCCCAGGCTATACTTGAACTCCTGGGCTTAAGCCATCCTCTTGCCTCAGCCTCTCAAGTATCATATGGGTATTCTAAAAACATATTTGGCAGTTGTTTAAAATTTCTTGTCTGCTATTTCTGATATCTACATTATCTGTGGGTCTATTTATTGATTTTTCTCTTGACCAAGGATCACATTTCTTTATTTTTTACATGTCTACTAATTTTTTATTATATATTGGACATTGTAGAGACATATTGGATGCATAGCGACTCTAGGTGTGCTTTCTTCCTCTGAAGAGTATTAAGTTTTGTTCTGATAGGGCATTAAATTACTTGTTGACCAGCTTGAACTTGTGTGGGCTTGATTATATGCTTTGTTAATGTGGGTGTATTTTGGTTTTGCCCCTAGTCCTGAAACATATTGTATATACTTAAGATACGGTCTTTCTAGGGTTTCAATGGAAAGCCAAGATGTTTATCAAGCCCCTCTAACTTGGCAGGCTTTGAACTACAAATCCCATCTTCTCTGCAGTGGACAGCACGTGAGATGGCCAACTGTCCCAGTTTGCCTTGAGTTGAGATGGTTCCTGGGACATGAAACTTTCAATTTTATCCATTCTACTATTGACAGGATTTGGATAGTTTCCAGTTTGAAGCTATTCTAAATAATGCTGCTATGAACCTTACATTGGAAGGTTGTTGTTCTTTCCAATATATCACTGAACCTGGTCACAATCCAGGCTTTAAGGATAGTGTATTCAAAACCTGCCTCTCCCTCTCTTCCCCTCTCTCCGTCTCTTCCTCTCGCCTTCTTTTCCCTTCTTCTTCCCCTCTCTTCCCCTTCCATCTCCCCTTTCTCTCCTTTTCCTTTCCCTCTCCTTCTCCCCCCTTTTTTCTCCCCCTTCCCTCTATTCTTTTCAATAATCTTTTAAAATTTTATACTACATATGTATTATAGAAAATTAGAAAATTACAGAAAACAAAAATATGACTTTTTAAAAAGCAGATTGTATTATACATTCTATTTTGTAATCTGCTAGTTTAGTAAAGATCTTTTACCTTTACAGTTCAGTAAATTTTCATTTCATCTAACACCTAAGCCATGCAAACATTTCCCTGTTGTCCTAAAAATGTCCTTGACAACTGATTTGTCTAAGCCAGTATCTAACGCACACTGGTTTGATGTCCCTTAAGTCTCCTTTAATCTAGTACTATTCTCTATCTATGACACTGATTTGTTGAAGAGACCAGGCCAGTTGTCCTGCAAAATGTCCCACCTTCAAGATTTGTCTGGTTGTTTACTTGTGTTGTTGTTTAGCTTCTGCCTGTATCCTGTATTTCCTATAAATTGGAAGTTGTTTTTAAAGGCCCAAATGGATTCAAGTTACATATTTTTGATTTAGAGTGCATAATAAGTAATGTTAGTACTTCACATTGCATCACTTCAGAAAATACGTAATATCTAGTTAACCCACCAATAGTGATGCTAATATTGATGCCCAAGAATAGGGTGGTAATAGTCTGAACTTCAATTTTATGGTTACATTTTTTTCTCACTTGATAGAAAGCTGATTGTAAGATGTTATGCACCGTGTCATCATACAAATGTTGGGGTACCAATTCAATCATTTATCTGATAATTTAAACATCAGTTGATAATTTTAGACAAGTTACTTTTTACCATCTCTTATACTTGAGTGCAAGATGCCTCTCTGAGGAAATGAGAGGATTATTAATACAACTCATCAGGCACCATGCAAACAGTAGTTTGCAAAAACTTATTAGTCTCGGGAGAAACTATACACACTAATGGTGTGCAAACTGACTAGGTATCAATTTTTTATTACACAATTCACAGCAATAAGAAAAAAAATTATAACTAATTCCAGATGAGTGTTAATCATGCCCAGGGACTGTCCTAAGTACTTTACATGTATTAACCCATTTAATCATCACAACAACCCTCAGAGATGAGTACTGGTTTTATCATCCCCATTTGGAGATTAAGAACATCGGCAGGCAGGTTAAGCAATTTACTCAAGGTTATACAGCTGGTTGATGGGAAAATTGGGATTCGAGCCTAGGTACTTGGCTTCCCCTGATCTCTTCACATCGTCATGCTCTGCTGCCTTGCGTGGAGGAAGGCGGCGTCATCTCGGTAAGCTAAAGAACCAGTGCTTGTGCAGGGAATTAACAGCTCGTGCGTTCTGCTCATCCATTGCTGTGCCTCTGTCAGGCCAGTGTTTCCATTGTGCTTTCTGCTTCCGCTTCTTGCCCAGCTTGTGCAGACAGAGTACGCACCCTTGATTTTTGCCTCCCTTCTTGCAGGACTGGCTCCTTTTGATTCTCCTATTTATCTTTGTTGAGGGTTTTCCTTTGAATTTCTTCCTGCTTGTCTGAGCATGATTTTTATTTAGAATGAGAACAAAATTTAAATTTTCCTTCTTTTGAGATAGCATTATCTGTTTTTCCTTTTTCATCGTCTTCTTTCCTTACAAGACTGTACTTTTTCTGATCTCTTAGTTTTTCTACTTAATCCTACCTTTCTTTGCTTTTAAGCCCAGCCCTTGGGGGTTTTGTTTTCCTTTTTCTTCTTTTCCCCCATACTCCACAAGTCATTTGGGTCTACAGCCAGCTTTCCCCAGTATTTATTCAACATAAAACTTCTAGTTATAGATTAATTTGAATTGTCTGCATTAATTATTCAAAAGACCATAGGAACCTAGGAGCATCCCATTCCATGGTCTCAAGAGCTCGGCAATCATCCTCTCGGTAAGCTAAGTAGTTATTGCTGAGGCCCAGGGACAGGACTGAGAAGTAACATTTTCTGTTTTTATTTTATTTTTCCTTTAATTTTTAAATAGACAAACCAAAAACCCTTTAGCTTTGGGTTTTTTTTTTCAATTGTAAAAGTAAAACTTGTTTTTTCAAGACATTGTGGGGAAAAACAAAAATAACAAAAAGAAAATAATGATTACTTAGAATCATTACTAACATTTTTGTATTTCTTTCTAATCTCTTTTCTATGCATATTTTTCTATAGAAAATGAGGATCATATTGCATAATATGTTATATGAGTACTTTTTCTAATTTAACATTTTGAGCAAGCATTTTTCTTATGTCATTGCATCTTCTTTAAAAATACTGCTTTTTATGACTATACAGCATTCAATATTCTGGCTATCCCATAGCTTATTTATGCATTTCTTCTGGTTCTTTGGTTATGTTTTCTTGACTCTCCATTGGACCGTGTTCTTGTACATGCAGAAATAATCCAGAATCTCATTAATTGTATCTTCTTGGGAGTCACTTGTTTTTAGAGTGACTAGGTAGCCTGTGCTTTCATTTGGAAATACCCTACTTTCATTTAATATAAGGCAAGGAGAGAGGGTTTCTCCCTCTTCTTCTTTCTCTTTTTCTTCCTCTTCTGTCTTCCTCATTATCTTTGAGCTCAGCTGAGAATCTGGACCTCGGAGCTGTGCCTGAGTCTGGGCCCTGACTGGTTCAGTGGAGTTTTTTCACCATGCTAAGTTTCAGTTTCCTCATCTTTACACAAGAAAATTACTCATAACCTTACTTTTCCTCCCCAGAATGTCATAAGAATCAGTAAAACCTGGGAACAAAGTGCTCTGTAGAGTTATGTTATGGCCAGATGATGTCTGGTTATGTTCATGTAGAAGAGTGTGCATCTTGTGCCATCTCCCAACCAGGGTGGTCTTTGCATCTCTAAGCTAATCTTTTTTAGCAGTGTGTTATCCTATAGGGTAGAAAGGAAATACAGAAGCAAACTGGGAGATCCAGTCTCTAACTTTAATTGTCTCTTCTCCAAAGCCAAAATAATCCAAGCCTTCTGCCCACATAAGCATCGCATCCTTTCCTGCCTTGCCTCTTCCCATGACCTTGTTTTCCTTTTGATGTTCATTTTGAGGGTGGAGAGGAGAAAAACATATTCTCTTTTTGCTGCTCTCTGAGTCAGTGGCCTTTGTGGGCCTTTGAGTTCTTAGGCCAGGAAAATTGCAGAGCTTACCTGACCCTTCTTTCAGGGACTCTTAAAAAAAAAAAGCATTGCTTTATTTAGATTCAGGAGCACTACCAGTTCATTCAGTTCAATTTACTAATATTGTTTGATTGTCTATAATTGCTCAGTATTCAAGTTGGCACTATAAAAGCGCTACAGAGCAGGCTTTCAACATGGTTCAAGATTTTAGATTTCTTACATCTCAGTTGAATAGACAGGCCAGAGACTCCTGAAGCAGGTTACAACTTAAGATAGCAATTTAATGAGTGGTACAGATAATTAGTTGTCTACAGGAGTTTGGAAAAGGAATAGATTCATGAGAGGAGAGTCACGAAAGCGTCATAGAGGGTAAAGAATTGAGCTGATGTGCTTTTCATTACCTGCTGCCAGAATTCTCAGTTATTCTTATCTTATGGAAATATATTTTAAATGTTTCCATATTATCTGATCCCAACTTCCTTTCCTGCATCTTTGTCCCTACTAGAGATGCCAGTCATGAAACCAGTCTGCCAGTACAGAGGCTTCCTTTTGGCCAACAATGGGAGAAATATGTGGGAAGAGCTTGGAGCCTGAGTATGGCAAACTTTGAATGGCAACGAGAGGAATTCAAACCACAGGTCAAAGAGAGCCATTCACCATCTTAGGCAGGACAATGAAATCTCAAAAACCGTGATTTCTGTGCCATTGGTGGCAGTATTTAGTGTGGTTTACGGTGGAAGAAACTATTTGGGAGCCTGCTATAATAATTCAGAGGAATAGTGGAAACGAATTCTTAGATAATAACAATGGGAACTGAAAGAATGAGATTTACTAAGAGACAAAACAAAGATATAGGACGAGGTGACTGACATGAGGTGGGAAAAGGTAAATACTAGAGAGAAGAATCAAAATTCACTTAGTCATTCAATAAATATTTATAATGGCCTTTCCATGTTCCAGGCACTGTACTAGGCACTGGAATACAGCAAATAACAAAGAGTTCTTGCCTGTATGGAGTTTATATTCTAGTAGGAGAAACAGACAATACATAAATAAATCAATAATTATATATCAGATGATGATAGAATAGAACAGGGCAAAGAGGATGGGGTGCTAGGGATATTGCTATTTTATATAGGGGGGTCAGGGAAGACCTCACTGATAAGCTAGCATTTTAACTGATTCTTGGAGGAAATGAGGGATTTTGCTGTTAGCTCGCCTCTGAGGAAGGTATTTCAGGCAGAAAAAACAGTGTGTATATAAGGCCATGAGATGGGAATGTGCTTATCTGGTTAAAGACGCAGTAAGGAAGCTTTGTGCAGAGTAGGCAAGAGGAAGGGTGGTAGTAGATGTGGTTGCGGGCAGGGTACAACTGCATGAGGAAGGGCCTTGGAAACCATTGGAGAGCCACTGGAAGATTTGGAGAGGTGTGCTACGGTCTGACTCCTGTTTAGATAGGATTATTCTGGCTTCCATGTTAAGAGAGGACTAAAGGAGGAGCAAGGTAGAACAGGAAGGGAAGACCAATTAAGGAGGCTTCTATAAATAATTCAGGCGATAGTGTATTGAAACAGAGTGGTAGCTTTGGAGGTGGTGAGAAGTGGTCAAATTCTGAGACGTATTTTGAAGATGGAGCCAATAGGATTTGCTGATGGATTGAATGTGGCATGCGAGAAAAAGAACAGTCAAAGATGACCCCAAGCATTTTGGCCTGAGCCATGGGAAGTTGGAGTTGCCATTTACTGAGTGAAGTATGTGGAAGAGCCACTGATTCTAGCCCAGCCCTGTAATTAATGAAGAATCTGAGAGCCAATGAGAAGTGACTTGCCTTAGTTTACCCAGTTAGATAGTAGTAGAGAATGTGACCAGTTCTATCAAGTTTTCTAACTTCTATTCACTCCTCTGTCCAGGACACACCACACTGCCTGAGGTCAGTTTTAGACATGGGAAAGGGAAGGTTTAGTGAGCATAAGAGCTGGGAGATTTGAAAATTAATCACATAAAACTGAGAGTTGAAGCCATGAAAGTGAGTATTCAGAGTAAAGGGCAGTCGAGGCCTAGAGAGAGGACATAGAAGAGCTAGCAAAGAGGAGAGAAGAACAAATTAAAATGGATAAAAGGAAAATGAGAATAATATAGCTCATAGAACTTAAATGAGAGGACTCAATGTTGGGTACTGTGCAGGGGCCAGGAAGAAATGGATCTGAGCAAATCTGGATTTTGGAAGCTTGGAAACTGTGCTCCTCTCAACACAACCTCCTCTAAAATTCGTAGCACTTTTCTTGCCTTTTCAGCTAATCATGAGAAGGAATGTAATAATGTAAGTCGGAGACAGGGAGTTAAAAATAAATTCCCTTCCAACTGTAGCATTATCTTCTTGTGAATCTTACACAAGAATTTGACCTTCCCAGACTCCCGTGTGCCCATCTATTAACTGAACAAGAAGCACACTTCTTGCCCTCTTTGCCTACTGGAGATCATGTGAGGATAACAGTGACAAAGTATGCGAAATTGCTTTGGAAAAGAAAAGTTATATAAATCAAGATAACCTTTTCTAGTTGACTTTATGTTTTTAGTTTTAAAAAGCTTGATAAAGTCATAAAAAACTTTACATTAGAGATATATTAAATGCAGAACACATCGACCAATAAAATAGATATTCTTTAAAACAACATAAAATATTGCTTAATATCTACGTCCAGTAGTCTCATATCAAATCCTGCCTGGGCCTTTTAACTTAATTTAATTCTGTAGCCATTGTTACCCAAACACAAAACAACTACCCTTGTCCTCAAGGCCACTCAGGTCTTTCAAGCTTTGATAGGTCAGCGTTGGTTCTTCTGATGAAACACAGGGCAAGGTTTTCTCTGCCAGGTTTTGAGCAGTCTGTCTGTCTCAGAGCTGCAGGCTGAAGCCCCAGTGGAGTCTAATTCTGTCCTTCCAATTCCCTTGATGTAACAGTATAGGAAGAGTGGGAATGGAAATTAATTGTACCTGCTGGCATTATTAAAGTTATCAGGGCATAGCCCCTCTTGGGCCAGGAAGATTAAAAAGGATGTTGTAATCAGAGCAGATGATTTCTGACACATTAATGGACTTCCTCCTCAGGTTAGATGTAAGGATGTGATCTGAGCTTGTTGCCTCTGGCCTGATACCACATAGCTCGGGGCTATGTAGTCTCTGCCTCATCCTTCCACCAGCCTGGAGTAAAGCCAGGCTCCTGCTCTCTCTGGATCAGAGATCTCTTAGGTGGAAAATCGGGCCTTCTCACTTACGACTAGTGTATTCTGGCTGCACATTTGTCAGAAGATGCAGTCAGTGCCTTGGTTAGGTTAGACCTTAGAAGTTACACCTTGTTCAGGTTCAACAAGAATGAAATGAGGAATCAAGGTGCTGTTCCCTGGTGATTCAGTTCGTTTTAGCAAGCGTTTATTAAGTGCTTTCCCCAAGCACCACAACCAGGCCCCCTGGGGCGGGGAACCTTTTCATGTGGGAAGGCCACATTAATTTAGCTATAAGCAAATAAGGCTAGATTCAAGAAACTTCAATTAGATACACTTAAAAATGTACATTATTTTGTAAAAATCTAACTACTATGTACTTAATAATTTCAAAAAATGAAAACTATTTGTTAAAGTTAACTAATCTTTTAATGACTTTGTTGTGTCTGCTTTCTGTTGGAAAGCATTTGAATGTTTGGTTGCAGCATGGATGTCCGCAGTTTCAGTTGATCCTTTAGATGGGTGTCAGTCATTTATGATCTTAAGGGCATCTTGATTTGGGTTAGGCAGGAGAATATAGATTCACAGCAATGAGTGGTTGAAAAGCAAGAAAGCATTTTTTGGATATGTTGCCAAAGACGTGGATATTGAACTGCATTTTTCCATATTTCAATTGGATCTTTCTTAGCATCAAACAATGACTTTAAAATGTCATCTACTGAGAGCTCAGTCAATTCCATCTGTAGTTCTTTAGGTGCCTTGATGACTGAAATGCTAATCTGAGTGCGATGTCATGATTCTCAAAGTCAGTGAACCTTTCGTTGTATTGTCTAAATAATAGGTCTATAACAGCTGTGTATTCTTCAAATGATTCACATATATTAATATCATCCTGCTCATCAATGACCTTTGCTGACCAGAGAAAATGTTCATCTAAAATTTCCTCTTGAAGAAGAAGTGTTTTGAAAAAAGATAGCTTTTTTCCAAATGCTTGGATTTTTTGCCACATATCATATATATATTGAGTTTTACCTTGCAAAGAAATATCAAATCGTTTTGATTTGACAGATCACACAGAAATGCTGCGTTCCTATAGAAATCTTCTTTCAATAATTCACATTGCCGATTTTGTTCTCCATAAAATTTAACTATCTGTTCTTGCAGAGGTAAAATTTTGGCTAACACCTGTCCCTGCGATAGCCAGTGTACTTTAGAATGATATGGCAAATCTACATTGAATACCTCCTAGTTCAACTTTAGGATGTTATGAAACTGACCATGCCGTGTTGCATTTGCATAAATATAGTTAACAATACTTATAACTTATTGCAAAGTATCACTTAAAACAGTAGCTTTAGCACAGAGATTTTGCTGATGCAACATACAATGAAAAGAAGTAAGAGCATCTGGATCTGTTAATACTTTTTTTATCTGTGCAATAAACCCTTCATGTTTTCCTGTCATGGAAGGTACACTGTCTGTTTGTACACTCACTAAATTTACCAAAATCAGTCCAACATCATGACATTTATCTCAAAAGTTGTAGAAGATATCTATTCCCTATGTTCTGTTCACAAGAGTACCCAAAGCAAGTAACTCTTTGTAGCAGAGAAAATTTTCTGTTGTGACCTGAATGAGTATAAAATCCGTGCTGAGTCAGTAGTGTTAGTTGATTCATCCAAAGCAATCGAATAATATATATTTTCCTTTTGAAGTATTGCATGAAGTTGTTCTGTTAAGTTGAAGGCTAATTCATGTTGCCGATCATTATGGTTCTCCTTGAAAGAGGCAGTTGTTTGTACTTTGAAACGTTATCTGGGTCTATGCATCCTACAACTTCGACAATACATTCTTTCACAATTTTTGCATCACTGAATGGTTTCCCTTTTTTCCCAAGTATACAAGCTACTTTATAAGTTGCTTCAGTGGCATTATTTCCAGTTCTTATTGCTGCTTGAAAGAATTATTTTTGCTTTTGCTTTTCATCTTTTAATTTCTAAATACAGTCTTTCATGCTTCTCCCTCTAATTTAAGATATTTGTGATCCTTATGAGTGATATAATGCTGATGAGCATTGAATTTCTTTAATGTTGATATTGCAGTATCACAAAGCAAGCAAATCATCTTATCTTTAGCAGAAACAAGATAATATTGTAATTCCCAATCCTCATTTAAAAAATCCGTTTTCTTCCTTCAGTGTTTCCCAGTCTTTGATGTGATGGACTGTTCAGCAGACAGAATTAAAAACTACTGTCGAGCTGTGCAACTATTCACAAATTCCACTTCAAACAGAAATACAGTACACTGTTGTCAAAAGCTGATAACAGATTGGCATACGCGACCCCCATAAACTTACCAACCAGCCTCATGTTGGTAGTGGCGCCAGTCAGGCAGGGAAAGTTAGAACTAAATCATGAGCGTAGCAGCCATCAATTTAGCACTGATGGTTTCCCAGTCAATCTGGGAGGATTATTTTGTTGAAACTTATTTTTTCTTTGGTATTTTAAATACGTTCATTTTAAAAATAAAAATGTAAACGATAAACATAAATGTATTAATAAAAATAAAAGGATTTGTTCCATAAAATTTGGATTTCGTCAAAAGTCTGCACTTAAGGACCTAAAAGGCCACATATGGCCTTAAAGCCACAGGTTCCCCACCCCTGCCCCAGAGAGTTCTGCCTGCATACACACTGTGGTATTTGTTGGTGTGGAGGAGAGAGGCCCTTATGGTAGTTTATGAATCTAAAAAAAAAAAAAAATACTGATCTGGGAATGAGAATCTCATCCCAGCTTTCACACTGACTCACAGTGCAACTTAACTCTGTAACCTGTAACCTGTCCAGGACTTGATTTTCTAATCTGTAAAATACGAGTTTGTACTAGTCTTTCTGAGATTTCTCTCTGAAATTCTGTGATTAAGTGAGGGAATTTCTATGAAAGTGTTTGGCAAACTATTAGACATAGCACGGATGTGTGGGGTGTTATGATAGTTCTAAGTGTAGACAATACATTCACTTAACACATAGTTGATTGAGTTCTGGCTCTGAGGGGCACATTGCCATGTGTGGAGACTATGAAGATGGCACGACATGGCCCCTGACATAAGAGCACAGAGTCCAGTGGGAGAAACAGACATGTAAATAAGCAATGACAATACCGTGTAATAATAGGTTCTTCAGTGGAGGGAAGCGTGAGGTGAGTTTTGCCTTTTGAAGTTTTTTGTGTCTTAAGGAGAGTGGTAGTGTTGGAAAGGGAAGGATAGGATTGCTGGGAGGCGAAACAGCCTACCCAGGAAACAAGGGAGTATAAACAAGTGAGGAGTGTTGCAGAACTACAGGTATCATTGGTGAGGTTGGCTGAGCACAGGTCCCTTGTAGGGGAACATCAAGCAATGAGGCTGGGAAGGTAGGACCTTGCATGCGACACTAAAGGGCTTATACTCTGGAGCCAGTGAAGCAGAAGCCCTCTTAATGTTGTGGTTTTAACTTTTCATTTTAAGATGATTTCAGACTTAAAGAAAGATTGCAACAATTGTACAAAAATTCCTGTATACCCTTAATTCAAATCCCCAAAATGTTAAAATCTCATATAACTGCGGTATAAGAAATTAACACTGATACAATACTATAATCTAGTGATCTTATTCAAATTTCACTGATTACTTCACTAATGTTCAATTTCTGGTTCAGGGTTCAGTTTGGGATCACACATTATATCGAGGTGAACTGTCTCCTTAGTGGCCTCTAATCTCTAGTGATTCCTCTGTCTCCCTTTGTCTTTCATGATTTTGACCTCTTTGAAGAGTACTAGCCAGTTGTTTTGTAGAATCCCCCTCAAGTTTGATTTTTCTGATGTTTCCTCATGATTAGATTCAGGGTAAGCAATTTCGGCAAGAACACCATAGAAGTAATGTTCTGTTCTTCTCAGTGCATTATATCAGGAGGCATTTGCTTTCGACTTGTCCCATTGCTGATGGTGGTAATTTTGGTTACTTGCTTAGGGTGGGTATCTCCCAGGTTACTTTACTATAAAGATACTACCTTTGCCTTTGCACTTATGCCTTGCATAAGTATCTGGTAAGGATACTTTGAGAGTATGTAAATATCCTATTTCTCCTTCCTATGTTCACTAATTTTTAACATCTAAAGATACTTCTTAACTGAAACAATTCCAGTAATGGGTTTTACCTGGATGGGTTTTACCTGGGTGACTCTCGGACCAAATTCATGTTGTTCAATCCAGAGCTGTTTCTAATCTCCAGTGTAGATGAGCTCACCATTTGGTTATAGGATGTGAGCAAACCAGATGGTGTTCTCTATAACCCAGAGGTACTTCCACTGGCCTTTTTCCTAAATTTCTGCCACTTCCTGGCCTAGCTAGTATCCTTCTCTCTTGGGTTCAGAATGAGTGCTCTCTGCCCTAACACAAAACCTGGAGCTGCAGGCCATGGTCATATGATTGGACAATATCAAGGAAGCATTTCTTACTGGCTTTTCCACAGAAAGAAAATAAGCAAGCCAGCAAAAAGAGAGAAAGGAAAGGAGGGAAGACTCAGTTCTTACCTTAAGAAGTAGCATGGGGGAGATGTTTGTTTGAGGATGGTGAACTTTTGCAACATTGCTTTGTAAGGGAGCTGGAAAGAACATTTCAGTTTTTCATGACTGGAGGTTTAATTGAGTTTATAGAATTACTTGAAGAGAACTTTGGACTTGGCCTAAGAATTTTGGATTGTTCCTGACCCCAGGTCAATGGCCTACTTGAGCCAGGAAGGAAGAGAAGGAGTTGAGGTGAGGGAGTTGAGCTTTTTGCTCCAAAAGCTATGGAGGGTACACCCTCTTCTATTCTGGAGTCCTGCTCAGTTTCTGAAAATGCCCTTGCGCCGTGTGAAACAACAGCCCTTTAAATATATTCCTACCACTGCTGATGTAAGCTGATTAAACTGGCAGGCAGATGATGAAGGGAATGGTTACATGTCCTAGGCAGGAGGTCATGACAGTCAGATCTGTGGTTGACAGAGGAATTTCAACACGCGTTCAAATCAGCTCCTAAGATAGATCGTCTAAGTTCCCCAGGCCTGCCTCGTGCCATCCTCAAATACACTTGGCTCCTTCTGGCCCACAAGACTCACACTTTAGAGGTTTGGCTTGGTGTCCACAAATCAAATCAGGAAAGTCGTGAGGAGTAGTGAAGCCCTCTTTGGGAGATACCACAGCATAGGAAAACAGCATCAGATCAGGAATCAGGTAATCTGGGTGGGGACCCAGGGCTCCAGATGGTTTCTTTGTTTATTTTTCTTAGTGGTTTAATTCCCTACCACAATTTTGACATTTCCTTCTGGATGATTGTGATCTAAAGAAATAGCTAAGGAAGGCAAATTTGAATTAACATCTGGTTCATGGTGAAGACAATTGAAGTTTTCAGATTTTGTAAAATTGATGGGTGCACAAAGTAGAGAAAAGGAGAAAAAGGGCAGGCATAGTTGTGACAGCAGGCTCTCTTTTCTAGTTCCGCATTCTATAAGCAGTGCTGAAGAATCCAAAAATATACAGATAAAATCCTGTCTTTTTTCTTTTTCTTGCTTTTAAAAAAATGTGCTTCTAAATGTCTGTGTACTTGCCTAAGAAAATATTTCTCAACCTCTCTGGAATATTTAGGGTTAATTAAAAATTATAAAAACATACCACAAACCTAGTGCACTCTTTATGCCTAGGGTTTACATAAAAAGTTGACACGCTGTGGCTTGGAGACCCTAACTCCCTCTCCTCAACTTGCTGGTTTCAACCCTATGTATTTGGCTTCGAAGTCCTAATGCCACAAGGAATGCGGAACCAACGAGTCCACCCCATCTACAACTAGAAGGACATCTTGATTAAATTAGTGTCAAGGGGGGTGGAGAGAAAGGCACAGTCTCACAAAGGGCGTTTTGAGGAGCCTTGTAGCGCCTGTGGAGAATGAATGTTCTCGTTAAATATGGCTATGACCTGCAGCTCCACACATGCTGGAGACACAGCTCAATTGTCCCCAGGAGTTGGGAGGGGGGCGGGTGTGATTGCAGGGAGAGGCCAGCCGGCAGCCATGCTCTTCATCTCGAGTGGAGAAGACAGCCTGGCATGGAAAGGCAGGAATGCAATAAGGCATGCCATTGCTTTCTTTTTGCTAGAACTACAGCAGCAATTCTTTGATCATGGTCCTTGCTTTTGGAAGGGATTAAGAAGTGGTTTCCTTTCCTCTGGGTGTTCAAACCTTCCCTCTGCTCTTTGCTTCTCTTCTGGGTACTAAGAGGACTCCTGAAAGCACCCATTGTCTTCAGCCTCTTTCCACTCCCTTCCTTGGGGCTCCCCAAGAAGATTATTGCCTGAACTCTATAGGACAAGAACGAGAAGCGGTGCCCACACTTGTCATTTACCCATCATCCTCCTCTCATTCATCCTTAAGTCTGAAGACCAAAGTGAAGAACAGACGGACTGTTGAAGGCTTCTCCGGGACCGCGCGGGTCAGTGGGAAAGCAGTAATGCTTTCTAGCTGGGTAACCCCTTGGCTTAGTTCCATCTGCACCATGGCCAGGGTGCTTCATGAGACATGCTTTTGCCATTTGCCCTTTGAACTGCCAGCCATCCAAATACAGAAAATGGATTTAAAAGCTGATTAAGTTTTGGATTCCTTTCCTTTCACCAGAATATCCTAACAGCTTATTTTTATAGCTCTGCATATACGATTCTCTTTTGAACAGATGGAATCACAACTTTTCCAGCAGTATATACCTGAGGATTTAAAAACTGATAAATCAAGAATATTCTCTTGTAGTATCCCTCTCTTTCTTCTTGTGAAAATTTATGGCCTTTCTTCCCTCCCATCTTTATCCAATAATTATTGGGTGCTTATGATATGCAAGGCATCGTACAAGATGAAGAGAATACAAATAAGACAAAATAGCATTGAACAGGAGTTTGTGAGTTCACATTCCGACTCCACCATTTAATAGCTGTTCCCGTGGGCAAATTGCTTGACCTGTCTGAGCTTTAGCATCTATAAGTACTAAGTGCTTTATGTGTAGCAAGTAGAGGGGTGAAATCTGAGCTGGGTTTTTAGTGAATGAAAATGATTTCAGTAATTAAAGATGAAAAAGTGAGGAGTTGGTGAGTGGGCGGGGGGAGTTGGAGTGGAAGGACATTCCATATGGAAGGAACAGGCTTCAGGATGAAAGCACAGAAATGTGTGAGCACTCTTCAAAGGGTGGTGAGTAAAAAGTTTGGCTAAATCAGAGTGTTGATGAGGAGAGTAGCTGAGACAAAGCTGAAAAGAGCCCTGAATGCCACACTAAGGGCACTAAGAGACCTGAATGAACAGACCTTATTCTGAGAGCACTAGGGAACCATGGAAGGTTTATTCATAGGAAAATGTTATAATAGTACTGCTGTCTCAAAAAGATTGGGCCTCTAATTCAGGGACGGGCTAATACGGGCCTGTGATGTGGTACCAGTGACAGGAGGAATGAAAAGGAGACAGATGTCAGACGTATCATGAAGGAAAAATCAACAGCATGTGGCCATTTATTGGAGAGATTGGAAGTCAATGATTACTTCTTTCCATTTTTATGCTAGTATCACTTAGGAAAGGCCAGTGTGCTGTTATAGAATTTGAGATGGCTGGTAAAGCTGACATTCTCACATATGTCTCAGGAACTGGATGCCCAAATCCTCCTCAGGCCCCAAATGGCCCCATAGAATACTTCTGTATGTGCTCATTTTTTGAACTTCTTGTAGAATTCCTCCATTTGGTGAACTTGGGGGTCACCAGAGAATCTCTGAGATTTGAATCTGGATTATTAGTAACTCAGCTAACTTCAAAGATGCCCTTTATTTGAAGTAAATTCAGCCTCCTCTTTCTCTTTCGTGGATTGTGGTTTTTGAAAAGCCCCTAAGGAAGTAATGAGGAACCATATTTAAAACCTCAGGCTTGCTTTTCTCTTGTTTGACCAGAATGCTTTGGTTACCATGTCCTGGGAAATGAACAACTTTAAAACGAAAGTGTGGTAAGCCTTTACTATCATCAGTATCCATTCATTCTTTCATACAAAGCACATTTCAGTACTTATTAAGTAACTGGAATTGACTGGACCTGGTGAGAGATACAAATAAACATAAAATAATCTGTGTTCAAAAGTTTAAACTTAGAGGTGTGCTTCTGGAAATAGCAGCTTAGGTAATTCAGACCGACTCTTCTGCTTCATTGGAGCTGCGTTCCCCCAAGAGGCATCTACCATTGTAGAAAAGAATGCTGAGGGGTGAGAAGCTGAGCAGATCTTTTAATAGAATGGTAGGGTTAGCAGAACAAAAACTGGAATTTAAGACCAAGGAACAGGCACCCAGGCTTTGGGACACCAAAGGGATATAACTTAGAAGTAAGAGTAAGGCAGAAATAGATTGATGAGTCTCAGGGATTAAAGCCTAGCTTCAAATTATCTTAATCTCTAATTGAATTAAGGTGATCTAGGATAGCTAGTGGCTAGGAGCAAATTTAAATCTTCTCTAGAGGAAGATACTGTTATCCTAGGCCTAATATATCTCTCATTGTTTTTCATATACAATGTTTGGCACTCAATTATAAGTAATTAGGCATTTGAGGAAATAAGATCTGTGACCAAAAACTAAGAGAAACAACAGACTCACAGGAAATCTAGGTAATGGTGTTGTCAGACACAAACTTTAAATTAACTATGGTTAATATTTTTATGAAATTAAATGATAAGAATGAAACTGGAAATAATAAAGAATCAACTCAAAATGGATCAAAGACATAAATGGCTAAACCTAAAAAACTCTTAGAAGAAAACACAGGTGTAAGTCATCTTCATGACCTTGAATTAGACAATGGTTTCTTAGGTATGACACCAAAGCACATGCAACAAAAGAAAAAATAAATAAGTTGAATTTCATCAAAATCAAAAACTTCTGCGCTTTAAAGGACACTATCAAGAAAATGAAAAGACAACCTATAGAATGAGAAAAAAATATTTCCAAATCATTTATCTCATAAGAGTCTAGTATCCAGAATACATAAAGAACTCTTACTACTCAACAACAAAAAGACAAACAACTCAATTAAAAAATAGACGAAAGACTTGAAGAGGCATTTCTCCAAAGAAGATATGCAAATGACCAACAAGCACATGGAAAGTTGGTTTTATGCTACTCTTTGTCCAACCCTGACACCTGGGGTCTCAGGAACATGCTCTCAGGCCAGGTGTGGTGGCTCATGCCCATAATCGCAGGACTTTGGAAAGCCGAGGTGGGGGGATCACTTGAGGCCAAAAGTTCGAGACCAGCCTGGGCAACACAGTGAGATCTTATCTATACAAAATATTTTTTAAAAATTAGGCAGGCATGGTGGTGTGCCTCAGCTACTTGGGAGGCTGAGGCAGGAGCATCACTTTAGCTCAGGAGTTTGAGGCTTCGGTGAGCTATGACTGCCACCACATTCCAGCCTGGGCAGCAGAGCAAGACCCTGTCTCTAGAACTAGAGTAAAGGAAAGTGCTCTTTTCATAATTGAACCCTCAGGAGCCTCTTCTCTCGACAGTAGGATTCTAAGGCAACTCCAAGACTTCTAAAACTACACAGATCCCTCAATAAATTGCCTTTGCTGCTGGGTTCCTCTTTCTTTTAAAAGTATTTTATCAGCGATTTTCCTAGTGCCCCAGGCATTTCCTGTACGGGTGCTGCTGACTGTTTTACTTCCTACCAGGCTGCCCTCCTCCTCTTGGTAGTCACACTGCCAACTTTCACATGAGCTCTATTAACTCCTGTTCTTCCAGCCTCCTAGCCCAGCCATCTGGGAGCCACACAGGCATTCTTCCCAACCCCCAGCTCCTAGAATTTCTTACTGGAGTAGGGCATATGCTTTCAAGCACCTTATCATTCTGGCTCTTTTTTTCTCCCCTTCTCTCCCAGTTCCAAGCCACTGATTGCTTTTCCTCCTGAGTTCATTTTACAGCTGCTGAGAGATTTGAGCTCTCCTGTTGCCTGTTTGCTTTTGTGTCTTTTGTCCCTTGTGTCCTAGTCTACTCAAGGGTGCCCTCAGTCACCTAGATACCATTTCTATGCTTTTAGTGTCCTGCTTGGGGAAATGGGTGATCACTCATCTTCAGAATGACTTCAAGAAATGCTTTGGCATGAGAGATCAGGACCTGAAGACCTTACACCCCCACTCAAATCTCAGACTTGATTGTCTCTTCCATTTTAAGGGATGTTGTTTTGAGCTTATTTTCTTAGTATTAGGACAGATTATTAAAGAGAGTAAAACAACCATGGAGGAACATTCAGAATGTTATAGGACTGTGCTGTCAGAGGTCCTAGGAGAGCAGAAGGCCTTCAGCCTCTTCCTGCCCCAACCCCCAGCTCCCCTGTCCCAGCCCAGTGGTACTCAATCTTGTCTGGATTATGTGTTCCTGACAAGAGGCTTTGGTCAGTTGTAACAGAGCGTAGTGAGCATCCACAGAAGGTAGAAGCTGAATCTGTGTCAAGGAATGGATTTTCTCCCAGAGCCGCTAGTATTATTTGTGGGTTATCAATCAAGTGTTACCGCTCACACATTCCAGAGCTCCTCGAAAAGCCTTAAGGAAATGGCTTTCAGAAACAATCTCCCTAGAGGAGATCCTAGATTTCATTAAACCAGAACTTCATCATGGATAGTCTTGGTATTCTTTGACCTAAGTAGTCGGAAGCTCCTACCTTTGGATGTTTAATTTATGACCCCGGTTGAACCATGTCCTAGTTGTGTAGCTGAGAAGGATCTTTTCTGTTTAATCTACCTGCAGGAACAGAAGGTAATTGCATCCTCCTTAATTTCTTTCTACCACCCCCAGCCCCACCATTTCCTCCTTTCTGCCAAATACTTTTTTCATCTTTATTTTGAGTTTTTGTTTTGTTTTGCTTTCTTTCCTCAGGAAAATTGCATTATTTCTTACAGAGTCATCGTTACTTTAGTTCTTACTAAAACTGGAGAGAAAAATGGATTGTGCAACAGTAGACATTAGGAAAAATGAAGAACCTTTTCCCCTGTGGGTCCACAGAGCCCCTATTGGAGGAATCATGCCTGGGAAGAAGCTTCCGGAGGCCTTCGCAAGTCCACGTGTCATTAACATATTCGAGAGTACGCAGGGAGGCAGCATAGTATGTATGGTGGAAAGAGTACTCAAGTGGGTGTTGAGAAGGCTGGATTCTAATGTTAATATTAGCTGACATTTGTTGAACATACTAGGTGCTAGGTTCTGTTTTAAACACTTTACACAGATTGTCTCATTATTATTTTTACCCTATTTTACAGATGTGGAAGCTGAGGCACAGAGTGGTTAAATAACTTGCCCAGGGTCATATAATTGCAGAGTAGAAGCAGGATTCAAACCATGCTCCAGAGCCTGCATGTTTAGCCTTCTTCTAATACTGCCTGTGGTCCATGATAGAATACTGAATAGCTGTGTGACTCTGGAAAAGTCATTTCAACTTTCTGGGCTCATCTCTGCAGTGTAACCAAAGGGAGTTCATGTGGGTAACCTCTGATGGAGTTCCCACTTTTAATAATCTATGTGATGAAAAGGCCACTATATTGTTTTCTTCTTGTTGTTATGTGAAAGCAAGTGTTTAAGCCTGAACTAAACTTTGATTTAATTGATTCAACAGCTGATTATTTTATGGTTATTGTGTACCAAGCAGTGGGCTGGGCACCACAGCGGATTCAGAAAGATGCTTCAAAAGTTATCATCTGTCTCTTTCATTAGTTTTAGATGGTTTCATGTTTTGGTAGCGTTGGGATTTTTTTTTTTTGAGACAGAGTCTCACTCTGTTGCCCAGGCTAGAGTGCCGTGGCATCAGCCTAGCTCACAGCAACCTCAAACTCCTGGGCTCAAGCAATCCTACTGCCTCAGCCTCCCGAGTAGCTGGGACTACAGACATGTGCCACCATGCCCAGCTAATTTTTTTTTTTCTATATATATTTTTAGTTGTCCAGATAATTTCTTTCTATTTTTAGTAGAGACGGGGGTCTCACTCTTGCTCAGGCTGGTCTCGAACTCCTGACCTTGAGCGATCCACCCACCTCGGCTTCCCAGAGTGCTAGGATTACAGGTGTGAGCCACCGTGCCCGGCCGGGATTTTTTTTTTTAGACTAGGTTTTCCAGATGATTAAATAGAAATCAAGTTGAAAAACCATTCATATTTTAGAAGATGAATCCTGAAACATGTATTGGGTCTTAAATTGTGTCGAGTTTCTGACATTTTCTTTTAATATATAACTTTGTCACTAGGAAAGTTTAACAATACCCATCAACCTCTGAGTGAAGGAGCTACTGGTGAGATTAGTTTTTATGGTGCTTGCAAGCTCGAGGGATTCTTTAAGAATGGAATGTGACTGCTTTGGGAGTCACTGATTCTGAAGCAATAGCATTATAACCTGAGATATCTATTACTAATTTAGAAGGGCAAAATTAAAGAAAAAGAATTTACTATCTATAGCTGGATTTTTTGAAATCAGATTTCTGTTTCTGGCAAGCTGGATTCAACATCTCGCTTGCTCCGGAGTTAGGTTATAGTGTGGAAACCTCTTGACTGAGATAGGAACAAAAATTGATCTTAAGCTGAAAACTAACTTTAAGAAATTTCATTTCTAGTAATTCCTTTGAGATTGGAAGAATTGCATTCTGATGGGCTCAGACATCAGATTAATGTCCATCTCTCTGAGAAGATTGTAAACTTTTCAACTGTCTGTTTCGTATTCAAACCACAAGTGCCTGACACATCATAGAGGTTCTATAAATATTTGCTGATGGATTCTTTATTGCTCACTCCCTGAAATCTAGCCACTTCTCCCTTGCCAGGATCCAGTAATTGAACCTGCTTTGAAACATCCAACCAGCCACCTCAAGAGGGCAAGTTATTTAGCTCCTGTCTTGGTTGGTGGGCTCTTGTCCTCAAACTGCTATTTTCTTTATTAATTCCACAATGACAGTCTTTTGTATGTACCCAGTCTTTTTAAACCTGTGTATAGTGGCTCATTAATGAGTTGTAAAATAAGTTTAGTGAGTTATGACCAACATAAAAAAATAGGAAAGAGTAGGAAACATTCCATGTACTGCACATAAGTACTTTTATTGTAAGCACACATATTATACTATGTTACAATAAAAAGTATATTTTTTGAGCATCCTGGTCTACCCATCTTCAGGAGGCAGAAACACCTGTGGTGTCCGTCTTGTGGCAGCTCCTAGCCTGCTTCTTCATAAAAGTCTTACAATTCAGTATATTTATATTTCATACGTCCTTGGGCTCCCCAGAGTATGAGGTCCTAACTGGAGCCCAACTTTTATTAGAGCCATCAACGTGGTATCCAAACCAATAAGTGAATGCTGACTAGAAAGAGCCCTGCTTGCATATATGCAAGCAGCATGGTCGAGGGGAAATCTGGAAGTCATTCCTGAGCTCTGACTTGCTGGATCACCACCCCCTGAACCCCTGCAGCCTCAGCACCCAGCCTCACACCGAGCCACCTATTTTGGTAGACTGAATTGCGGGGGGAGGAGAGGCCAGACACAGTGCCCACCATCACCTAGCACTGGCGCTGCTGCCAAACAGCCACTCGTTTTAGCCCTGTCCTCCCCACCGACAGCTCTTCCGGCAAAGCGCCAGCTCATGAAACTTGGCCTCTTTGAAGTGGTGAGCGAGTACCCCTGAAACCATCACCTTGTGTCTGGTGGCATTTCTCCTGCTGCCAGAGCTTAATACAGGGTCATATCCCTTTCCTCTGAGATCTAAAAAAGTAAATTTAATTTTAAACTGAAATTTTTTAGCAGTTGGTCTCTGAAGAATCTTTGGGGTGAGGAGGGGATGCTAGCACTGGTAGAGGATATATGTGCCCTTGAAGATTGGATTCTTTTTTGGAAAACTGCTCACACAGGCTAATCAGCACAGAACTAAATGGCCCTACTCTATCTACCTGCTGACAGGCTCAGCCTCGGATGGGGCTGGAATTAGCTCTCACCACATGGCAGAGACATGCCTTCCTCTCCCCGCCACCTCTTTCGTGCAAATAGGGGGCAATTTGGGGCCTGTCAAATAATACAACTTTGACGTGTAGATAGCCAATAAACAACAGCCCCACCTCACTCCCAACTTGGAAAGCATATTAGCGCTTATGTAAATAGAGAATTGGGTAATAGGTAATTTCCCTGATGAGAACTGGTTTGAAAACCCTTTCATAATTGACGTTCTTTGGGAAATGTTAATAGGCAAGCCCAGGAAATGTACAGATTTAAAGAGGACCGAGGCGAATGACAAGCCTAGTGTCCAGGTAGCCCAGACCGTGTAGCCTCATGTTTCCATCCACTTATGCTGCTATAACCTTTCTGTGAGCAAGAAGGCTTTGGAACATTACAGTCGTGGGGAGATGGCGCTGTGCATTTCAGTTCTGTTTCCATTGCTGTTATCTGTTGCAAAAGGAAGCTTTCCTACCCATTTTGTAAGCCCACAACTGGCAGGAGCTGTTGCAATCGCATTGTCTTCTGATCAACCTCTCCTCGGCAGCAGGCAGAGTGAAGCACACTCTGGCCAAATGGTTGTGGTGAGTTTCAAAATAAAAGATCCCAGCCTGAGCACACCATCTCACTTCCCATCCCACAGAACGGGCATTGTTAACTGTGCCACATCTCTATTCTAAATTTAGGCATCTTTTTTTTTTCCAGGCAAAGATTACTATGCAAACATTTAAGAGAAAAACTTTGCCCAAAGTAATTTCCACCACCCGCCCGCCCCCCACTTCTATTTGGTTTCCTGCAATGTTTAGATGACTCATTCTCTTCCAAGAAATTTTAAAGAAAAGACATGCGGGCTGTATATTAGTGCACAAAGACCACTCTGTAAATCTCTTTTTCTTCCCTGCCTAGAAACCCCTTGCTTTTTTATAGGGAATGGAAAGGCTCTACAGTCTTCATTGTCATGTACTCAGCCTCATCAGGTTTTGTTGTTCCTGGGAATAAATGTCCCCCTTGTCTTTGGGTGGGGCCCCCTTGTGGCTTCCCAGCTAGGTCAGCCCCTCCGCAGTGGCCAGCACGGAAGCCCTTCCTGGGGCCACGCTTTCCACCAAAGGCACACAGTTAAGGTTTCTGAAATAGAGAACGGGTTGCCTTTTATCATCTGTGAAAGGAGAGACGCTGACAATTTCCTGCCTCTCGCCTTGTGTCAGGATTGTGCCTGATTGCTAGGGGCTTTATCGTACATTTTAACTGGGTGAGCTACTTGTGTATTCCCAGCCCAACCCTCAGCCAGAGGGAGCGGTAAGTTAGATTGCTTCAGCAGCCTGTTCAAATAAACAGGGATGATAGTTGAGGGGTCCTCCCAACTAATCAGTACATGAAAGGAAACATCTGCCTGGGCTTAATTGCTATTTTATTGGTTACACTTTCCCCCTTCTCCCCTTCTGCCCCCTTCCCCACTCTGGGACTAAGTTATTCAAGTCATGAGTGAGCAACAGGGTGGAGGAATAGGAGCTTTCTCCTTTAACCTCTGCCATTTAAACACAAGGAAGTAGTAAGAGAGGATGGGAGGCTGGTAGGGGGAGCTGGCCTGGAGGTGGGAGGGCAGGCCAGTGGGAAGTGATACTTGTGGTCACTTCCTGACCCTGTTGCTGACTCTGGGCTGGCGGTGAGTCATTTTGCCTCACTTCACCTCCTTGGGCCTCTGCTGCTTCCGTGAAGCTCAGCTTGTCTCTCAATGGGAAGCAGAGGCTGGTATGTGAGAGCGTAGGTGCAGGGCATTCCCTCTTGTGGCTTCTCCCAGCAGTGGAGGTCATTGGATGGGAGACACGGGGAATGGTGAATTTAAGACTGGCAGGGTGCTCCTGAAGCCATCCGTTTTGTAGAGCATCTGGGTCCCTAAGGAGAACTTGCTCATTATCTTCTGTGCTATGGTGTGTAGCTAACCAACTGTTCACTGAAGGAGGTGGTGTTTGAAACTAACATGGACTCAGGAAGCCAGGCAAAAGATCTTGTAGGATCGCAGAATGGCAAAAGTTGGAAAAGACCTTAGACATGTTTTAGCTGAAGGCTTTCATTTTATGGAAAGGAAAATAGAAGCCCAGAGAGATTAACCAGGTTGTCCAAAGTTATTTCCTTGGCAGTGGAGGAGCTGGGAATAGGAGGAGACTCCTGCAGTTGCTCATTTAGGGCTCTTTCCACCCCTTTCCCCACTACCAGGGGTAAAAAATTCATGCCTGCTCATGACAGAGGTCACACATATGGTATATTTAATAATGAATGTCTTAATAGAGAAATGGACAGAGAACACCTTAATAGACAAGTAGTAAACCATAAAGGAAAAATTAAAATGACTGATAAACATGATTCACTAGAATCAAAGGACTGCAAATTACAATAGGATAGCACATCAAATTGTTAAGACAAGAAAAAAGTGAAATAGCATTCTTACATGCTGCTGGTGCTATTTTAAATAGGTACAGTTTTTCTCAAGGGCAATTTAACAGTATAAATGAGCAGTCTTTGTCCTAGCAATGTTACTTGTGGGAGAAAATAATGAAAAATGTATGCATAGATTATATACAAAGTAATTTAATATACCACATTTTTTATCACGAGAGTTTGGAAACAAAGTAAATGTCCAAGAATAGGAGCTATATCAATACATATTAAAATGCAATAAGGAATAATACATGGGGCAATGCTCACAACATATTTGTGAATAAGTTCAAAACAGTTTATAATGCCATCCCAATTTTGTAAAAATAATAATGAGAGAGATGATTAGAAAAATACATAACAAAGTCTAGAGTGGTGATTTCTTAGTGATAGAAATTAAGGGTTTTTATTTTCTGAGGTTTTCTACAGTTTCCTTATTTATTACAATAAACATATATTACAATCGTAATCAGAAAAAATATTTTTGAGGTAAAGGTGTATGTGTCTTGATAAAAAGCAAGATGTTAAATGAATATATTTCTGACATGAAAGTCCTCTTCCTTTCTTTGCCTAGGAGCTAATCTATGGGGGATGGGGGGCATTATTATGCCTTCTGTTTGGAGGGCATTTTTGGTATCTGAATTTTTAGTAGGAAAGAACCAGAAGGAGTTGGCAGAAGATAAAACAAAGGCTTCCCCTCGCAATGACCCAATGATGCCAATCAGTTTTATCCCCTACTCTCTTGGGCTTGGCATATAACACTCAGTATAGAAGGTGTGACAGTTTCCTTCCTGCTTCCTCATTCTTCTCTATTTTTTGCTGCTCTCTCTATGTAAATGTCAGTCTTGGGTGGCAGCAATAAAGAATCTGAGAACTACTACTGCTCAGAATTAACCAGTTGAAGACCCCTTAACATATATTATCAGAATCAAGTAACATTAGCTAATCTCGCAAGTAGTCAATATTGAGGTACCACTGCCCTGGGGGTTTGGGGTTGAAATAAGGCAAGTGAGAAATATAGTTCCTTTCTGCTTGGAGTTTCCTATTTGGTTAGGGACTTTGAAGTCCTTGAATGTTTATATTCTTTTTCCTATCTCATTCTATCACATACACATCTTAACTTTGCTTTGCAATCCTCTGGAATGCTTGACTTACAAGTATCTGAGCAAGTGTGTTCCACCTAACAACGGTTGCTAGGTAGGATGTGGCTTTCAGGACTGCTCTTTGGGGACCAATAGAAAAATCAAAGGCTACAACCCTCCCTCCACACGATTGCCTTTGCTAGGCTATAGAAAGGGCACATTTCATTTTATTAAAACTCTTTGAGTAATCTGACCATAATTGGGTCTGATTGGAGTGGTTATCTGATTTGCTGGGTTAAATAATGGGCCTTAATTGAGTCTGGGTTATTTGTAGAACTGATGTTGCCTTGCCTTTGTTGCCCCCTCCTTCCTCCTTCTGTTTCCCAATTAACCTTCATTCCTCTTTCCTTGCAGAGTAAAGAAGTCGGCCAGCAGCTCCAAGATGATTTGATGAAGGTCCTGAACGAGCTCTACTCGGTAAATCAGATGGGTTGCTTGGCTCTTTACCAAGCAGAGGGAAGCAGCATTTGGCAGCTTTCAGCCATAGTCACATCAGCAACAGAATTGAACTGAGGTTGAGGACAGTGCATGGTCCCCATTGGGGGTGACCCCACCCATCTCTTTTTTCACATTCTTATTTTCAAAACTGAATGAGCCAAAAAGTACTTTCTCAAAATAAGATTCCTTCTCAGCTGTGCAGGCTGGTCCTGGCTTCCTTTGGGGCATAATCACTAGAGACCATCCGAGGCCTAGGTCACCAGCACACCTGACCCCATTAGTAGCAAACAAGGGACCCTGAACCTAATGGCAAGGAACATAGCCTGCATTGCACCATTAATATGTGCCTCTTGGAAAGGATTTATTATTGTCCAAGGTTTTGCATCAGATCTTGAATTAATCTACAGTTCTGAGACTAGAGCAGGTGCTCTAGAGGGAAGTACAGAGTCCTAAATGCCCCTAATATGAGGGATCAGTGTGCAGAGAGAACTTTGCACCAGCTTCCTGGAGTTTTATAAAGGCCAAAGCTCAGTGAAGAAGCAGGCTGTGGGCTTGGAGAAGAGAACACAATCTGTTCTGAAATGACTGGCACGTTAGGCACATGATGCCTGTGGCTGATGTGTGTTCATTCATGCACTGAGAGGTGGTGGTGGTTGTTTCTCCCCCAGCCATGTTTCATTAATTATCATTAAAATAAACACACTCTCACGCACATGCACACCAAGGAAATTCCTGTTGTCACACAGGGAATACTTAAATTGTACAGCTAACACCTTTCCAGGGACATGTTCTCCAGTTCGCCTGTGCCCGTGCTCTGTGTCATTCTCCAGGGTTGCCCCATCCTGTTTGGAGGTGAAATTGATTCCCTGTGTTTACTTGCTTACTTACTTCCTCCATCTTTCCTTCCTTCCTTCCTTCCTTCCTTCCTTCCTTCTCTCTCTCTCTCTCTCTCTCTTTCTTTCTTTCTTTCTTTCTTTCAATTCACTGAAAGAACAGGCACTGGTGACATGCATCGCAAGCATTTGGGATCAGAGAATTCCATGTTCTCGATCCAGAAGCCTAGGTGTGGCCATTTTGTCATGGCAACTGTTAAGCAAGTAAATAGGGTAGAATCATATGACTTGTCTCCAGTGATGCTCAGTTTGTTTTGAATTTCTACTTGGTGACTCTTCTGCGCCAAAGCCAAGTAGATAGATGGTACCCTTTGGTTCAGCTCCCAAGTTTTCACTTCTCTCAAATGAAGTTAAGGCTTTTTAAAAATAGAAGCACATCGATGCCAACCATTTTCAGACTAGATGGGTTTCCTGAACCTTGTCTTTTTAATGCTTTATTTCTTCTTTTTATTTTTAGAGCATCTACTAGACACCAAGAAGAGCTATTACTCCTTTCTCCTGGCAGAGAATTCCCTAACATAGAAAATGACACATGTAGTCATTATATAAATCCTTTTATTTTCCTGTAAGCATCTTGAGCCTCTGCTATTTGCAGCTGTTTCTAGGGAGGAGTAGGTTGGATAACCAGCAAACTTAAACCATCTCAAACCATTGTGCCACTTCTGCAGTGGGACTCAAGGCAGTGGAGGAAGAATAGTATCTAAGGATCCGTTAGCTTTTACCCAGAGTCCTAGATCTTTTCATATGCAATGATTTAAAAAAATAAATGAAAGTCTGTAAGCTGTGTTGGAGTGAGAAAGAAAAGTCTGGAACTTACTTCTCTGGTCTGAGGAGGGCCGTGCTGCTACCCCTGATTGTACACTTCAGGCAGTTCAATATTGGCCAGCTGCTTCGCTGGCTGCTATAGGGAAGCCACAGTCAAGGCAGAGCCTAAAATCTTCCCACTGGTGTTCAAACTGAGAATTGCTTAAGTGTGCTCTCCCCTGCCATGAAGTGAATTGGTACACACTCTTATAATCTGTCCAAGTCCAAAATTAAAACTTGATTTTTTCCTCTAATAGGAAATGGAAAGTGAAAAAAGGAATAGAAGACACTAGAAAGTTCCAGAGAAGGCAAAACAGTCTGGTGCAGTGATAAGCAGAGTGATTTTTCTCCCAAGGGGATATTTGGCAATGTCTGCAGACATTTTTGGTTGTCACAACTGGAGGAATGGGTGGTGCTACTGGCATCTAATGATTTAGAGGCCAGGGATGCTGCTAAAATCCTGCAATGCACAGGACAGCCCCCCACGACAAAGAGTTATCTGGCCCGGAATGTCAAAACACCAAGGTTGAGAGACCCGGTCTAGTGACTAGAGTCTCCTGAGTTAGGCAACCTAGATTCTACCCTGTCTTGACTACTAGCTATATGAACTTGGGGGATACTCCAAGCTTCTGTGACCCTGGTGTTTCCATATACTCCATGTACTGGTATCTCCATATCCTGGGGACAGGATAGTTGGGGGTTATACTTGCTGAAATATCAGACTATAGTTAAGGGTCAGATGAGTTTGCAGATTCTATAGGCCATTAGAAAGTTCAGAGAATAGACATATGAGTTGTTTCTTCTGGAAGGTGAGATAAGCTTAGGACTGGTCTGAATAAGGCACCATGAGATTAGGGCGACTGTCCCAGTTTGCAGAGAACTAGAGTTTCCTGAGACTTGAGACTTTTCAGTGCTTCAACAGGGGAAAGTCCTGGGTAAAACAGGATGCTTGGTTACCTTGCATAGGATAGCGGTTTCATCAAGCAGGAAGTTGGAGCTACTGTATGCTGGCTTTGGGAAGCCACTTGCTGTGTACACATTTCCTCAGAGGAGTCAGGAAGAGAATAAAGGAGAGCTTCTCGTCAGGAGCTTTCCCCTTATTGCTCACCAGGAAGGCAGGACAGGGCCTCTCATTTTAGTGACTTTGTAGGCAATAGAATTATTTGGGACACTGGGAAAAGGAAACAAGGATATAAGAAACGCACCCTATTTTTCAGTGCTCTTCTTACCTCATATCTACTCCTGACGCACATGAATACTTCTTTTTGGGGGACTGATTACCCAAAGGTTGGTAATTTAAGTGCTTTTGAACTTGACGATCCAAGGGACAAGGCCCAGGTGTTCCCAAATAAAGATGCCTTTGGGAGGAGGTCCAGAACCCCACCATAAGTGGCCAGCTGCCCCTCTGCACCTTCCTCTTTTTCTGCCTGAAGGGCCTTTGATTTCCCTGACTTGGCATTCTGTGCCAGGGCCTGCTTCCCACAGCTGCCAGTCAGAGAGCAGCCCCAGTGAGCATTCTTCTCCATGTTTTCCCCCCGTAATGAGCTGGCTAGTTTGTGAGCTGTGGCATAAGTGGTTTTCATTTTCTGACTGATGCTCCAGGAATGCCTTTGAAGTCAGACCACACTGCCTCCCAAAGGACTCTGGGATTCTCTGCCTCAGTTGTACTTCGAGGCTGTGTCTGAAAAGGCCCAGCAAGCCCCCACAGGAAGAAGGAGTGTATCTGAAGCCACATGGATTGGCCAAGTATGAAGGGTCAAGAAAACACTAGAATTGAGAAAAAAAAAAGAGGGGTCGGGACACTCTGGAGCTGTTATGTCCCAGAGGTCTGACGCTTCTGTACTCTCCCTAAATATATCTTCCCTTGACTGGGTGCAGCAGCTGTTTGCTTGCAGAGCTACTTTAGACTGGAATTTAGCACCTGTTCCCCAGAAACAATGGCAGTTAATAGTCTCCCAGCTCTGCTTGCCTGTTCGATCCTGGCACTAGGCAATACAGATGCAAAAAGAAAAGATGTCCCTAAACTCAAGACATTTAGTTTTAATAAGGAGAGACAGAAAAGTAAAGCAGCGAGTAAAAAGTGAGGTGATAAGGACTCTTACACATCTGCACAGGGGAGAGGCGTGAAGTCAGGCTCCTTGGAGGAATACTTGAACTGAAACTTAATTGCCAAGAACTCTTTTATTGCTCTCTACGTGTTCCTTTTTGTCGCATCCAGCTCTTGTTTCATGATGCAATATCTTTTCATTTCTCATTTCTCTCTCTGGGGCTACTGTTGATGTATTGTTTTCAAAGTTTTTGTCTCTCTGTATACTGTTTCCTCTAAATTGCTTGTTTTGGTCTTAGTCTTTCACATTAGATATTTCCTTAAATGTGTGATAATCCTTAGCTGCCTGCTCACACTTTAAAGTGAGGTGCTAAAACTTTCTGTGTCAACTGTGGACTTTACTATAGGGTGATCAGACCAGGCTGTGTCCTTGGGGCTGTGACATCACTGTTTCTACGTCTTTTGTCTTGGGTGTTCAGATTGCGGAGAGAAGGCATTTCTGATCTTCCACTTATGTCTGGGAGTGGAGTTGTGAAGAGGCCTGGAGCATCTCAACAGTCAGCATAGCATTTTCAGGTGATCCTCCTGTTTAAGTTCACACCCCTATCCCCAGCTGAGCCTGGTGTCCCCTAGTGCATGGACCCCCTAGTCTTCCACTGCAGTAGTGAAGGGGATCTGGGGGTCTCACTGTTCCCATATTTTCAGTAGTTCCTCTTGTTTTTAGCTCCACCTTCATCCCACTGCCACCAACTTCTCTTCGGGCTTCTGGGATAAAAGTCTGGCTGCTTCTTGGCTCTCCCTACTTTTGGTTTAGGATTCAGTAGGTCAGTTACTACTTGCCCACCTGCTTTTTGGCTTCTGCTTCCATTCTTTTCGTTTTCCTCAGTTTATACCTAAAAAGTAATAAAAACTTTTTTCTATTATTTTAGTGTGGCTTGGGGAGGGAGCAGAGCTAAATGCATGAATTCAGTGTTTATTTTTTCAAAGTAAAGTAAATATTCTAAGTAGAACTGAGCATTTAGACTTTCGATTTTTTTCTCCCTAGTTTGTATTTGCCTCGCTATACATACTTCTCGAAGTTCTATTTTGACCTCCCTATTTCCTCAATTGTTTTGGTGTCACTCATTCAAGCTTCAGCCTCTGGGTGCCTCAGTTTTCCCCAGAGCTGGAGGACACTAGCAGTGCTTCTCCCTTATTTCCCCAGAAATGAGATTCAATGTCATCAAGTCATCTGGGGCAGCCACTTTGATTATAAAACCACCGCTGCGTATGTGACATATTTCCCAACTGTGGAGAAGAAAAGAAAACACAAAAGAAGAAGTGGTTCTTACCCTCAGGAATTCAGTTTCTTAGGCTAGGTGGTGTTTTACTTTTTTTTGACAAAAGGGGTTTTTATGTTTTTAGGGGAAAGGAACAATGTAAATTGCTGATTTTTATTACTTCATTTGTTGTCTTGTTGGCAGTATTCTTTGAGCTCTTTTTTGTCTCTTATGTTCATTCATACTGTTTCCTCTATCATGCACTTTCATGAAACAGAAAATCACTTGTTTAAGAAAATCATTTACTATTATATCTGTTCATTCCAGCTTTTGAATCCCTTGGTCAGAGTCAGGTGAAAAAAGAGAAAAAAGGAGCATCCGTCCCATCTACCCTAATTCAACGAGGATAACAGGTGCCTCTCTCCCCTGTCTTAGTCAACCTGGGGAGCTGGAGTCTATTTGAATTACTTAGAGAGGCTTTTTAATGCTATTGGTTGTTAAAAATATTGTTTCTCCTGCATAGAGAGTATGCAGAGTATAATCAGAGTAGATCTTAGGGGAAATGGCATCAGGTTCAGAATAAGGTGAAGCTGATTTCAAACATTCTGCATCCAAATGAGACATAATTCAGACTCGAATGTACCTTGATTTTGTTAGTATCCCAATATTCTTTATTTCTTCCTTCACCTCCAGCTAATCTTAAGGGTTATGAGTATACCTGCAAAGTGCCTCGAACCCAGGTTTTCTCAACCTCAGCACCACTGACATTTTAGGCCAGATAATTCTTCGTTGTGGGGGGCTGTTCTGTGCATAGGGTGTTTAGCAGCATCCCTGGCCTACACCCCCCAGATGCCAATAGTAGTCCAAAAGTTGTCACAGTCAAAAACATGTACATATGTTGCCAAATGTCCTCTGGAGGCCAAAATAGCCCCCGGTTGAGACACTGCTCTAACTCAGGTTCATAAATGAAAGCAATTTCTCTTTTCAGGACTCTCTGGACTATTTTTAACCTTTCTTCCCAACTAATTCAGCTCCAGTCCTATGCAGAGGAGAGTCACTGCTGCTCAGTGGCTAGGAACTTAGTCTTTGGAGTCTGACAGACCTGGGTTTCCATCTCGATTCTGTCATTTACTAGTTGTGTGACTTGGCGTGTGATAGTTAATATCTTTGAGCCTTATTTCCTCCTCTTTAGCAGTATAAATAATAACATGTCTTTCACAGAGTTGTTGTGAGAATCAAATGAGGTCACATACATAAAGCCCTGGCACTCAGCATGTACTGAGTGATAGAGATTAATATTAATACTGTGCCCTTGCTTTCCTGTGTCGTTAAGCACCACCCACACACGACACGCATCCACCCCAACTCCTACGCTCTCTCATTCTCCCTCTCAAAGAAATCTCATGGCATGAACATTTCAGCACTCTTGAACTTCAGATTGCTTGCTTTGTTATCAAGCATTTTTAATTCCTAGAAAGAAGCTGGAGGCTCCCTATGTGGACACAGAAAGCTCCGGCGGAGTAGAGCAGGCACTGTGTGACTGGCAGTAGGATGTTTGGGAGAGTTAGAAACACGCTCAAGTTCCAGGCTCCCTGGCCTCCCTGTTAAGAAACAGGATTGGACTCCTAGATAGTCACTGTGATGGAAAATTTGAAAATGACATCCCTCTCCTTTTATACTCCTTCCTTCCTGTGGGAACCCCAGTTATACTTGATAGGATTTGACTCCTTCCCAGGCAGGCTCTTACCTGAATTGTGCAGATTTACAGTCTTCATAGGGTTGTTATCTGATCGTAGAATTGCTAGGACAAAATGAGAAAATGTGTGTGTGACACTTGGCACAGAGCCAGGAATGTATTATGTGCTCAGTAAATGACAGTTGCCATTGTTAGTGCTGCTCCTGTTCTAGTTGCTGTGAGAGAAGGTGTTTGATCTGGATAAAGCAGGCCAGACAGATCCTCAGAATGCCAGACCAGCAGAAAGAGCTTTTGGAGCCTTTTTCTCTTCCCCATTTTATATCTGAAAAATAAAAAAAGAAAGTCTAGGCTATTCCACAGGCTGAACTTCCCTCTTTGGGTTCTTAACCAGCCCGGGAAGGCTTTGCCCCTGGGCTCTGAGAGCTGGTGGTGGTGTTTCCCGTCTACTTGGCATTGCGAGGTGACTAAGCAATAGAAATCACTTGGCCGATACAAAAGAGTGATGATTACAAATGATAATAAATAGAAGTTAATAATACATGACGGACAGACATGAAGTCATTTCAATAAGAAGCCACATTGGCTCAGTTCAAATACTGCTTTCCTGTGCTTTAGAGTGGTCTTTAATATATAATGTTTGCTAAACCAAATGCTTCTGGATTTTTCCCTTAGGGGTACAAGGATATTGCTTCATGGGGGAGAGGTCCAGCTGAGTCTGTTAGTCTGTAAAGCAGAGAATTGCCCCACCGGCTTGACCTCTAGGGGTGGGGGCGGGGGTGTCTTGCAGGTCATGAAGACATATCACATGTACAATGCCGACAGCATCAGTGCTCAGAGCAAGCTAAAGGAGGCAGAGAAGCAGGAGGAGAAGCAAATCGGTAAATCGGTCAAGCAGGAAGACCGGCAGACCCCACGCTCGCCTGACTCCACAGCCAACGTCCGCATTGAGGAGAAGCATGTCCGGAGGAGCTCAGTGAAGAAGATTGAAAAGATGAAGGAGAAGGTGCGTACGTTACGGTAACTGTAGGGGCTGGGGAGCAACGTTCTGGAAGGCAAGGCTGATAGGACTTTCCCAGTGGGCACCAGGAAGAGCAGAATAAGGACGCTCTGGGTTCCTTTAGTGCCTAATGACCAAAAGTGAGTCTTTGCTATGTGCCCTGGCAGGAATACTAGGTCGGTATTGGAAGTTCTTGGGCACCCAGCTCCAAGTTTTTAACCTCTAGCAGATAAACCAAAACTAGTAGTCACATTTCCAAATCCATTTTCCAAATACAGCTTAATATCATGTCGCTTTATTGCTTTAGGCGATGGGAGGAGACTGTAGACCTAGGGCTTGGCTTCAGGTGTCAGGTGTTCAGGGACAGGATAGTGGCCCCTCCTTCAGAGTGGCAGTGCCAGAATGGAGAATGGTATTTGAAGATAGAATCAAAGTGGGCCACGCATCTGAAGTAGGGAGCCTCATTAACCTTTCCTGAAATGATCTACATTATGCCCTTGAATCTCATTAAACAGAATTAGAACCCAATTTAAGGCAGACGCGCATAGGGAGTAGCAGCACAATTCTGGTTCTTGAATGTACTGTACTTTCATCTTTTACAGAACAATCTCCCCTTTAAAAAAAATAAAATTGAACTTCTGTTCCCTTTTCAGCGCCAAGCCAAGTACACAGAGAATAAGCTGAAGGCCATTAAAGCCCGGAATGAGTACTTACTGGCTTTGGAGGCAACCAACGCATCTGTCTTCAAGTACTACATCCACGACCTGTCTGACCTTATTGATGTAAGTGCTTAAAGCCAGGGGCCTCAGGGCACCTCTTTTCTGCTTTCAGAATCCTGGTCAGACGTTCCCCCATTCTGTTGTTCAGACGTCTGGGGCATTTCGAGAACAATTATGAAGGTAGTAGCCACAATCCACCAGGGAGCTTGCCATGGACCAAGTACTAGCACTTTATACTTTATCTCATTCAGTCGTCACTACAATTCTGGGAGGAAAGCATTATTATCTCTATTTTTACAGACTACCATTCAAAGTATTTAGTCATTTACCCAGAGTCAGTTAATATTATAAATGACAAAGGCAAAATTTGCACCTAAGTCTGATTACTAAACCCATGCTTATAAACACTGTGCTCTTCTGTCTGCCAGGAAATACTCCCTTACATCTGCTTCTTGAACACAGAACTGAGTGGCAAGAACTAAAGAGTTAGGATGCCATACCTTACATTTATATATAATAGCACTTAATGCTTCTTGGTATTAACTCATTTGATTTTCACATCACCCTTATGGATAAGCATTGCTATCTCCAATCTGTAGATAAGGAATCTAGGGGTCCAGTGGGTTAGGAGCTTTACCTGCCCAAGGTTACACTGCAAATGAGGGTCCTGTCAGCAAGGTATCCAGATGACCCTGACATCTGGCCCATTTTTGATATGTGGCACAAAGATGATTGAGAAAAGCAGGTTAGTAGCACATGTTTGGCATGGGGCTAGCACAAGGGATAGGCTTTTGTCTTTGGCCTTGTGAGTCAGCCTTGGCCTTGTGAGTCAGCCTTGGCCTTGTTTTTCCTGCTATTTCTCCTCCAACCTTATAGTTGGGTCTTGTAAGCCCTCTCACCTGCAGACTCCAGGCTGGCCCAGTTCCTGATCCAGTCCTAAGTGAAGCTATGTGAGTACATCCTTTCTCACCTCTCCCTCTAGTCAGCAAAGTGAGACGTCTGGAGCCAGCTGATTTAGCATTGGCAGCCTGGTCTCCTGGGCTTGAGGTATATCCCAGCCAATTTTCTCTCTGACACCTGATGTTTGCTTCAGGCTCTTGGCAGCAGCAGCTGGGCCTTACAAGACTCTGGCCAGACCTCGCATGCTTTCCTGCCTCAGTTTCTCCACAAGCAAACCTGCCACACTTACAATATCATGTGGGGTTGTGGACTAAAATTCACTGTTGTATCACTAGCTGGGTCACCTAGGATTGTCACTGAACTGTTCTAGAAATCTGCTTTGTTTCCTACCCCATCCCTTGCCCCCTCTAACAAACTGAAGAACTGGACTAGACCATTGGTACCTAAATCTGGCCTCACATCAGAGTTGCTTGGGCAACTTTTCTAAAATACAGATTCCTGTCTCCCTGCAGCCAGGGATTTTTGATTCAGTAGGTTTTAGTCTCTTAATGCCCTGAGTGTCATTGTCTCACTGGGTAAGTGGAGCCCTGGTCCCTGTCCAAGCACCTCTTTGTTCCCTCTGCTTGTTGATGTCAATCTGAACACTGTCCTTCAATGGAGGTCAAAGCCCTAAACAAGATCCTTTCTCCTCCTCAGGGGAGCAGCTCCTCACGGTTGGGAGAGAGTCCTGTTCTCAGCATAAGTAAGAGAATCAGTTCTTTCTTATGCACAATTTCTGCTATTTACCTTGCATTTGGTAAAAAAATGGACTAGGCAGTCTGCCGCACCTCCTCTACTGGTTTGTTCTTTTCTCCTTCTTTTGCCCCCGGGGCAAGTTCCTAACCTTTTGCACCAAAATGCTGACCTCAGGGGCAGAGAGGGGATACTGCTGTTTCAGTCACTGCCTGTGCCATCCATAGACTGTCCATCAGGTGTGAGCAGGTGTTTTCAGATCAGTCCAAGAGGCAAGCTATCTTATTCCTTACTATCGTGTTAAAAAAAAAGTGTCTGTGAAGAGCCTGATTGCACAGGATATGGCGTAAAGTGCCTTTGAAGAAGAAGCCTCTTCAGTACTCAGCAGGCCGTGGGTCCAGGTCGCTGTGAGCAAGTCCAGGCCACCTGGGTAGTAAAGTCGCTCTTGTTTCTTTACTGCAGTGTTTTGGTTGTATCTTGTTTTATTTTGTTTGTTTATATTTTTCCTAAGATGAGAACAGGTTCTTTTTTTTTAAAAAAAATAAAAGCTGATAATATGACTCTGCTCTATAATTGTTCAGTAAATATTTATTTGGGGTGAGGCTATGTGCTCAGCATCAGGGATACAAACGGAATGTAGTGGTTTTTGCCCTGGAGGTATTCATAGACTCTATGACAGTGGTTTTCAAACTGTGGGTCAGAGCCATTAGGGGAGTCATGAAATCACTTTTATGAGTTTGACCTGATTTTTCAAATGAATAGACTAGAATTAGAAAGAAAATATCAGGGTGTATCACACTAGGAAGGTTAAGTTTTATTTTGTGAAATTTTTATGTCCCATGTGTATGTACATGCACGTGCACCCATGCGCGCGCGCGCGTGTGTGTGTGTGTGTGTGTGTGTGTGTGTGTGTGTGAAAATATAAGATGTATTTCTTACTCGGAGTTGGGTGTCAAAGAGAAGTTTGAGAGCCACCATACTATGAACAGGAGAAGATCTCTAGGTCTTCTCTGTAAGTTCCGTGAGGGGAGGAACCAAGAGTTTTCTTTACCTCAGTAGCCCCTGTGTGTTAGTACATAGCTGAGCACATAGTACGTTCATTGAAGGAAGAACGGAAGAGGAGGAGGAAAAAGATGATCCCCTAAGCCAAGATTTGTTTTTCTTTTTGTGCCTTTGAATATTGTTTTGAGGTATTAATATAATTTACATTCAATAACTGAATTTAAATGTTAAAGCTTCCAGAGTTATTGATAAATTTATAGATGCTTGTGACCTACATCTGTATCAAGATATAGAATAAATATTTTGATGAAAGATATATTTCTGTCACCTCAGAAAGTTCCTCTTGTCTCTTCCTAGTCAATGCCCCACCCCAAGGCAACCACTGTTATGATTTCTTTCACTACAAGTTCATTGTGCCTGTTATAGAACTTCATAAAGATGGGATTGTACAGTATACACTTTTTTCTACCTGGCTTCTTTTGCCTAGCATGATGTTTTTATGCTTTATCCATGTTTTTTGCTTTTTTGCTTTATCCATGTTGTTTGTATCAGTAGTTTCTTCCTTTTTCTTGCTGGTCTATGCAATAAAAGGGGCCAAAAGGATGCTCTGGCAATGAACCAACAGTTAGAGCAGGAGTAAGTGAGGAGCGGGAGTAAGTGGGCATGTTGGCATCCTCATCTTGACAGTATCCAGAACTTGCTTTAAGACAGGGGATGAATCTTGTTCCAGTCCATTGCCATCTGTCCATACACCATTCTGCCTCCTTCCTAAGGGTTTTGAAGCTCAGCGTGTGCTTAAGGCATTGAGCATAAGTGAAAAGAAGTTATTTTTGTCGATGCCATTACGTTGACACAAGGACTAGCCTTCAACTTCTTTTTATAGTGTGGCACAAGATTTAAACTCAGACTGTAGGAATCCACGTGAGGCATCTGACACACCAGGAAAACCCTGACTTCAAGCCAAAAAGACATTCTGAGCTCATTTGATAGTGTCTAAGAACTGTAGGCTCATTGGAATGTAATCTTCCTCCCCCGTACTCCTGTGGCTCTCTCAACACAGGAGCAGATGGACGAGTGAAGAACAGGGCATTGTCCTCGTGCATAGCTGGAGTGTTGTGAGTGCCATGTACGTGGACAGAGAGTCGGTGACACCATGTGCACCCAAGTCAGACATGAGGGAACTTGGCTTGTTCCGTAAGAAATTGTATCGAGGGCAGTTATTTTTCTCTGCTGTGTGAACTTGAAGTAGGTGTTATGAAACACTCATTTTTCTTTCTTAGGCCTTCTCTGGAGTCTCTGGGTGAGGATATCAGCTGGTAAAGGGTTAATGGGCTATCAACTCAAGTCATCATACATCTGGATGGGCTGTCATTAAATTCTTATAAAAATTTGATTTCCCCTGAGAGATTTTTCATCAAACATTTATATAACCCAGAAATGGCTAGGGGAGCCCAGCGTGGCCACAGAACTCATCAGAAGCCATGGAAAGCATGCCTTGTCCCTATTGTGAGCAAAATAATGTGCTGCCTCTACTTCCTGGGATTCTCCTGGGAACAGGATGAAATATTCAGATCTCACTTACCTAACCTTGCCAGATACTGCTTCTTTGCTAAAGGCTGGGTTTCTGGCTGTTGCCCTTGCAGGTATGTTGATAGCCAAGATTCTGGAAAAACTCTTGCAAATCTCCCTGGTTGGCTAGAGGCATGGAGGAGCCAGGGGGCACACTGTGAGTGAGACCCCCACTCCTGGACACAGAAAAGCTTCAGAATTGTTATGTACAGACAGTGCATCAGCCTGGGAAAACTCCCAGCCTTCCTTTGGCCAAACAGAGTGAGCAGAACAAAAGGCTTCAGTGGCTTCATCTATCCACTTGACTTAGGTCGGTATTCAGCCTAAGTGTGTTGTTTCCTGAGAAGCTGGAATCTGTACTTGTGGCATCAATCAATGGGAAGTTTATTAACTGCCTGCTGTGAGCAAGGCTTAATGGCGAGAGATATAAATAAGGATGAGTCACTGGCCAGACCCTCAGGAAGCTTGCCTTCTGGTAGGGGTGAGAAGAAATGGCAAGTCACAGAACGAGGGAGTGTATTCTGTATCACACAAGGGCTGCAGATGACTGTGGTTCTGAGTGAGGGCTGTGGTCAGTGGAGGCCAGGATCGCAGAGTTGCTGGCTTCCCAGAGGCTGGAAATTTGATTTGGATCTTGAAGATCTGGTCAAATTCTGGTAGGTGAAGGAAGAGGAAATTCTAGGAGCTGAGGGGCAGAGGTCAGTGGATTTGGAGATATATTGGTGTTTGTTTAGTGTCTACATGGTGCCAAATATATGGAAATATATTGCCCGTTAGCCTCACAAAAACCTATGAGACTGGCGTTATCCTCATTTGAGGCGCAGAGAGATTAGCTTTGCTAATGGGCATATATGGCTGATTTGAGACCTGTGCTTTTCTAACACTCTCCCCTAAACAGAGTACATCACTGGTTCAGAGCAGAAGAATCTAAAGAAGATAGAGGGAGCTGGTGTTGGATGGCAGAACTGAGGACAGATTATAATTTGTTCTGGCTGTTGGACCTTGCTCAAGTTATTTATCTTCACTGAACCTCAGCTTCCGAGTCTGGAAAATTAAGATAATACTGAGCTCATTGGGGTTATCGTGAGGATTAAAATAGAATGTATATAAAGCACTTAGCACGCTGACTGGCATGTAGTAAGCACACATAGTGAACAGAAGCATTTTTTTTTTTTTTTTTTTTTGAGACAGAGTCTCACTCTGTTGCTTGGGCTAGAGTGCCGTGGCGTCAGCCTAGCTCACAGCAACCTCACACTCCTGGGCTCAAGCGATCCTCCTGCCTCAGCCTCCCAAGTAGCTGGGACTACAGGCATGGCCACCATGCCCGGCTAATTTTTTCTATATATTTTTAGTTGTCCAGCTAATTTCTTTCTATTTTTTAGTAGAGACGGGGTCTCGCTCTTGCTCAGGCTGGTCTCGAACTCCTGAGCTCAAACGATCCACCCGCCTCGGCCTCCCAGAGTGCTAGGATTACAGGCGTGAGCCACTGCGCCTGGCCGAAGCATTTTCTTAATTTCCAAACTGAGGAAGGTGGATTTTACCTTAGAAAAAAATGAGAGGTATTTTAGGTTCTTCAGCAGGGGTGTGGCAGAATAAAAGTCACGTTTTAGGCAGTGAAGCAGGTGGCACTGCTGTAAGATGGTAAGAGTATGAAAGAAGGTTCAGGTGGTGGGAACGGAGAGGAAAAGGGAATTACCAAAAATAGGTAAAGGTTTTTGACGGGCACCTTTCCTCCCCCTAATTCCACCCCTTGCCCACCTGCCCCCCGACATACACGCCGTGGGCAGTGTCACTTCTGCTCGTTCAACTTACAGGCACGGAGTTGATCCTCAGGTCCACACAGGGCTAGTCAGGAAGGCTTACAGGTCCCAGGGCAGCCTGGCGAGACCAGCAGCATCTCCCAGAGGTGGGAGGATCCCGCACGTGCAGCCTCCTAATCAGCCGCTTTTGTCTGGCTCCCTCTTGCTCTTCCCTCCCGGCTGAATGAATGTCTTTCCACCCTCTGCCTCTAGTGAAGCTGTAACTGCTGTTATTCCGCTGCAGCCAGGCACCTGCCAGGCGCTGTTGGCACTGCACCCAGAGCCCAGCCCAACGGATGCTCTCACTGAGCTTCTCGTCAGATGCCAGGAAGGAGGAGGCATGTCGCATGCTTTTTCTTCCCCAATAGTGCCTGTTCCCGATGTGATCATGATGAGAGGGAAAGGCTCGGGAGAGAGTTAATGTGATACTTGCTTGTGCAATGAGATGGCAGTCAGCAGATGGCCTTACTCTCTCCATGGATTCTCCTCTAATGTTTCTTCTCAGGTTCTGGACCTCTAAGATGCTTAAGCAGTAGAGGCGATAATGGGTGGCCAAAGAATCAGGATCTCTGGGTCCTTTGGAGGGGTGGGGAATGTACTCACAGAGTTACAGAATGCCATTGCTGAAGAGGGTCTTAGGGATTACATTTCATCCAAGGATTTTCAGACTTTTTCTCTAGCAAAAGAATTCTTTCTTCAAAACCGACCTTACACAGAATCCCAGAATGTTAAATAGGGAAAAGAACAGAGCTGGCTTGGTTGAAGGAGGGATAGGAGGCTCCAGGTCCTACTAGTTGGGTTGCCCTTTTACCCCCTTCTCAAGGGCAGCCTGAGAGCTGGCACAGAACCTTACAGCTCTGGTCTACAGCTTGAAAACCACTAACCTGGTCAAGTCTGTTCATTGTACTGTGAAGGAAACAGGTTTGGGGATGAGGAGTGACTTTTCCAAGGTCGCTTGATTCTGCCTCCAGTATTTTGTATTTTTTATACAATTGCCTCTTCCATAACAGTTTCTTTTTTCATTCTGCTGTCGAAAATCAGAATCCCTTACAAGATGTGAGTTTTGCCAGTAACACTATGCTTAGAACTTTTTAGTCTTATAAAGGCTATTTCTGTAGGGCAGGGGCATCTGTTGTCAGATGCTGGGAAGGAGGAGGCATGTCAGAAATCCAAGTCTACAGCTCAGGCCTGCCTAGAGCGCTGGGAGTCGGTGGGGATGATAATCCACAGAGTCAGCCCCCCATTCTCTTCTTCTCCCACCTAGAGTTGCGTTTGCATAGATTAGCTGCTGTTGCAACACTCCTTTCAGGCCCTTAAATGCTGAAATGGCCTGGCTTGGTTGCTACGTAGTGACTAAACCATAGTAACCCTCAGGGAGTGGCAGGCTGTGTTTTTATTGTTGAATTTTGTTATAAGGGCATCCCCAGATAAACCTGAAAATGGAAGAAGATTCTCTTTAACTCTCCACTCTTTTCATGTTTATGGACTAGTACTATACAGGGCTTAATTAAATAATGTCATCTTGTCCTTATGAATTTTCTTCCTCTAACCACTGCACAGTCCTCTCTGTTTAACCATTGAACTGGGAGTCAAGAACTGACACCTCTCACCCAGACCTTGGAAGTCAGGGTGTCAGCCCTCTTTCCGCCGCACAGCCAGTCTCACTGACGCGGTCAGATCTGCCCTGAGCACCACCCTCCCTCCCCTCCAAGCCGTGGATTGGTCCATGGTGTGCTCATGTGCCTTCTCCTTCCCACAGCAGTGCTGTGACCTGGGCTACCATGCCAGCCTGAACCGGGCTCTGCGCACCTTCCTCTCTGCTGAGTTAAATCTGGAACAGTCAAAGCATGAAGGGCTGGATGCCATCGAGAATGCGGTAGAAAACCTGGACGCTACCAGCGACAAGCAGCGCCTCATGGAGATGTACAACAACGTCTTCTGCCCCCCTATGAAGTTTGAGTTCCAGCCCCACATGGGGGACATGGTGAGCCCCTCTCCCCATCTTCACACCCTTCCCCAAGGGGCTTGATTATACCTGTGTCTAGATTCATTACACAGAAGCCACGTTATTTGGGGGAGTGGGTGGGGGAGGGAGGCCTGGAACCGGCTTCCTGTCGGGCGGGTGAGGCACATTCCACTCACTGAGCACGCAGTTACTGAGTGCTGCTGTGCACCAGGCTCGGCTGTAGACAATAGTGCCTGTTCCCAATGTGGTCATGGCTGTAGACATTGGAGATTAGAGTCCTCGGCGAGCTTACACTCTGAGATTAGGAGAGAGTTAGAAATGTGCATAGGGAGGGGCATCTGAAGGGACTGAGCAGGATCATTGGTTTTGATTGGGTCAAGTGCTTATCCCTAGGCCAATCCCAGGTATCTGCAGCTGGCTGATTGGCTTATGCTGGGGTCACATGCTCCAGCCAAAGCATAGGGCCTGAGTGGTGGAGTGGGAGGTTCCCCCGGAGGGCAGTCAGACCAAAGTTGCCAAAAGAAGGAAGAGTGGATGCTAGGTGACCAAAAAATAGCAACGTGCTCTCCCTAGGAATGGTGCTTCCCTTCGGATTAGTATCCAGATTCTCTAGAAATATCTGTACCAAAATGACAGCTGTAGCAGTGTAAACAAAGGATTTGCTGTCATCAATAGGCCACTATGGAGAGGAGGTCATTTCTGTCCTAAAGACAAAAATGTGGAGATGATTTCTTTCCTCTCCTGCTTAGGGAAAATCAAACCATTCACAGTTTGCTTCCATTGCTGTGGCTTAGGAAATGTCAGTGTCTGAACAGATGGGGAAGTGAGATGCAGCATGTGCAATTAGAATTGAGGGAAGGGGTGTCACCGAGCCCCAGGAAGCCCCATTCCTCACCTGCCCTGGCTTCTGGTCAAACTTGCCTTCCAAGCCCTTTCTCCAGCTGCTGCTGAGATTCCCTCCCAAGGATCAGTGGAACTTGGGGACCAGCTGAGTGGAGTGATACATTTTCCGGTGTTGACTGGGTTGCCTTCTTAGCCAAACAGCTTGTCTCCATAAAGGGGGAATCCAGATGCTGGGTGCTCAGGCCCCCTCCCAGCCCTGTCAGAGTTTTATTTCCATACTCCAGAGTACAGCTGGAATGCATTACCTTGCACCCCGGTAGCGGACCATTGCCAAGCGTGCATCGACAGCTCTGTTGCTTCTTAAAGGAACAGGCTTGGAGGTGATTTTCCCTCCATGATTCCTCCCTGCTAGGTCTGGTTTACTTTAAAAATCAATAGCTCACTCTTCTGCCTGGGCCCTCCCTTTGTGTGAGATAGCAGATCCGTGCCTGAGCCAGGCAGCAGCCAGGGCCAGTCCTAGAGCTTGTAAAGGGTCTGTATTCCAGCCTAGCCTTCAGATGAGTGAAAATAAAATGAGATGAGAGGGTGAGTCGTTCTTGGTCCCTGCAACCAGTCTACCCCCATCAGTGTGGGCTGTGTGTAGATTATGCAGGCAACAAGAGGGAGCTGCCTGGAAGTCCTTGAACTAGGGCCAGAGTTCGGGTGGCATTTTGACCGGAAGCCCTGGAATTGGCCAAGGCCCCACACTGACTGGTGTTCTGGGGCGCTCAGCACGTGAAATGATGCCAAGTGCTCTCAGATGTACTAGGAGGAGGTACTTGGCTCCACTCTTGGTGCCCCCAGAGGCTTGTGGGGCTCTGGATGCCTGACCGGTGACATCAGGCAGCCAGAGAGTTTCACTCTTGGCGCTAACACATTCTGGCCACTGAGCTTTCTCCATTGTGTCTGATTATCCAAGAGCCAGAGTGAAGTCAGCTCTCTTCAGATCTGAGAGCTGGCTCGGGCCAGCCTTTCAGCTGCGGGAGGAGGTCAAGTCAGTTGGGAGCTTAAAAGCCAATGGAGGAAAAGGTCAAGTCCCAGCCCCCTCCATTTGAAGAGAGGTTTTGTCTTTTCAAGCAAGAGAACGAACGGTCTGTGGGCATGTGAATGTGCCCACTGATTGCTGAGGAGGACGGAGGCCCGTTCTATGCAGATATCTCTCTGCAGACAAGAGGCTAGAGGACACATGGTAGTGAGGTGACAGGAGTTGCCTTCACATGGGTCCTGCCTCCCAACTCTCCCAGCCTTCTGTTCCTCATCCGTCATCCTGGGGACTGTGGGCGACCTCATGCCGTAGGCACACCCCTATCTGGAGACAATGGATCAGCTATTCCTTCACACGGGGGAAAGCTAGCTGACAATAATCTTTGAGGGAAAGGCAGACTCCTCTCCCACGGAGATCTAGTGATGGCCTAGGGTAAAATGATGGCTCTTTGGAAAATGCTAACTTCCACCAGATTCCGTGCCCTCTGGGGCCCTCTAGCATAGCCTATGATATGATCTTGTTCCTGGCTTCACGTTCTCTCTCACTGAATCAGAGCTCTCACATGGAGCCTGGATTTATAAACACATGCTGGCTGCCAACAGCAGCAAGTTAGCCTCCTGACCCACTTCTCTCCTGCTTTCACTCTGGCGTACAAAGGGGGATGAGGGAGGGGCCAGAGAGGTGTCCACTTGGACCTCTAGCCGGAAATCTTCACTGTGCCAAAGCATTGTGTTTCTGGAGCTGGGGCTGCCTGCGGCACTCTTCTCTAGCACCTTCAGCCTTCCACGGAGCTGCTGCCCCTGCCAAGCAGCAGCCTAGAGGTGAGCTCCAAAGAGAGACCTGGTCTTTCCAAACAGATTCCCCTCCCCATTCCTTTCATGTGCTATTTGGTCCTGAAAGAGGTCCACACACATTGGCTTTGGATTTCGTTTCAACATAGAAACTGCAAGCCTTACACCTTGAATATAAGTAGTTTTATTACCAGTAGTGGGAACTCTGGAACCACCACAAGAACCGTATCCCCTTCCTGACCTGGTGTTGCTTTCTTTTGTCAGGCTTCCCAGCTCTGTGCCCAGCAGCCTGTCCAGAGTGAGCTGGTGCAGAGATGCCAACAACTGCAGTCTCGCTTATCCACTCTAAAGATTGAGAATGAAGAGGTGAGTTTTCTGCCTAGGAGGCTCAGAGCCACCTTTGGAGTTCCCCTGTTGAACCTCTTGCTGCTGCCCATCTGGGAGCAGGTGGAAGGAGCACGCAGAGAATGTCCGGGCTGCCGCAAACATTTCCTAGCCAAATGTAGGCTTGGACTTTCCCCCTCTGCTACATCCTGCCCTTGAACTCCAGGAAGTTGCTCTTGCATTGCCAAAGGTTGTGCTCTATTTTGAGCTTTTGTAAAATGCTTTTTTTCCCCTCTACACATTTAATCAAAATGGCACTTGGCAGCTGTCTGAACAATATTGTGTCTCTGAAGCCACCCCCTCATGCCTAGTTTTTTCCAGCATTTTCAAACAAACAGAGGCCTTTGACTTTGACACTTCAAACGTCTCCATCCTCTTAGGAAAGGGTGACTTTCTTCTGGGCCCAGTATATTTGCTTTCAACAACCAGTTCAAAAGGGCAGTGTGATTGATGATCCAGCTTTGTGTAGAGCTCAGTTGGCTTCTTACCTTGCATCTCAATAAGTCTTATTTTTCCCAGGAAGATCAGGAAGGATTGGGGATTGGTCACTTAGTGTGCAAATGAGGAAACAGGTTCATCAATTTGTTGAAGGTCATGAAACAGGACCTGGGGCTTTGCAGGACCAGGCCCATCACACATTTTAACTACCTGTGTGTACAGTGGGGTTGGTTTGGATTTTTTTTATTCTCTTTCCCTTAGCACTTCCATTATAACGAAGAGCTAATATTAAATTTTAAAAGTTAACATTAAATAAAAGAGCTAGGTCTAATACGTAGCTCGAAGGGGGTAGTAGCTTTTAGGTTCTCATTGGAGCGAGTAGCGTGCTGTTCCGGAATCCGTGTGATGTTTATCACTCCCTTAGCGCTGTCCAGTGGGAACAGAGCTGCACCCTCTGGTGGCATTCTCCGTCCTTCCCCAGCCCTGTCCCTCCCCCACTTCTCCAAGCTTCTCCGTCACCTGCTTTTCTGCAGCCCCCTCACCCCCATACTAACGTTATGTTGGCCCTTGTCATTGCAGGTAAAGAAGACAATGGAGGCCACCCTGCAGACCATCCAGGACATCGTGACCGTCGAGGATTTTGATGTGTCTGACTGCTTCCAGTACAGCAACTCCATGGAGTCCGTCAAGTCCACGGTCTCGGAAACCTTCATGAGCAAGCCCAGCATTGCTAAGAGGAGAGCCAACCAGCAAGAGACAGAGCAGTTTTATTTCACGGTAAGGGAGCTCGGTGGCCTTTAAAGAGCATCAGCACAGCAGCACACAAGGGAGATTTGGCACTCTCTGTCCTTGTCAGGTGTCTGAAGGGCAGGCTTTGAATACTGTAGATTTGAATCTGGGCATACTCTGAGACCATCCCTACGCTTAAAGGAACAGACATCTACAAGTTGTGTATAACTCACAGGGACCCCCAAGAGAAAGGATGCTCCCAAGTATACTACTAAGGAGATTTTCTTTTTTAGGAAATTTTTAACCAGCTAGTAGGCATTCATTTGAAAGCTTCCTTCT
>NW_012151541.1:71689-94804 GCF_000956105.1 Propithecus coquereli | reverse complement strand
ATCTTTGAATTATTCATTGATCATTTATTGAGGATTTACTATTTGCCAGACACTGTGCTACAAGTTGGGAATGCTGACAGTGTAATATGAAGAGGGAATTGATGGGATTGGGCATGTAAAGGGATAACTTTCGTTTTTACTTCGTATATTCCTAAACAGTTACAATAGATTTTTATAACTAAAAAAAATAAAAATTTCTAAAATGCGTATGTGCACATCTTCCTGAATGGCAACCAGGGTGAGTGGAATTGAGGAAGCATCACACACAAAGTGACTTTTGTGCTTGATCTCGATGGGTGAGCGAACCAGGCAGGAAATCGGGGAGGAGAATGGCATTCCTTGAGGAAAGAGCAGCACGTGCAGAAGCATAAAGGCATGCAAAATCCTGGCTCAGGTGTTAAGAGAATTTTCTGACTATAATGAGGGATGTGTCACCTCCCCAAGCTTCATTATCTAAGGAGCTTGTTGAACACTCTCTAGAGGCTTTTAATAATAGGATTGTTTGGCTGGTCTGTCTGGACTACATAGATATAACACTATTTAAATAACCCAATCTCGTTACATTGCTGAATATTCCCATTTTTTAGGTTAAGTAAGAAATTTTGGACTTAAAAATCTGTACTTAAGATAGTCTTTGTCAGAATTGCTTTTGGGCTTTAAATGAATCTATAAAATTTGTATTCAGGGTTGACCTTTAGTAAAAGCAGGAATGACCGCGTTCACACTGGTGACCTCTCAAATCCTTTCCCCCTTTCACCTTCTGTCTGAATGCATTGATGTCCTCTACCCCATTTCCTGTCTTTTGTGGCCCTAGTGCTACTTATCAAAATTGTGTGCAAATTTCCTTGGCTAGCAGGAACAGTTTTTGTCTGGACTTGTCTAGTAATGGATTTACAAAAGAGTTCATCATCTTTGTGGCTTGTGCTTGAAATGCATCATATAATTCATTTCATGATAAAAGGGCTTTTTTGGCTAGGGAAATAGACATTTAAGAAAAGGAGGTGCCCATGTTAAACACAGTGGCTGCCAATTTACCATACAACCCATACAAATGCCGATGTGCTTTTTTTGGTCTGTTGCCTCTACAAACATTGCCCCTGTGTTTTTCTATGCCCTTCAAAGATGTCAGAGCAGTGCATCCTGGAAGCTCCTTTTGGAAAGTTGAGAAAGGAGTCCCTTGTCATGGCTTGACTCCTAGGTAGTGTGCCTAGTGACCATAGCTGATAGGAAAGCTTTCTGACCCCTGGTGGCTATCATCAGACTGATTCGGCCAGATGACATCAATTAGAAATTTGAAACATTCTCTATAAAGGTCAGTTGCTTGCGAGAGTCACAGGAAAATAATCATGAAATTTTAAAACTTGAATTGATTTTTAAAAATCGTCTAACCCAACCTTTCTCATCTGAAAGATTTAAAAATAAGTAAATAAATCCAGAGAGGATGGGTAGTTTGCTCAAGGTTCTCCAGAAGGGCTGAACGGGGAACTCTGGTCACCTGGTCTCTACCCACAGGCTTTTTCTCTCTACCCTGCTGAGGCGAAGGGAAAGGCTCAGGAGCAGCTCAGCAACTTTCTCCTCTTATTTGCCCTGAGTGGGGACATGTTTCCTGATCTCCTTGGCTTTGTGTTTATCACTCATCTATTATAACACATAATTCAGCGATACCTACTTTTTTCTCATTGCCTTTTTTATTGTGATTGTTAAAAATAGATTTTTTTTTTTTTAAGGTGCAAAGATTTCAAAAGGGCATACAGGAGAAAGTATTGTAAAGCTTCTTTTCATTCCTGACCCCTTCTGCCCTCCCTTCTGCTGGTGATTGAAACCAGTTTCTTCTGTGTCCTTCCAGAGATAGTCTGTGCCTGGGCAACAACTGACATATCCGTAAAGACCCCTTAACACAATAAATTACATTAGAAATGGAATGAAATAAAATAGAAGTACAAATAGAAGTATTCCATTCATACTGTTCTTTACTTTCTTCATTTAATTTATTTTGGATATTATTTTTATATTAGTCCAAAAAGATCTGTCTCCTTTTTCAATGGCTGGACAGAATTCCATTGTATGGATGCGCCATCATTTATTTAACCAGTTCCCTGCTCATAGGGAGCAGTGCTCACTGTTTAGCCAAGGCTTCCAAGCCTTATTAAGGCTGGCATTTTTCCTAAGTGTTTCCTTGTATGGGGAGTTGGAGTATGAGGTTCTTGTACGGGGAGTAGAGCAGGGAAGGGGTTAAGGATTATAGCTGATGCAGTAACAAAGCTAGTCTGCCTGAATTCTTAGGGACAGGTTCAGGTAAGGTAATAGGAGAGAAGGCAGTGTCTTGGCCATTGGGGCACTGGACTAGACCACTAGACTTCAAACGTGTGATCTGAGATCTTTTTACCTTGGTATTCTCTTGTAGGCCCTAGGTAAATGTGTGCTAAGCAGGTACAAATGAGTGAATGCCCCTGTCATGTCAATTAAACTGGGGAGATGTGCTCCATTTGAGGTTTACGCTATTACGTATTCTGTCTGACAGCTGTTTCCTATTTTAAAAATTGACGGGGAGGAGGGGAAATGTCAGCGTGCCTGGATGGTGGGGAAGCAGCCACAATAATGACATCTGTGTATCTCTGTGCATGCAGTTGGCTAGGCGTAGCTCACTGCTGCCCACTCCACCCCTTCGTGGCAGTGGAAACTTATGGCCTTGGGTTCACACAGATTGAATCCAAAGCATAAGCAAGATCTATCAGTTTTATACCCCCGTGGTAAGAGTGTATTTAAAGGGAAGATGTTTTTAAAAATGAAATTTGAAAAGTATTCTCGTGCCTCTTACTAATTTTTTTGAAAGGCTCAAAACCTTCTGCCTTGATTCACCTTCTTACATTTTAGCATAAAGGAAAGTTTAGGGAAGGGATGTTTTTAAGTTAACTGAGCAGGTGATTCGGGTATAAGGAACACTTTCTGAGTACCTGCTATGTGCCAGGCCCTGTGCTAATCACAGTACTGCTTGTTACCCAATTTCATTCTCAACAGCTTTGTGAAAAAGATACTATTCCCATTTTTCAGATGGAAAAACTAAGACAGGGGGCAGGGGTTACGTGATTTGTCCCAGGTTAGAAGAGTTAGTAAGTGTAGAATATTCCAACTCAATCCTTTTCATTTTAATCCAACTAAAATGTCGATCAGGGAGGGAAGGCTCAGAAAGATAAAATATTAATACTTTTCGATAAATAAAACTCATTGCTGACAGTTAATAACCAATTAGGAATTATTAGGAAATGAATTAATGAAATCATAAAAACTGAACTGAAGTTTTGCAATGGTAAAACACAACACAAAATAAAACCCCCAATAGATTCTTTGCCTCCCTTCCTACTTTTTGAAGAAATTCTCAATTTTGATCCATTTGCGTGTGAAAGTTGTGGGGGATGGGCACTGGTCAGACTGTGTTTTAGAAACCTGATTTTATTTTGGTAATACCTAGAATAAAGCATTACCCTTTCTTTTGCTCCTCCATTGAGGAAACCACCAGCGAATCACTTTACTTTTCTGGGCGCTTGTTGAGGGAAGCTGAGTGTAGGAAGTGAAATGAAAGAAAATTAATTACCTAATGTTGGAACATGCCTTGAATAAGGACAGTGACCCTAATTGCTCAAGGAGGGAATTTTGAGATTTGAGATAATAAGCAGCTCTTTTCTTGGCCTCCTGGTCTCCAGAAATCATTGAAGGTCACTTATTCTTCTCTCACCTTCAGCTATCTCAGCTCCTTTCTCTGTGTGTCTGTCCCGCAGCGCCTAGAACCTTCTAACTCAGCTCTACCAATAAGGGCAAGGTCATTTATCCCCAGCTTACATCTCATAGACATGAATGTTGACAGAGGGGCAGGGTGGGGGAGGGATACATAACATGTCCACAAACTCTGGGATGCCTTTACCTTCCCATCCGCTGCTCACATAGATGGAAAACTCCCAACCATGGTTTCCGTGCCAGTATTAGGGATGCAGTTGACACAGTTTTGATCCTTCAGGGTTTAATGGAACCCGAAAAGGTAATCCATCATCCCTCTTTATCAGATTATTATTTATTTTAATGGTTCACCAGTGACAGCCACAGTTAACTAGTGAACTGGGAACGTGAATGAAAAAATGATTTCCGGAATCACAAGTAGAAACACGAGTGAAAGGAAGGAATTTACATTCATCTGTTTTCTGAGCAGTCTGGTCTTGTTTTGAGGGTTATAGCTTCTTGGTGAATTTTCCTCATTAGGAAACCTTTAAGAATCTCCTGGGACAACCTTCCAAAGAGAGGCTTTTGAGGACTGCATTCTTAGCAGTGGATGTTTCCTGAAGGCTTTTCACCTATGGGCCCTAAAGTACTGTTCCAAGCCCACAGTTAGGCATTGTTTGGGGATTAGGATGTCACCTAGGGAAGACTGACAGCAGGTGAGCTGGCAGCTGGAGCAGATGGAAAAGGGAAGGCGACAACAGAGCCTGTTTTCATGCAGATGTTCCCGTGCAAAAGCATGAAGGAGCAGAGGGAACAGGTTGTGATAACGCAGCAGAAATGATTTGGTATACAGTGTGTTTTTGCTTTGCTTGATATTTAATTTAGAGATGAGGAGCACACTTAGGGGCTTGGTTTATAACTGCTGAAGAAGGTTCTATCCAGAGGAGAGTGGGACTACTCATTTATTTACCCATTCTTCATGCATTTATTGAGTATCTGTTATCTGCTAAGCATGATCCTAAGCATCAGGCATGCAGAGAATAATGAATGGCGTGGGCTCTGACCATAGGGAGGAGGCCGTCTAGAGAGAAAGACGCAGGAGTGATAAACCCTCTGCTACAGGGCTATAAGAGAAGTGCTCTCATGGAGATTTTCAAGGTACACACAGGGCCGTCTGGGTGAGCACAGGAGTGCCAGGGACTGCATCCCAGAGAAAGCAGATTTTTCTTTTGTTTGAGAGAGAGAGGGACAAGCTCTTCGTTAGAAGTTCACATTGTACAGAAAAGTATAGAGTAAAAGTAACTCCCATTTTTTCACCTTTTCTTTCTCCCAGTCTTAACCCTAAGTGGTAATAGCCATGAAATCAATGGTTTGATGTATTACATTTTTGTTTAATACACATTAAAAGACAGACAAAACTATTTTAGTTTAAAATGTTGTATCTGTTTACCACCTCGACAATCTTGCATATCGCCAGTGATTTCACAGGTCACACTTTGGGAAACTCTGCCATTTGGCTTCCGAGTTAGACGTGGGCAGATGACCGCTGGTCTGGCAGATGGACAGCAGGGGTTACTTTTACTCTATACTTTGCTGTACAATGTGAACTTTTTAACTAAGAGCTACTGCAGTAGGAGACAACCAAGGCAAACTAAGATCCCAAGAATGGCTGTGGGGGAGAGTGCAAAAGACACTGTGTGGAAAGTTCAAAGGCCTAGGGTCCAGGCCTGGCACTACCACTTACTAGCTTGCAACAATGAGCAATTTTATTAATACCCCTCGCCTGAGCTCATATTCTTATCTGTAATAAGGAAATAATAATGTCTACCCTATGTGCTGTAAAGAGTTATTTATTATGAGAATCAAATGAGAAAATATACGCTAAAGTGCTCTAAAACGTCTTAAGCTGTTACACATATAAAAAGAATTTATACTATGAAGTTTAGTTCTGCTTCTTTCCTCCTGTTCTGCGTCACAATGGATGGAGCATTTTATCATGGTGGTTAAGAGCACATGCTGTATTGTCAGACTGCATGTATTTGGATACTGATTCCACCACTCACTCTTTGACCTTGAGCAACTTAATTAAACTCTGCAAACATCTGTGTCCTCATCTGTAAAATGGGGATAATGATAATAACAGTTCCTAGAGTTGTTTTGAAGATGTGATGAATTGTCTGGGAAAATACAGTCGCTCACTGGACAGACAAGGGTTGAGAGACAGCAAACCTGCAAGTGCAGCCCAGCAATCATATTTTGACTGTTAGAGCAGGTGGGATTACATTTCCAAAACTTCACCTTGTATTTGGAACTGTAGGTGTGTATGCAAATGGAGGGGGGCAGCCCCTTCCTCTGAGTGCTCGGGAGTCCCAGGCTTTCCATAAAGACGCCATTAGAGTGGAGGAGGAGGCTGATTGCGATGTGGCTCAGACGAAGGTGCTCTGCATGCGGGGCTTGCAGCCGAGGCAGGGGCTGAGCGCGCCACTAACGCCGATCCTGGTGTGATGGAAGGCACCGGGGAGGGGCCGGGGCAGGACAGGATGTCAGTGGAGGTGCCTAAGAGCAGGTGTGTGTCCTCATACCAAGAAGACGGGCTCAGGGAGTCTATCCACCCTCCCTGCTCTTCTTCAGGGACACTGAAGGAGACAGATGGGGGCTCTAGGAAAGAGTTTCTATATACTAGCCAACGTGGGGCTCCCAGCAAAACATGGAACAGGATACTAATCCACCACGAAAATCAGCAGCTGCCCGTATGCTCCGGGCCTTACAGAAATAAAAAATGGACCTGTTGGAAATTGGGTCAGAAACCAAATGACCTCTAAAAAAAAAAAAGGAATTGAATTGTCCAGCTGAGCATCCGTGATTTTTTTCCTTCTTCAGGAGACTGATTACTCTTTCTCCTCTTCTTCTCTTGTAGAAAATGAAGGAGTACCTGGAGGGCAGGAACCTCATCACCAAACTACAAGCCAAGCATGACCTTCTGCAGAAAACCCTAGGAGAAAGTGAGTGTGGGAACCCTCTGCTAGAGCCTGGCAGTGAGACCAGCTCAGCTTTCTTGCTGAGCACAGGCCTCCATCCTCAGCCAAGTGGACTCGATCTCCTTATTCGAATGCGTTTCTTTTCCTGGCCTGTTTGATGTGGAAGCGCATGCCCCAAACCACTGCTTGAGTAATGGGAAAAGGCCAATGCTTAATGAAGCACTAACATGCATCATCTATTTGTTTAAATGGAGCATGTCTGCTCTGCACCCAGTCCCCCTCCTCCGCCTCCTCTGCTATGGCTCGGGTAAAGGGGCCGAGGGGTTATTCACTCCCCAGACACTTTGTTAAAACTCTCAGTCCTCTGTGGCAGGACCCAGGCTGGAGCAAGAAGGCAGGGAGCTGTGAGATGAGATCCCCAGCTGCTCTGAGGAGGGGAGGGGATCCTCAAATGCAGGAGGGATGGACAGACTGCCACTTTCTGTAGCTTCCAGGGAAAGTATCAGTTTCCTTCTGCTTTGAAGGGTCCTGATGTTGTTCAAGTGCTTTGAAGGATCTCTCTGCTGTGGCTGTGCTCAGGCCATGGTGCTGAATGGACTGTCTCGTCTCATAGGATGATTTTAACCAGACCCTGGAAAGTAGCAAGGCAGAGAACTGGACTTGCACTCTGCAGTTTCTCTCCTTGGCTGTCAAACAGAAGGCGGAGGCTGAAAGAGAAGTTTCCCCGGGGTTTTTTGGCACCCTGCCTGGGTCTCCTGCCTAGCTCTCAGCATCCTATGATTAATGGGATTCCCAGGTTGGGGATGCCTCTGAATGCCCTTCCTCCCTCCCCCACTAATCTCTTCACCTAAAGATGTGAGGGAGAAGAAGAGGAGGGAGGCTGCAGGGAATATGTGTTAACATCGGTGACGGACAAACCTGCACTTACAAAGAGCTCTAACATTTTTAAATAAATTCTTGAGCACTTTGCAGATAAACTGCAGAGTGTAGGAAAGTGTATAATACTCATTGGCCCCAGGAATTGGAGCCCCACTTTTTTTTTTTGAGGCAGAGTCTTACTCTGTCACCTGGGCTAGGGTGCCGTGTCGTCAGCCTAGCTCATTGCAACCTCAAACTCTTGGGCTCAAGCGATTCTCCTGCCTCAGCCTCCTGAGTAGCTGGGATTACAGGCATTCACCATTACTCCTGGCTAATTTTTCTATTTTTAGTAGGGACGGGATCTTACTCTTGCTCAACCTGGTCTCGAACTCCTGACCTCAAGCAATCCTCCTGCCTCTGCCTCCCACAGTGCTAGGATTACAGGCGTGAGCCACCGCACCTGGCAAAGCCCCACTTTTTATACCAGAGCTTCTTACCCACCCTTCTTACTCTATCCTTTTCCTACCTAGGACAATTCCCCCAGATGATTAATTTTTTTTCTTTAGTCTTTGATCTTATGATTTCTATCTTTTTTTTTTTGTTCCCCTCCCCAGCCCCAGATCTTGTGATTTTTTTAGGGCATTCTTTTATGTGAAGAAAACCTGTTAGTTAACTTCTGTTTCTCTTTCCTCCCCACCACCCAAGGGACTCAGACTAAACAGGTTTGGGCACACTGAGAGCCAAACTTTGCTAATAGAAAATCTTTACTCTTGGGTTATCAGATTGCTCCATGGGGAACTGGAGGAAAGGAAACCCAGAACTATTTGAAGCAAGTTCTGGCTGTTATTTCTTTTTGTCAAGACAATCTGAGCATAGCCCATAAGTAAGACAGGGAGCAGGGCCTTGGGGTCAGGATGTGCATGCACACACATGAGTAAATGGCTTTGCTCACACACATTTAAGCACCAAGCATACTACTATGGAGGGACACACACATATAAGCACCAACCGTATTACTATGGAGGGATGAAGGTTGCAAATTGCTGAGTCTAAAGATGACAGATTCTAGCAATAAAGGAAAAAAAATGTAAATCTTCCTGTGTGCAAGTCACCATGTAGTTGCTTTCTGTATATATTTGTCACCATAATGCAAGAGTCCCTTGTTCTTGCCACAGAGGGATAATTGATGTGTATGAATATTCCAGAATGGAAATGGGGCAGATGTTGAAAATAATGGCTCAGAATAATAGTTTTGCAGATGAAAGCTGAGCCTTTGGTAACGGGGTGGTGGGGTGGGGGATGGTGTTGCTCAAGATGAGCTGAACTGTAATCAACAATTAGCAACCTTTAAAGGCAAGGAAAAGCCTTTCCCTCCCTCGGCCCTTGGAGCTGCCTTTCCCGGAGTTTGGATGAGAAGTGTGGGAGGTAATCCCTACTTCCCCAGCTTAGCACCTGCTGGGGTTTGGCCCCCGGTTTAAACAATGCAGGTCTAATACAGATCAACCTTCATTAACTGTGAAAGCAATATATATTAAAAAGAAAGCAATATATATTAAAGCATGGCCCATGTATACAAGCATGTATATTTTTTAAAAACATAAGAACATTTCTTATGAGCTTTAAGATTTTCTGTTTCATTTTTTAAAGCTGGCAATGACCCCTTAAACTATTAGGGCCCACTGTTGGATTGAGAACCATGATTTGATAGCGGTATCAACATTTAAATCTCTCCATTCTCTCCTCAAACAGCTCCTTTTTCTTCTTCCCCTCCTAACCCTAACTCTGTGTGTGTGTGTGTGTGTGTGTTCACCTACTCAAGAGCAAGCAAACTTATCCTCCCCCCCGACACATACACTCCATATACACATAAGAGAAATTGAATAGCCGAATTTTATGTCTGAGAAGGCTTCTTGTGTAAAGTATGATTTGTCTTGCTATTTTTCCCCTACATCCACCCCTGTTTTCCCATTGGAAAGCAGAATTTTCAAACCTAAGGTTTAGTTTCTGGCAACCCTGGACTGGGAATCAGCATCAGAAACGGTTCTTGCCCAGAAAGAGGCTCTGGGCACTTCTGTCTCCTTTTTCTTCTTTACCACTCTGTTATACTAGTGGCTGTCTGGAAAGATGGGCAGGGCGTGGTAATTCCTAGGAGTGGGTCTCCCTTCTTCACCCCTTCTGCTCCAACACAGCACAAAAATATGCTTTTTGCCTTTGTCTTTCCAACAGGTCAGCGGACAGATTGCAGTCTAGCCAGGTAAGTATGGCCTGGAACAGGCCTGGGAGGGATAAAGAGAGGCCCATGGGGGTTGAGCAGTCCTAGCCTGGGAAAGGGCCAGGGAGTTGAGTTGTAAAGACATCCAATGACTTTGCAAAGCAGTGGCCTAGGGAGAGGGTTGTTTCCTTCCCTTTGCCTTGCTGACCCCATCTGGTCTCAGATGGAAATGGACTTTTCTGAGACTTTGGGGAAAGAGCAGATTATCCTTTGCTGAAATAGTCTCAGAGACTCCGAAAAGCCACTGCAATGCAAGGAAAATAAATGTTCGACTCTGGAGGATCCTGGTAACCTAACCCTAAGTACTAAACTTCAGCATGTGGGCTTTGGGATGTCTCTGAGCCAGAGAAAGAAGATTAAGAGATAGCATTTGATCTGATTTTTTATTCCTGGGAAAGATGACAGCCCCTAATTGGTGACTATTGCCGGATAACGGAATATTACATTGCGCTGGCTTGCCAGACAGCATTGGTAGAAGTCTTTGCCTGACACACAAGTATGCAGCCCTCCCAATCTTTCCCCACCTTCCCCTCCCTCCCCGACCCAGCCAAATATTTTCCCTCCCAGTCATGGTGCTGCTGTGAGGAAACTCGTGAGCTGGCAGGGTGCAGTGCGTTCATTCAGCCAGCAGTTCTAAGATGCCTTCAAATGTGCTGATTTAACTGGAGGAAGGGCTTTAATGGGCCGGACTCCTTAGAGACCCTGGGTTAGCCCATTATATCAACCACTTATATCTGCCAACACACACAATAATCATGAGGCCGTTTACAATTATGGGCTCGTTATTTAGAGAGAGCTTCATTTGGCTTTCATGGTTTTGTCATTGTGTATTACAATAAAGATCCCATTAATATACCAGTCTTGGTGACTACAGTCAACTAGTCCAAGGATAATGGCCTAGGATAATGGAATTCCGTGGAATATATCTTCTTGGTGAAAGAGTCTTAGTATAAGTTCACCTGAGGTCCTCTATCTGCAGACGGCTCTGTGGGACTGAAAAGGACAGAGGTGAATTTCCTGCCGCTGGGTAATTTCACTGTGTGACCTTGGGTGGCACTTTTCCCCTCTGTGAACTCTGGTTTCCTCTTCTATAAGACAGGAGCATTATACTAGGTCCGAGGAGCTCTAGAATTCCACAGAGGTTCCTCAGGAGTGGCCTGGTGGCAGGGCAGAGCGATGCCCAGTGGCCAGGTCTGGTCCCTACCTTCACTCAGAGCAGGGCGGCACTGCCCTCCCTGGTTTGGGTGTTGTGCCTCTGAGTCAGATTTCTGTTGAGAAAAGGCTTCTGAGGCTAAACACAGCTTGAAAAACATTGACCCAGAGGATCCCTAAGGTTCCTTCTAGACTGGATGCTCTACCTTTTAAATTCAGAAAAATTGTTTCCCATAAAGATAGGGATCTTGAAGGATTTCCAAGAGGAAACAAAACAAAAAACCCGACAGCATCCTTTGGTGTTTGCCAGTATCTCCTTGCAAACAGAAAGATCTTCTTCCTGTCCAACCTAAATATATTTTACTGTAAATTGAACTAATTCCCTCCTATTCCAATATTGACTGGTGGTAGACATTAAAAACAGGGACCACTATGCTTTTGTGAAGAAAAGAGCTTTATTGGGCTTTATTTGGGAAGTAATTGATGAAGTCTCTTAGCCACTTTCGGGACTGAGCTGAATAATGTAACTTGTCCCATTAACCAGCACACAGATTGTTTTTAATTATTAAAAACTTTACTTCTGGGTTTAAGAGAGGTCATTTGTCTCATTCTATCCCGATTTTTTTCTTTTTCCTCGCTGTTCCTGTCTCGGTCGTCTCTGACTTGGCGGGATGGACCACAGGCGTAGCTCAACTGTGAGGAAACAGGTAAGGGCCCAACAAGAGCCAGGCCGGTCTGGCATGAAAATTGGGTACATCCCACAGCCATTTATGAAACTCCACTGTGGACAGGCGGGATAGACATTTTTCTGACTTCATGCCTGCACTTGGAATATACCATTTAGTTATAATATGCTTACTATTATGGCAACTTCATAGATTTAACTTAAGTTGGAGTTGTCTTGGTCTTTTTGACTTATTCCTTTCCTTTCTAGTCATTTATCCTCTTGCATACTAGGGATTTGGTTTGACTGGGACAGATTGGTCCAGAACTACCCGTGGCATCCTTTTCCAAGAGATCACAAAAGGCCTGCCATTTCCTACATATGTGCTAATATGTTGATAACTCACGACAGCTAATTACCTAAACTAGACAATCTTGCTTTTAAGTTTGCAGATTTTGTTTGATTGTTTCTGGTAGTATAGTCACCTAGATGTATTCCTAAGACATGCTAACAATGCAAAGATTAAGTCTGGTCTAGGAATGATAGGCAGGAGCTGTTCAACTCTGCAATTTTGTGCATGAACTTCAGTGTTGCATTAAAATTTGCTGCTGGGCAGCCAGCTCTCATTACCCATATTAGGAGGGATCTTAGAGAGCAGTGGCATGGATAATCCACATCAGTGGATAATCTAAACAGCACTTGTGCTTGTTTAAAAAAAATTAATTGAAGTATTTTTTTTGCAGTAGCAAATTTGACTTCCTAATTATACTTTATGGCAAATGCTGAAATGATTTTAAGTCCCCTAAGCTTACATCAGCTATGCAGTAGGCAGTTAGCAGGGAGGGGGTAGAGAGAGCTCAGAAATATCTTTGTATCTGCTCAAGGGAAAGCTGATCCAGGCTTTAAAAAATCATTTTGGGTAATTCGCAGCAGCTCTAGCCACGGGGAGATAATCGAATGCGGAGGGTGCGTGGTTTTCGTGGTGTCAGCAGCCCCAGCGTCTCTTCGGCTCATCCGACTGCTCCAGCTGGGTGGGCGGTTCAGCTGGGGAACTCGGATGACATAGGCCTCACTTGTCTCAGCTTGGCTGTCACTATTTTTCCCTCTCTCTACTTCGGATCCCATTTTGATGAGAATACCATCAGATGCAATGACATATTTTTTTTTTAATTATAGAAATTTCATTGCAACTCTCCTTCCTCTTGTTCTATTTATTCTTCTTTCCTTTCTCCCATTAATTTCATTTAAAACTAGTGCCTCCCAGGGATAATTTGTCCAGAAATGGACAAGTTTTTTGCTTTCGGTTCCTGGACTGAAACTGGGTGTCTTGCTTTTAGATGGAGCACATGTGCAAGGCTTTGCAGCCTCCATGCTGGCTGCAGGGGTGCCGGAGACCACAGTTTGGCGGGTGGTCTGTGCCCTTGGTCGGGCTCACCATCGTGGGGAATGGCACCCAACTGGTTTGCATCCTCCTGTGCATAAGCAGTTGCAGGCAAAGAGTATTTGCCTGGTGCTAGATTTGACTGAGAGTTCCAGGATACACCAAAACCCCCAATCAAATAAAGACCTTGTTTTCCTTTTGCTGCCCCAGTTTCTCTCTAGCAGTTCAAATCTACTGGTGGATCAGCAAAAAAGCTTTTCTAAAATGGGCAGGAGGCTAAAATAGTAAGTAATTTGGAAAATGAGTAATATTATATAAATAATCAGGAAATAAATGTTTGTTTACGGCAAATCAGCCAAGCAAGAGAAAGAATTGTAGCTTTTGTTTTTTAAGGGTCCCTAATGGGTTCGAGTCCTTTTTGACCCTGGCGAAGACTAGGTTCAAACCATCCAAGACCTTTCTTTAAAAAGGAGACACTTCCACTGCTGCTTCTAGACCTTCTGTGCTCGCTGCAAGCCCAGCATTTTCTCTCTCCTGGCCATGATGTCCATATCTTCTTTGCTGGCCCTTCTTTCTCCATTCTTCTAAATTTAGGCATTCCCCCAAGGTTTGGTCCTCTCTTGACATCGCTCCATGTTCCTTCCCTTGTCACTCTTGTTCCCTCAGATGAATCTTTCTCCCCTACTCTAAGCATCCTTTTGTTCTATAATGCCCTTTCTGAGTCCTTGGATCTAACTCCTCAGTGATTGACTGGATGTTTATGCTTGAAATTGCAGCAGCACCTTCTACTCTCAGCACCGGTCTCTTCACCTTCCCCCACCACATTCTGATTTCCTTAGCTCCTCCCTTCGCTTCTCTATTTTCGTGCATGGGGACTCTCCATTTTTCATAGTTCTTGAGGCCCCAAATCTTATCTTTGATGCTTTTTTTTTTTCATTACCCACATCTAATCAGTTGTCAAGATGTATCTTCTCCCTTGGTGACAACAGAAATTAACAAATGTAATAGAGGTTAGCCCTGACAAAAACCCTAATCCTCTTACTCAGGAAATTATGCCAAACAATGCATATTTAGACATTATCTGGCTACTTCTCTGATTGTTTTATCTGCAGATCACTGGACTGCTGCTGCTGTACTGTCTTTTCCAAATTATGCCCTACCCTTCTCCCTCCACTTTTAGTTTAAAGTTTCCTTAATCTGCTTGGATGGGAATTTGGCCTGACAGTCCTTAAAAGCCCCTTCCAAACCTGAGGTTATATGACCAAAAATAGTACATATAAAAGATTAAACTGACATGGATTCTAACATTGGTGGAGGGAAGCAAGAATGAGAAAGAGAAAGACAGACAGTGAATAAAAACATATAGCCCCCACTTGGTCATGGCCAGGTACGTGGCTCCCTCATTTAATTCCAGCACTTTGGGAGGCTGAGGCAGGAGAGTCGCTTGAGGCCAGGAGTTTGAGACCAAGAAACTGTTTGGTCAGCTGTATGCAAGGTCAAGTGAAGTGCAGGTCTTCGGGACACCACAGGAGCACACAGGCACATCTCAGGGAAATAAATGCACTCATAGCTCTGAAACATCACAAGGAGAGAGGAGGGTGGCAGGAGCATTCAAAGCCTTTGTAACTTTGCCCATTTTCTGCTTCTGCTGGACTCTATCTTAGCCTACATTGGAGAGGTGGGGACTAGGAAAATTCTCTTTTGCAGTAAGACAGGCCATCTCTAGCCCACCCTTGTCTGCCACAGATTATTAGGCTACTTCTGAGTGCTACTGGTAACCACGGACATGCAGGTTGATATCTTGATGCTCTGTTTCCTGCCAACGCTTCATATTTACCTTTAACTACCATCGATATTCCATTTCCTACAGGTCCAGGCAGAATTTTATGCTCACATAACTTGTTGAAGCCAGTAACCCGTAAACTTCCCAACTTTCCTCCCTCTGGGTCTTTATGTACAAGTCTGGGACCAGCAAAACTTTACAAATTCTCATATCACTATTCTTGTTATCCCTGCTGCTACTATTTTTTTTGTAATTTTTACTGATTCATAATAATTGTACATATTTATGGGGTGCATGTGATATTTTGATACATGAATACAATGTTCAATGATCAAATCAGACAAGTTGGCATGTCCATCACCTCAAATATTTATCTTTTTTTGTGTTGGGAACATTCCAGATCTTCTCTTCTAGCTGTTTTGAAATATACAATAAATTATTATGAACCATTGTCACCCTGCTATGCTATCAAACACCAGAACTTATTCATTCCAGCTAACTGTATTTTTGTACTCATTAACCAACCTCTTTTCTTCCCCCAACCCCACTTCCCAGCCTTTTGTTACTATCATTCTACTCTCTACTTTCATGAAATCAACTATTTTAGCTCCCACATATGAGTGAGAACATGTGATATTTGTCTTTCTGTGCCTGGCTCATTTTATTTAACATGATGTCCTCTAGTTCCATCATCTTGCTGCAAACGACAGAATTTTGTTCTTTTTTATGGCTGAATAATATTCCGTTATATATGTGTGTGTGTGTGTCTCTCTCTTTCTCTCTCACACACACACGTGCATGCACCACATTTTCTTTATCCATTCACCCACTGATGGACACTTAGGTTGCTTCCATAGCTTAGCTATTGTGAATAGTGCTTCAGTAAACATGGGAATGCAGATGTACTGATACTTTGATAAACTGATTTTCTTTCTTTTTTTTTTTCTTTGTTTTGGATATATATCCAGTGATATATAGGATCTATGATTGCTACATCATATAGTATATCTATTTTTAGTTTCTCGAAGGACCTCTATACTGTTTAACATAGTCACTGTACTAATTTACATTCCCACCAACAGCAGTGTAGGCTCGTTCCCCTTTCTTCACATCCTCACCAGAATTTGTTATTTTTTGTGTTTTTGATAATAGCCATTTTAACTAGGGTGAGATGATATCTCACGGTGGTTTTGATTTGTATTTCTCTTGATTACTGGTGTTTAGCATTTTTTATATGCCTTTTGGCCATTTGTATATCTCTTTTGAGAAATGTCCACTCAGACTATTTGCTGATTTTTTAACCGAATTATTTGGCTTTTTGCTATTGAGTTGTTTGAGTTCCTTATATATTGTGGTTATTAATCCCTTGTCAGAGAGATAGTTTGCATAGATTTTTTTCCCATTCTGTAGGTTGTTTCTTCACTCTGTTGATTGTTTCCTTTGCTCTGCACAAGTTTTTTAGCTCAATGTAATCCTATTTGTCTATTTTTATTTTTGTTGCCTGTGCTTTTAAGGCCTTATCCAAAAAATCTTTGCCCAGACCAGTGTCATAAATCATTTCCCCAATATTTTCTTCTATTAGTTTCAGGTCTTACATTTAAATCTGTAACCCCTTTTGATTTGATTTTTGTATCTGGTGAGAGATAGAGGTCTAGCTTCATTCTCCTGTTGCTACTATTTATAAATGAAAAATACAGTAACAGAAGTCTGTAACCATAAAAAGCCTTCCCCAAAATTGAGACTTTTTTGGCTTTTTTATAGTGGAACCCAGTTTCTTCATTACAGTAAGGAAGAAAGACAAAGATTCTTTCTCTAAGAGTACCCTACCTGACTGGCAAAAGTCAGTGATACCGAGAAGAGGGCAGACACTGGCTGCTGTAGCTGGAAAACTAGAGGAAGCAGATGGGTTTGGGGGTCACGAAGATGAGCATTTGGGTTGCTGAGACCTTCCTGACTCCAGCTCCACCTTGGCTCGTGCAGTACTCCCTTTGGCAGCATCTCTAGTTCCCGGCAAGCTTGGGAGCTAGAGGCTAAGCCAGCTCTTTGCTCAGCCTGACTTCTTCATTATACCCAGCTGCTTCCCTAATAGTGGCCAAAACCCCTGGCTACTGTGGAAAATTTAGGACCAGGGGAGGGGCACAGGGAAACCCGTGAAATGGGCAGAAGTCACGTGGACCCATACCACTTGAGAGTCCAGTGTCTGTCCGTCTAAAGCCCTTTCTTAGTTCGGTTTCGGGCGCCTCTGCCTGATCTCTTTCACACAACTGAAATATTGTGCATTTAGCTACATTATAAAACCCTACTAGTTTTTAGTGATACTTAATATGTACACCTGGCAATATTTGCTGAACTCCTAGGGTACAGTATGGTAGTGTTCAGTCTCAGAGGGAGACTGCCTGGGTTTGAATCCTGAATTTACCATTTACCAGCTCTGTGACCATAAGCAGCTATTTAACCTCACTGAGCCTTCAGTTCCTCATTTGTCCAATAAGTTTAATAATAATAATAATTAATAATAATATGTACTCTATAAGGTTGTTACCAGAACCAATCCACCTAAAGGACCTAGCAGAAACTAGGGGAGGAGCAAACTATGGAAATGGAGGCAAAGGCAGGATTCCAGATATGCAAGGCAGCGTGAAGAGAGTAATGAGAGGTCTTTGAGAGAGTTTAAATGATGGGATCACCTGACCACTTTGTGAAGGAAGAGAAACGTAGATGGGAAGATGGCAAGGGTGGGAGTTGAGATATTGGTGGCTAGAACTAGGTTGGTAGCAGTAGAAATGGAGAGACGTAAATGGATTCGAGAAATATTTAAGAGGCAGACTTGAGAGAATGACTGATTGGATGGCCAGGGGCAAGGAGCTGGTTTGGGTAAAAAATGATCAGTTCTGTTTAGGACATGCTGAATTGAAGGCGTCTCTGTGGCTTTCCAAGTTGGCCGTTGTGTTTCTGTACGCTGGAGCTTGGAGGACAGGGAAGGTGCTTCTTTGTGGACTGGCCACTGATCCGACTGAGACATGTTACGCACTGTTTGACCCATTTTCTCTGACCCTGGGCTGTCTCTCTTTGAAGATTCTAACGTGTTTCTCTTTGGCTTTTCAGGACTCCAGCCAGGCAATTCCTCTGGTGGTAGAAAGCTGTATCCGGTTCATCAGCAGACATGGTAAGCAGGATTACAGCCTTGCCCATATTTGTGCAAAGATTGGGAAGAACTTCCAGGAATTCTTTGTAGAATAAGAATAGAGATTGACTTCCCATCCTGACATTCTCAGAAAAGGAATAAATTTTTATTTGTTCACATAATATTTGCTACTTCGGAATGGCCACACCTAGGCATAGAATGACATCATATGTTTGGACCCAAAATGGATTCAGCCACTTATCACACGCCCTTTTTTCTAATTGAGAGTGAGTTTTAAATTGCAGCTGTTATGTGAATAAGTACAGCTGGTGTTACATGGTGGCAGCAGTTTCACCATTACTCATGGTCTTTGGGTGCGTAGGTAGCTCCCACCACACAGCTGACCGCTTTGCTACATTGGCTTTCTGTATAAGACTGGTTTGAAAACAATTCCTTTTCTAATGTTGCACTGATTACTAATAATATTCAGTTTTTGCTCTAGCTTGATCTCACTGAATACAATGTCCCCAAGAGCTTAGCTAGTAACTGGTCTTAAAGTTGTATCTAACTTTGGAGAGCCTACAGGCGCTGGCTCTTTCTTCACCTAAATCAAATCACGCTATCTTCTGCTTGGATGAAGCTGAATCTCATAAGCTTCATTCCTCACCAGCTACTGGTCTGGTTGGACAGAATTTAGGGATGGAGATAATTGCCAGAGAATTGATTTTCCAAGTGTAAGAGTGTTTAGAAAGGACAAATATCTGAACTAGTGCTACCAAGATTTCTAGGAACTGGGCGTCAGAAATTGTTTTTAGATGCTGTCCTGTCCAGTGATAGGAAAAACGACAGAATGACCTTCCTGGAGCTAAGGAAGTTTGTAAAATATTGCTTGTCTAAATTCAGAGGCAGCCAATCTCTCTCCCTCTCCTTGCCATCCTCTCTCCCTCTAAACTGGGGCATTTCTCAGGTTCATTTTTGAAATAGTAATTATTTTAGCATGTTTACAATTTACCTCATTTTAATCAGCTAGTTTTTAAATCTTATCTCTATTCACTTGAAGTAACAGCATTGCATATCACTATTGAACAGTCAACAAATATTTGTCAAATCCCTGATCAATGCTGAACACCATGCATTGCCAAGTAGGAAAAGAGAAACAGCAATAATACACTATTCCTGTCTTTAAGTGGTTTTATGATTCACTTGGGAGAAAATAAGTAAGCAAGTGATAAGTTAAATAAATAGAGATAAGCTGTGGTAATTCAGAATAGCAATATAAGGAATTTCACAAGATAGTAATGATTAATGGTCAAGCAGTTGGCAAAGATAAGTCCAAACTGAGTTCAGAGGAGGAAGAATTATTTGTGCCTGAAAGACAATAGGAAGAAGAAAGTGTGAACTACTACTATTCATTCATCATGCATTTCATTCACTCATTCAACAAATATATATCGATTGCTTATTGTGTGCCAATAAAAAGTTTCTGCCTTTATGAACCTTATATTCCACTGAAGGATAGTTAAACAGATGATCAGTTGATTAGCCAATAAATACGGCGTGTCGGGTGTCGGTGAGTGTCATGAGGAAAAGTAAAGCAAAGTGAGGGGATGGAGAAGAGAGAGGGGACACTCTTCTAGGTGGGTTCAGAGGAAAGGCCTCTCCTGAGAAGAGGACATTTGAGCAGAGTCATGAGGCCATGAGCCATGTGGATATCTGGGGGAGAGCATCTTGGGGAGAGAAAACTGCAAGTGCGGAGACCCTTGATATATGCAAGGAGCGGCATGCAGGAGGCCAGTGGGGCTGGAGCAGCGTGAGTGAGGAGGGGAGTGACAGGAGATGAAGCTGGAAGCCAGACTCTTAGGGCCTCATAGGCTAAGATAGGTGTTTGGATTTTATTCTGAGTGACATGGGAAGCCATTAGAGAATTTTGAACAGGGAATCATCTTTTTCAAGGGTCCCTGGCTGCTGTATAGACAGACACAAGGCCGTAAGGAGAAAATAGGAAGCTACTGCGGTAGCCCAGGGAAGACATGATGGTGGCCAAGTCTGGGGTGTTAGCTGAGAAGTAGACAGGTTCTGGAAATTGTGCTTGAATGTACCTGTCTCTGTCCCTGTACAGGCACAGTGCATGAGGACACAAAAATTTAGCACGTTTTTGTGGTGAGGCTCTGGGGAAACAGACACACTTATATGTTGATAATGGGAAGGCAAGCTGGTACAACCCATTTGGAAGAGAATTTGGCAGTATCTAACACAACTACATATGCACTTATCTTCTGATCCAGCAATCCTGCTAGGAATTTACTGTGAATATACAACTCTAACGATGTAACAATGATGATAATGCACAAGATCATTTATTGCACACTGTGTGCAATTGCAAAATATTAGAAACAGCCTAAATGCCTTTACATAGAACAGTGGTTGAAAAAATGAATGGTACATCAATTCAGTGGAATACTATGCAACTGTGAAAAAAGAATGAGGAAGATTTCCATGAACTGACATGGAGAGATTCCCAGGATATGCTCTTAAGTGGAAAAACAAAATAAAAAAGATTATCTATAGTATGTCACCTTGGTAGCATACTATACAGATGCTCCTTGACTTATGATGGGATTACTTCCTGATAAACCCATCATCATAAGTTGGAAATGTCATAAGTTGCCGGGCGCAGTGGCTCACACCTATAATCCTAGCACTCTGGGAGGCCCAGGCGGGAGGATCATTTGAGCTCAGGAGTTCGCGACCAGCCTGAGCAAGAGCGAGACCCCATCTCTACTAAAAATAGAAAGAAACTGGCTGGACAACTAAAAATATGTAGAAAAAATTAGCCGGGCATGGTGGCGCATGCCTGTAGTCCCAGCTACTCGGGAGGCTGAGGCAGTTGCTTGAGCCCAGGAGTTTGAGGTTGCTGTGAGCTAGGTTGATGCCACGGCACTCTAGTCCGGGCAACCAAGCGAGACCCTGTCTCAAAAAAAAAAAAGAAAGAAAATATCATAAGTCAAAAATATGTTTAATATGCCTAACCTAACAGCATTGCTTAGCCTAGCCTACCCTAAACATGCTCAGAACACTTACATTAGCCTACAGTGGGGCAAAATCATCTGGTAACACAGTGCACTGCAGAGTCCTGGTTGTTTCTCCTGGCGATTGCGTGGCTGACTGGGAGCCGTGGCTCACTGCTGCTGCTCAGCATGGCAAGAGAGTATCGTACCGCATATCGCTAGCCCAAGAAAAGATCAAAATTCAGAATTGAAGTATGGACTCTACTGAGTGCGTATCACTTTCGCACCATCATAAAGTCAAAACATCATAAGTCAAACTATCCTAAGTCAGAGACTGTCTATATAGACACTATTTCCATTTTGTTATCTTTCATGTAAAAAAGAAAAGGATATATGCATATATATACATTATGTATCTTCTCATTTCTGCAAAAAGAACTACAGGAAGGATGAATCTAGAAACTAATTAATATTTGATTGATTTTCTACAGGGATAGGTGAGAAAGGGGTGAAAAGAATGGAGCAATGGGATACGGGAGAAAAGTGGCCTTTCTCTTAGCATACCTCTGTGTCATTTTGGCTTTTAGAACTATATTCATGTCTCCCACAGTCAAAAGATAAACAAGTAAATAAAGCCAGGATGTGGGTAAAACCCAAAATAGAAGGCAAACAGTAACAAATAAACCTAATTGTATTACAAATGAATAACATAACCACGCTGAAGGGGGGAATGAGGAAGAAAATAAGTAACCTAAGTAACTTTAGGGGAAAATAGTATTTTGGCTACATACTGTAAGTCTAAAGACAAAAAGAGCTGTAAACAAATATTGTACAGTAGTTTCTCATTTTTTCATCACAAGGGTATGGATTAACAATTCTGGAACTATTTTATGTGTGTTCTAGCATTAAGCAAATAAATATATTGTCAATTTTTAAAAAAAGACTTAGCACATAATAGCTGCTCAAAAAAAAAATATGTTCGGCTAAATTGAATTTTTTCCCCAAATAGAGGCTCAAGATATTCATGGACTCCCTGAAAAGCTATGGTTAATTTTTGTGTCTATGTGTTTAATGGTGATAGGGTCCACAGTTTTTGTCAGTCTCAATAGAGTCTGTGGCCCCCCAAATGCTGGGAATTTTCACATCCTGACTCTCCTCAAATCCCTTGGGAGGTGGATATCATTGCCTCCAGTATATAGAGGAGAAAGCTCAGTGGTGGCTGAGGGTGATCCAAGAAGACTTACGGGAGGAGAAGTGATGTGAGGAACAACGCAAACTGAATCATGGGGGAAAAATATCCCACCATTTTCACAAGGAAGGGAGAGAAGTAACGTGGGCGTGAGGTGGCCATTGTAGCTATCATCTCAGGAATTCTCTAGGAGAGTAACTCTTGGCAATGGCTGGATCCAGCACAAAATGGAAGGGTTTGTGCCATTTCCCAATAACTTATCCAAGTCTGATGGGTTTTATACTTCCATGGTAGGTGTGCACCGAGAAAAAGTTTAAATGATCGTGGATGTGTCACTTTGGTTATGCAAGGATTTACCTGCATTATAATACAAAGCCAACTAGTTTCTCCCTTTACTCTCTGGAAACCAGACACTTATTAATGCTCCTGCTTTTCAAAGCATCAGATTAGACACTAAAGATTCTGTCTGTCGAGCAAGAACATACAGTGGTCCTTCTAAAACATAGGTTCTCAAAGGGCAAACAAACCAGGCCGAAAGAGAGTTCTGTGTGTTCAGGCCTGCAGCCTGGCTTCCGATGAGCTCTCCTCTCATTTCATCTTATCCTGGGCCCTCAGGCCAAGGCTGCTTTTCTTCAGTGATCTAAGCCACCACAAAGTACGGAGGTGACCCTCTCTCAGGGAGTAGTGCAGTGGCTTCACCAGCTAGAACACTGAGTAGCCTGATTTCTGAGATGACATTTCCTTATACTGTGTTTCTGACAAGCCATTGGTACGTGACTGTTTGTCGGGAGCACTTGCTGTTGACATTCTCTGTTTAAACATTATCTGGCTCTTATATCCCATTGGTTACTAATATAGTACTATACGATTACACCAGTATTAATGGGGTTTTAATGTCGCCTGCCACACTGTGAGAAATATTCTGGAGATTCCCTTAGAAGGAGGAGACAACTTAAGTCCCATTACAAATCAGGGAATCACATTTCCTCTGTTTA
>NW_012151541.1:70485-71639 GCF_000956105.1 Propithecus coquereli | reverse complement strand
AGGAAGAAGAAAGTGTGAACTACTACTATTCATTCATCATGCATTTCATTCACTCATTCAACAAATATATATCGATTGCTTATTGTGTGCCAATAAAAAGTTTCTGCCTTTATGAACCTTATATTCCACTGAAGGATAGTTAAACAGATGATCAGTTGATTAGCCAATAAATACGGCGTGTCGGGTGTCGGTGAGTGTCATGAGGAAAAGTAAAGCAAAGTGAGGGGATGGAGAAGAGAGAGGGGACACTCTTCTAGGTGGGTTCAGAGGAAAGGCCTCTCCTGAGAAGAGGACATTTGAGCAGAGTCATGAGGCCATGAGCCATGTGGATATCTGGGGGAGAGCATCTTGGGGAGAGAAAACTGCAAGTGCGGAGACCCTTGATATATGCAAGGAGCGGCATGCAGGAGGCCAGTGGGGCTGGAGCAGCGTGAGTGAGGAGGGGAGTGACAGGAGATGAAGCTGGAAGCCAGACTCTTAGGGCCTCATAGGCTAAGATAGGTGTTTGGATTTTATTCTGAGTGACATGGGAAGCCATTAGAGAATTTTGAAGAGGGAATCATCTTTTTCAAGGGTCCCTGGCTGCTGTATAGACAGACACAAGGCCGTAAGGAGAAAATAGGAAGCTACTGCCGTAGCCCAGGGAAGACATGATGGTGGCCAAGTCTGGGGTGTTAGCTGAGAAGTAGACAGGTTCTGGATATTGTGCTTGAATGTACCTGTCTCTGTCCCTGTACAGACACAGTGCATGAGGACACAAAAATTTAGCACGTTTTTGTGGTGAGGCTCTGGGGAAACAGACACACTTATATGTTGATAATGGGAAGGCAAGCTGGTACAACCCATTTGGAAGAGAATTTGGCAGTATCTAACACAACTACATATGCACTTATCTTCTGATCCAGCAATCCTGCTAGGAATTTACTGTGAATATACAACTCTAACGATGTAACAATGATGATAATGCACAAGATCATTTATTGCACACTGTGTGCAATTGCAAAATATTAGAAACAGCCTAAATGCCTTTACATAGAACAGTGGTTGAAAAAATGAATGGTACATCAATTCAGTGGAATACTATGCAACTGTGAAAAAAGAATGAGGAAGATTTCCATGAACTGACATGGAGAGATTCCCAGGATATGCTCTTA
>NW_012151541.1:32457-68475 GCF_000956105.1 Propithecus coquereli | reverse complement strand
CTGCCACACTGTGAGAAATATTCTGGAGATTCCCTTAGAAGGAGGAGACAACTTAAGTCCCATTACAAATCAGGGAATCACATTTCCTCTGTTTATTTCTTCATGTTGTTTCAGTTGGAGTCAGAATTCCAGTCCTGGCCTGTGTGGTTTACCTCCAAAGGGCTAGCTGACAGAGTCCAGCCACCCCTCCCTCAGAGAGTAACTCTGAAACAGTGGGCAAAATGTAGAGTTAGTCTGTTTCGTGTTCCTAAAATAAATCTGAGATTTCTCCAACACATCAAGGTTTTTGAAGGATTGTGCCATAACAGAGATTTTGACAAAATGCCCAAGATGGAGACCTGGGGCTCCTGAGAAAGGCTGAGCCGTCCTGATGTGATTAGAGATGCTAGTTTAGTCCAACACTCGGGCTCAGCACTAATGACACAGGTCCTGGATTTCTCACTGGTTTTGCAGTTGCATGTGTGGTGCTGTCTATAAGCCACATGCATGTTCAGACGGACCCGTGTGGCTTCTGCCCTCTCTGCACTGGAGCTCTGATGGGCCCCACAAGCCTGGTGTTGAGGACTGAGTACACGATCGCAGCCGCAAGGCCTGGGCTTGGGTCTGGGCGCTGGTTCTTATTCCCTATATAACTGCAGACTGGCCGTCATACATCAATCCCCTCACCTAGAAAATGGGACTGCTGCTAACCCTTACCTTGTTGTAGGTTATCACTTGTGGGGACCGAGTGAATTATTTAGGTTAAAGCATTTATTAGCAGCAATCACTTTCTGTGCCCATTAATCATGGTGTAACATTCGCGCATGTTGTCTTTAGAGTAAAGCTGTAGTCAGGTACCAGTGCCTAGCACAGTGTCGGGCAATGCTGTCTGTTGACTGATCACTTAAATATTCCTGCCCTTTCTTTTTCATAAATATTGAAAGCATTGCCCCCCTAGAACAGTCAAGCAGTGTTAGGGCAGCCAAAGCAATAATTATACTCTCAGACTCTACCGAACTCCACCAGCGGTAAGTAGTGTCTTGCCTGCCACAACCCATTTCCCCTATTCTTTTTATTTTAATTTAGTTTATAAGAGTTTTTAAGGTCTCACTCGATTGCCCAGGCTCCATTTCCCCATTCTTGACCCTGGGTGATAAGAAAGCTCTAGCGGGTCACTTCTCCAATTTACAGATGGGAGCAGAGAGGCAGAGAGGCAAAGACAAGGGAAGGAACCAGCTTCATAGTCACCCTTGGAGTCAGGAGGAGTCTCTGTCGTGATGTTTTCTTTAGGCTAATGCCTCATAATCATTCCAGTGACTTTTCCAACATCCTTGCCCATGTTTTTCTCCTTTGGCCTACAGAAGAGAGCAGGGTGCTTACATATACACACTGGCAGGGGGAGATAGGCATCCAGCTAAGCTTGGCATTGCAGGTGTGAATTTGCTTTTTCCTCTCCTCGGTCACTTTTCCCTGTGTGTTTCCAGGACTGCAGCATGAAGGAATTTTCCGGGTGTCAGGATCCCAGGTGGAAGTGAATGACATCAAAAACGCCTTTGAGAGAGGTGAGGAAACAGCCTTGAAGATAAGGCCCAATGTTTGCCAACCCCCTGGGTTACTGGCTCGACTTTCTCCCCTGGGAGCTCCGCAGAGGTTAGAAGGCAGCTTGCTTCCCTCCTCAGAGGGCACCTGCTCTCCTGCCCACACTGCCCTTTGGATATGCGGGAGATGCCAGGGCACGTCCCAGCTGCCTCCTGCCTCCTTGGCCCCAGCCGCCCTGCCTCTCATGCCAATGATCTGCCAAAACGCAAAAGTTAACTCTGATATCTGGGCGGTTTATGGTTTCATCCGGAACCCTTGGTGGCAGTTAATATCAAGGCTAATGTGCAAGTTCATTGTAGCCCATTTATTATCTTGTGGGCTATTAAGGTAATGGGCAAGCTTTGGCAATTTCCGTCACTGTAATGGATATATATAGTTTCAATTTGAGGTTGGTCCTATCATTAAATCTAATTACATCTGATATGAAATTTTCCATAGGGAGCTCTGGCACGATTGTTCTCCTGTAAGTAGGTAGTGTTCTTTGTTGCGGGCCAGGAGGAATGAGAGCTCGTCTGAGGAACTGGCCTCCTTGGCCTCGTTTTCCTCCCCTAGAGGCTTCGTCCCAGCCTGGTTTCATGATTCTTGTGAGAGAAACAGTTGCTGTGTCCCAACCCTAGCCCATAGGAAATGTCCCTGAGCTGGACTGGCACAAAAGAGTTTATGCTGATGGACTCTTCTGCCCTCCTCTGGTCCTGGGCCCCTGAAACTGAGCAGTCTTTGCTTTATCTTTCCCTGGTCTGCCTATGTATGGCCACCATGCTGGGCAGAGAGCCCATAGACTGGAAAGGATATGAATAGTTCACCCCCCACCACCACCGCTTCCGTTTTGTCCTATATGTTTTTGCCTCTCTTACTCTTTTTTGGGGGGTGGGGTGTTGTTTATCCCCAGGAGAGGACCCCCTGGCTGGAGACCAGAATGACCACGACATGGACTCTATAGCTGGTGTCCTGAAACTTTATTTCCGGGGGTTGGAACACCCTCTCTTCCCCAAGGACATCTTTCATGACCTGATGGCGTGTGTCAGTAAGTACCGTCCTGGCTTCAGACTGCCTTGTGGGCCAGAGCACCTGACAGCAAGAGATAAAAATGTGCGGAGTCTCTGTTTTCTCATAAACCTTTCAGTAAAGCTTCCCTTTTCCCCAGTGAAGTTTCTCCTCCTCATCCTCACTCCATTAGCCCCTGGTGGGCGAGGCAGAGGAATGGCTTTTTAGTAAGAGTCTAGGACCCCAAGTCAGGGCTCCTGGCTTCTTTCTTTCTGATTCGTCTCAGTCTTCAACACTTTTGCTTCTCTGGGAGTTATCTTCCTTTAGTAAAATACCTTTATATTCATATATAAGGCCTAGTGATTTTCAATTATGTATTTGAAGCTTACATGTTAATACTTGTACTTTTCCTGATACAAGGAGAAAAAGCGTAAGCGTTGCAAATATTTCCTGCTTGTTGCTTTAAACCTGACACGGCTTACCTGTGAGATGTATTAATATGTGTTCTTCTAGGAACAAAAGCCTCTGTGCAGCAGTAATATGATATTTTCCCAATGAGAAAGATATTCTCTACTTCACTCTCTTAGAGGTTCTCTACCTCTTACTCTAAAATTCGGGTTGTGAAAAGCTATTCCTAGCCATTTAGTTTAGCTTGTGATACTGGAATGTCCTCTCATTGTTTTTTCCATGGAAAACAGTCAGTGGAAATTTGGACTAATATCAGGCCATCCTGGAAGCAGACCCCATCTGAATGATGGCTCCAGAGACCAGAAGGAATGGTGCCCTTTAAATGGAAAAAAGATCCTTCTTCCTAGGTCAACCAAGGTCTTCGTGCTCCCCAGGTTTCCAGTCTGACTCAATATCTGCCCTGAGGACTTGTTCTTGTCTCAGTTATTCTGAGAAAGAAAGGCCCAGAATATTCATGAAGCAGCTCTATGATTTTGTTTGTTGACCTGCTATTTATGGGAGTCTAGTGGAAACAAGTTATGTGGATGGTTAAGCGTATGCATCCCATCGGTCATGTCTTCATGTCTTTTTCCAGGACTGGACCTAGGAAAAGTATCTTAAACCAAACCGGGGTTGCCAAGATGGCTCAAAATCCCTTGGCTGCCCAGTTCTCCCCTGAGATATACTCCTCCTCCTAATCCAGTACTTCCCATCTCTTTTTCACATAAAGGCACGCATAGAAAATGACAATGGCACATGGCACACTGTGGAAGTGGGAGGCAGCCCATGGTGGAGGCCACAGGCCCACAGCTGTACCTGTAACCAACCTGTTACAGCACAAGGAAACGTCTCTGTCTTCTTCCTGGGTATCATTCCTTACCCAGGGGCCTGCCATCTCCCACCTCTGGCTACATTCTACTCATCCGGACTGCAGATAGGGGAGGGGCAAGATAAGCCAGACTTGTGCAGAGGACAAGGTGACACATGTGTAGAGTGGGCAGGACAGGACCTATGCAGCCTCTCTCCTGCCCCAGATGTAGGCCCTCTAAGAATGGGTGCTGAGCAGTCATGGCATGTTTGTGGACAGCTCCTTGTCTGTGGTCATTTGAATAAGAGGGTAGTCGAGGCTATGCAGAACATCTCCAACCCCTTCTGGGCACAAGGAGCATACGCCTTGCGCCCTGCATCGGCAAGTGTCTGGAGCCCAGTAAGTGTCCTCTTCCAGCAGCCTCAGCCTAAGGAGCAACAGGGATGACGGTCCTGTCACTGCACCCAGTGCTGTGTGTGGGCTTGCCATGATGCTGTGTCACTCCTGCTGGTCGTGAGGACTTCTGATCACTACTCCCTGGGGTCTTAGTCACAAGGAGGGTAACACATGGTTTTCTTCTTTCAGCAATGGACAACCTGCAGGAGAGAGCTCTGCACATTCGGAAAGTCCTCCTGGTCCTGCCCAAAACCACTCTGATTATCATGAGATACCTCTTTGCCTTCCTCAATCAGTGAGTAGCCTTCCCAGTGAACAACTGGATTGGGCCTTGATTTGGCTACTGGAAGTTCCCAGATGGACCTGTGTCTATTCATCCATTCCCAAAAATATTTGTTGAGCACCTACTGTGTGCTGGCCACAGTGCTAGGCTGTAAGAATACAGTGTTAAAGAAGCGATGAAAGCCTTGGTATCATTTAACTCACATTCCAGGGGAGAAGACGGACAATAACAGACATGTCGGGAGGAATACGTGCTTAGAAGAAAAATAAAGAAGGGTAAAGAAGCGGGAGAGAGTGCAGAGATGTCAATGGGGCCGGGGGAGAAGGTGAAAGGAGGGAGAGCCACTGTACGTGGGTGGTCAGCAAAGGCCTCTCTGAGAAGACAGTGTACAAGCAGCAGCCTAAAGGAAGTGGAAAAGGAGCCATAGGACATGCAGGATTTGCGCATCATGGTAAAAATGGGTTTGGATTTGGGAAGCAGAAGATTTCATTTTTTAAAAACCTAGATTTCTAGATTCTTTTGAAAAATTATTAGATCTGGCAATACTGGATCTACATTGCCATGCAGTAGCAACTCCCTGTGCGGTAAGGGCTGCCCCCAAGATGGGACAGGCACTGCCCAGCCCACCCTCACAGGTGCCCCCAAGCCTAAGGCTGAATTCAGTTGTCATTTATCATCACTCTTGCCTTGTGGCTTTTCATATAGCATAAAAATATTTCCCCAGATCCATAAATCAAAAAGGGGAAAACAAAAGGTAAATCAATAGGCCAGGGTGTTTTAGCACATATTTCTTTGTGAAAATGAAGAGTCTTCCTGCAAGGTTGGACTCTGCTTAAAAGGAATACAACTTTAGAGGCCAGTTCACAAGCCTCAGCTTGCTTACAAGTTCGGCCTGGCCCTGTAGACATCTGAGTTGGCAGCCCATGCCTGAGACCTTTTCTCGGGTGCCCAAACCATCACGTAGCCCCATCGTTGGCCCTGCAGTGCTACAGAGGGTCCTTGCTCCCCAGCTGGCTTCTTCCATGTGGCTGCGTCTGCTCCGTTCATTAGCCAGGCCCTGACTCAGCGCCGCAACTGCCTATCGGTTAAAAACCCCTAATGACTCACACAGGGTGCTCACACGCAGCCTGGAAACCCTGCTAATTACTGTGGAGTTAGTCAGTCCCCTCAGGGCCACCAATCATTGTCTCCCCTCGTAGACCAATACCTGCCCTCAGCATGAGCCTAGTCTGTGCCCCCAGAGCAAGGAGCGTGACAGTGGTGGGCAGAGGTGGCGTGGGGGGAGCGGGGCCTGGCTGGCTGTGTGTGGAAGTACAACGGGGAGAAGCCGCAGAGCGAGCATGGCGCAGTGCTGGAGATGGTGGCCACTGTTGGAGAAAATGTGGGAACTGCACCAATTCAAGTTATTAGTTTTATTTTATTGGTTGGGTTTTTTTCTGATTAAAAAAAGATTGATTTGCTCATCAAAGTGTTACATTGAAAAGGTGCAGCATTAGTAATCACAGTGTTGGCTAAAACAACAAATAGAATGCAGGACACGGGTGATAAAGACCACCCCATGGGGGGAAGATGGCAGCCGACACGTGTGCACTTACTGACAGGCGCAGCAGTAGTTGGCAGGTGGCTTCTGGTGGAGATTCCGCCTGGGCCCAGACTTTCACGACACTTTTCCGTCATTGCTCTGGGTCCTGGGTATGTGTGTACTTTACTTCTGGCCATGGTTTCTTCCTGGATTTGGCACATCCTCAATCTCAAGGAACAAAAAAAACTTAGTATGTCACAGTTTTTGTGGGTCCAAAATCCCAGTGCAGCTTAGCTGGGGGCCTCTGGAGTAAAAAGTGAAAAACCCATGATTTTTCATGATAAAAAGCAAGTTTTCCACACCAATCCTGATCACCTCGTTACCCCATCCCCAAAAAGCCTCTGTTCCTAACCACAATGCTGAGCCTTTTCAAGATACACAAAAGATGCTGAGTTCAAAGCAATTAGGAGAACGCACTAATGTTATGAACTGAAGCTGTAGAAATGTAGTAGAACTCTTAGAGGGGATGGCATCGATATAAGTTGACCCCAAAAAGAAAAAACATTTAAACAGGGAGCTGTTACCAGTGTTAGCTATTAGATATCTCTTTAAAAATAAAAATCCAGTGTTTGAGATCTTACGCTAAACACAGACTTCGGGAACTTCAAAAATTAGTAACACTGTGATATTTTACACACACAATTGTGTGTATTTGTCTGTGCACATATGAATTTTTCTAGGGAGAGAATGCTAGAATTCTCTCCCTAAAAATTTTCTAGGTTTTTTCAAATTCTTTAAGGAATTCTTATCTCTCAAATAGTTAAAAACCACTGCTTTAGCCCCTAAACTTAGATGTTCCCACTATACATTGGGAAAGAGAAAAGGATTTTAGTTTATATTTTGATGGGAGTAAAAACATGGACCTAGAGTCGTGAGACCACAGTCCGTGAAGATGTATCCTGTTCAAGTCCGTGGTCGTTGTAGCCATCTATGAATGGAACGGTCATTGCTTTAGTGGGCCTCAGAGCATTCCTCATCTGTTACATGCCTTTGACCTGGGACTAGAGTTTTGTGTGTAAAATATCACAGTGTTAGTAATTTTTGAAGTTCCCGAAGGCTGTGCCTAGCATAAGACCTCAAACACTGGATTTTTATTTTTAGAGAAATATCTAATAGCTAACACTGGTAACAGCTCCCTGTTTAAATTTTTTTTCTTTTTGGTGTCAACTTATATTGATATCATCCCCTCTAAGAGTTCTACTACATTTCTGTAATTTCAGTTCATAAGATGAGTGCGTTCTCCTAATTGCTTTGAACTCAGCATCTTTTGTGTATCTTGAAAAGGCTCAGCTTGATCAGGGCTAGAGTTTCTTTCCCTTTAACCACCAGGCTTCCCAGAAACTGGTTTTCTTTCACGTTACGAAAATATTGTGAGATCACGCTAAAGAACCAGGGCCTTCCTCCTCCTTGTCCCTCCATGACAGCAAGAACTGACTGGCCTGGGATTAGCTAGAGCTTTAGCCTTGTGGTCTTCATGCCTCAGTTGTTCCTGAGGTTACCAAGGTAATTATCTCTCCTGTCTCTCTCCAGTTTTAATTTGACCAAGAAGTAGACTTAGAAACTTCCCCCAGGCTTTTCTAAATCTCTGCTCCCCTTTAACTTGGGATCAGGGAAGGATTCTAAAATTAGATCTTTAAGAACTCCCCTGAAACCAAGTGCAGTGACTCACACTTGTAATCCTAGCACTCTGGGAGGCCGAGGCAGGAGAATCTCTTGAGCCCAGGAGTGTGAGATTGCAGCGAGCTATGATGATGACACCACTGCACTCTAGCCCCAGCAACAGAGTGGGAACCTGTGTCCAAAAAAAACTCTGGTGAAGCAGTCCAGCCACTGAGATCTGTAACTTCCCCCGTCACTGGCCTCTCCTGCATTTGATTCTAGGTCCTAGAGAATAGTGATTCTCAACTTTCTTTGCATGACAGTTGTTCACATCCATAGTGCCACTTCTCATGTCCTGCAGTGATTCCTGAAAGGGCAAGGGGTACATATCAGAATCTCCAGGAGGGGAGAACACCATTGGGTTGGAGAAAAACCAGCTTTGCAATGTGAGTCTGGACGTGGGGCACCCTAGAAATAAACGCTTTCCAATATTGAAGAACAGCTGCTCAGATGAAGACAGTTGAGTGTCAGGCCTCTAGTTCCTGTCAGAGGGCTTTGGTTTCTTCTCAGGATCTGTCAGAATCCGCTGCTGGGGACTTCCTGCTGATGCCCATAAGGGAGGCCACGCCCCTCAGCAGAGCTTACAGCTCTGAAGGCTGTGTGGGGGGTGATCCAGAGCTGGCCCAGCCCCCAGTGCCTGGGCAGGCAAGGCCCAGTGGGCACTCATTGGTGCAGTGCCTCATTGAAGGCCTTGGGTCCTTGGCCAAGGTTGGAGGTGTGGCTGGAGCAGCTGCTGGCTGAGAAGGGGGAGTTCCCAGAATAAATAAATACCCGAGAATAAAGTCAGCCTGCATCCAGAGGAAGCTGAGCAAAAGCCAAACAGCATGCTGACCTTTTCCTGAATAAATCCTGAATGTAATAATATGGGAGGATATTATGAAAACGAAAAACAATTGCATTAGCTCTTGCAGAAAGAAATTCACTGACTTGATGGAATACAAAAGCTAATCAGTTGGCTATTTTTTTTTAATAAGTCTAGAGGCTGGAATGGAATATCCCTAATAATTTGATTATTTTGTTATGCAAGAGGATACACAACACACAATGCCTGTGCCTTCTGGCCATATCATTACCAGGGCAGCCTGAGGTCCCTGTCCACTCTGGCAGCTTAGTGCCTTGGTCTATGGGAGCCATCTTCAGCTCTGCAGAGTATTTTCCCAAGCCAGGATGGCTTTGGTGGACAAGGGCTGCGGTAGCGGTGAGGAGGGGCGGTGAGGAGGGGCGGTAAGGAGGACATGAACAGGAGCTGGAGAGAGCGGAGGGGTCAGACCTGCAAGAAGGTACCTCCACCTTGCTTTTCCTTGGCTCCTGAATGACCATCCTGGTGGTCAGTCTCTCCCCGCCAGCTGACTTTCTGGAAGGCCTCTGACGCCCAGAAAGGCAGGTGACAATTTGTGGACCTTCTGCTTTTGCTCTTGGCAGTGCCTTCTGTGATTGTGTTTTCTGGGCATTCATGCGAGAGCTCTCCAGCTTGCCCCCTTTCCTTTCTCCTCCAGTTTATCACAGTTCAGTGAAGAGAACATGATGGACCCCTACAACCTCGCCATCTGCTTCGGGCCCTCGCTGATGTCAGTGCCGGAGGGCCACGACCAGGTGTCCTGCCAAGCCCACGTGAATGAGCTGATCAAAACCATCATCATCCAGCATGAGAACATCTTCCCAAGCCCCAGGGAGCTGGAGGGCCCTGTCTACAGCAGAGGAGGAAGCATGGAGGATTACTGGTAGGGGGCTTGGGGCTCTAGGAAGGGAGGGAGTCACCAATGCACACTGGCATGGGGGCCAGATGGCCAAACAAAAACCAAAGGGAAACACCCAGATCCTCCCGGCTTCCCACTCCCAGGCCTTTCAGGCTGCCAGGGTCTGGGGATGGTGTAGACAGTCCTGCCTCATCCCACCTACAGAATCAATGCCACTTTGTGCCACCTCCCTTTTTTATGAGTTCTGTGCAGTGAGAGACTATTTGAAAAGATAATGACAACAACATTAGTAATAATACTAGAAATCTCCAGGAAAGAGTTTTTTATAAAGTTGCGTGTATAATAGAACTGCTGTTCTCTAGTCAACAGGGTCTCTCAGACTTCTACTTTGCGCTGTGTATCAGGAGAAAGACAGTCCTGGGTTCCAGGGAATCTGTTCTTGTTGGGAAGAGTTTAGACAAGAGGCATACATAATTGCCTGATTGTGAGTTTGTAAGATGACACTTTAGAATGATTTCAAAAAGGTGAGAAGAGAAAGAGAGGTAAGCTCCATTTTGGGCAGGTTAGGCATGGTCCCACCCTAAAGCAGGATTAGATTCCATGGGGCAAGGTTTTCCATGACCTAGCCTCGGAACAGACCTAAATGGAATCCCTAGGATACCTCTTCGCTAGACCCCTCCATTAGACAAAGCACTGTTTTCACTTTACGGAAGAAGTCATTGCAACCCAGAGAGGCCAGTGACAGTGTTTCAGGCCACCCCAGTGGTGAGGATTGAACCCTGATCTCTTATCTCCTAGTACAGGACACCATCTTTCGCCCTACACTGCTCACCACGATGCCACTTATGATGTCATTTTCTGCTAAACACAAAGACAACTGCCTCTCTCTTTTAGTCCCTAATGCCCCTTACTCCCTCTACTCCTCCTACTCCTCCCCCTCCCTTCTTCCCCTAAATGGTGTTTCAGCCTGAGCTGAAAGCACAAGCCAGCCCAAATCGGATTCCATCTGAATTCAACATCTGGAACCAATTCGGCCAGCCCCATTGCTATCAGCTGAGGTAGGGCAGGACGGGGAGCTTGTTTACTTAATTAGAGGCCGATTGGGCCGCACTTCTCCCTGACCCCCACCGAAGAGCCTCTTGCCCAAGGAGTGAAGAAATTGGCATTCATGTGTCTGTGAACATAATAATATCAGTGACATCCCTGGGTTCACTCCTCTCTGCTGTACTGCAGCTTTCAGCATCTGGGTTTGAGCTCGAGCAACCTATGCTGGTCAGCTGGGAGAGAGAGCTTTTTGTCACCGACAGATGGTTGGTGGTGACTGGGGAGGTTGTTGGTCAGTTCAGGTCTCAGCCTCCCGGCTGATGAGCTCCAGGGAGCTGTCCTTGTGCATGTGACTTAGAGAGTTGGTGTCCCCCTTGCATAATAGTGAAAAGCTGTAGAATAGTGTTCTTGCTTTACCTTCCTTCTAAAGTCAGGCAGAACATCTACCTTTACTTCTCAAATATCAAACTGCTGCAGGCTCCGGACTGATGCGCGGGGTACAGGGCTCCCCCCATCCCTGCACCAGAGTCCCAGCACAGTGGAGCAGACAGCCCCGTAAGGCCGTGGCTCACAGGGACACAGACAGGCGGGCACCTTCCTCTAGTTTTCTCCAAGGTGTTCTCCCCAACCCCCCTCCCCCATTTGTCACGCACCCAGCATTTATTAGCAGCCCCTAAAAAAACCACAAGATTAGTCAGGGAAATTTACTACCACAGACCCAGTAAGGAGGCCAGAAGCCCCCAAGGAGCAGAAGTCTGTGACCCTGGGTTGAGAGAGACCTTCAGACCACAGGGTTCACACTCACCCAGAAAGTTCCTGGCCTCTCCTCTCCCTTCTTCAGGAAGAGAGAGAAGCACCAGCACAGTGAGCTAGGGTGGTGACGGAGGTGAACGAGGGGTGGCAGAAGGGGACGTAGAGCCTGAGGAGCCTGGAGAATGGCCAGGAGGCCAGGTCGGCCAGGGAGAGGGGAGCACCACCGTACACTGAGGAGAGGAGGGGCCCGTCCATTTGACCCCACTTCCAGCCCTGGAAACAGAACCCGGTTTTCTAGGACTACCCGCTGAGGGGCATGGTGGGCTTCTTAGGAGACCTCAGGTGCTGGTGGCCAACTGGCGGTATTGCTGGGGATGAGCGTGTGTAACGAGAGGAGCATAGGATTTTAGGGCAGGAAGGGGCCTTAAAAACCATCATCTTACCCTTACCGTAAAACGGCAGTTTTCAAAGTGGAGTCCCTGTAGCGCCTACATCACACGGGACTGGTTAGAAATGCAAATTCCCTGGCCCCACCCAGACCCAGTGACTCAGAAATTCTGTGGTGTGACAGTCATCTGTTTTTTAACAAGCCTTCCGGAGCTCCCTGAATTTTAGAATTGCTGCCTTAGTGGATGGCCGTGTAGATGAACTTGAAGTCCTGGGGGAAAGTTTACCTTTGCCCTGTGAGCTCCTGGGGGCCCCAGGGGGTCCCAGAACTTTTCACTCATCAGAGGGTTCCTAGGCCCAGAAAACAGTGAGAAATTGTGCCTATGGTTTTTGACAAAGAGGAACCTCTATTGGTATTCTCCTAGAATGTTCTCTGGAGTCCGGAAAAACCTTGGAACTGACTTGCTCCATAAAGGGTGCATTCTGAACTGGTCACCTCATCTTTGGGGAACTTCCCAGGAGTGTAGGACCCATCCCAGGGGGAGGAAGAGGCTGTGGGGCTCAAAGGAGGAAACTCTGTGGCTGGGCTGTGGGGCCGAGTGGGTGGTGCTTTCGCAGAACTGCCCGGAGCGGCTCACTTGTTACGACCTATTGCTGGGGGAGGACCTTTAGAAATGAACAGGGTTTCTCTACTTTTTAGGAAGTAAGAACTTCCAGGCGCCCATCCTCATGAACTCTGAAGTCCATGAGCCGGGAGATCAGCAGCAGAAACGACTTTCCTAGTAACTGCTTTGGCCATCCTCGATTCTCTACCCTGGATGATTTTAGATTTCGTGAATTATTTCAAGAACTTAACCAGGCTTCCGTGCCTGCCCTCTTGCAGAGTCTAGCCCACAGCAGATTCTTTCTCCCCTCCTTCTGTTTCCTACCCTCTCCTGTGACTCACCTCCCACTTTCTCACCAGTACACGGTCTAACCACAAAGCAACCTAGAAGCATCGAGCAAAATGAGAAAGAAAAAGGGAAGAAAGTACCACTTGTTAAGCACCCCCTCTGTGCCAAGCTTGTTACTAAATTATTTCATGACATCCTCACACAGCTCTGTGAAGCGTATGGATCATTATCCTCAATTTGTAGATAAGGTAGCTGAGACTTAAAGAGATTAAGTAGCTTGCTCAGGGCCACACATTTCCAAGTGTCAGAGCTGGTTTTCGGATCCAGGTGTATCTGATGCTAAAAGTCCAGTTTTCCCTTCCCCCAGGCTCCTTCCTTGAGAAATAGGAATGAATTCACATAGAGAATTAGCCCTTAAGGAATTGAATTATTCTGTATTTTCTAAAAAATGTATTTTATAACTTCAAAAGGGCTTTTCCTTGTCTTGAGATATTCTAAGTCTCAAGTAGTCCCAAGTAGTTTTTATAGCAGGAGCTAGGCTAGAGGACCTCTAGAGCCTTATATTTGATTATAAGCATTTGTCTGTTGTGTGCACTTAGGGTATAGAGAGCATAAGATTGATTTGATACCCTTGCTCCAAGGCTGTATAAAGGGAAGGACAAGAATTTTATAAGCAAATGCTGATGTCCCAGTCACTCTTGCTTCTGTTGCAGTGACAGCCCTCATGGAGAGACTACCTTGGCTGAAGACTCAACCCAGGATGTGACCACAGAGCACCACACGAGTGATGACGGTACGAAGCCCTGCTTCCTGGTTAGGGGTGAAGCAGAAGGAAGTGATTATATATCCTGTGCGCCTGGTGAAACTTCCTGCCCAGCAGTCGCCTGAGGACGGGCAGCGAGCTGTCCTGTCTCTCATTTTCATTCCTTCCCTTCCTTGAAGAGACAGCCCGCCTCCTCAAACAGAATGGTCTCTGTATGAAACCAGAAGTGAAGAACTAGACCTTTCATGTTCTTGCCCCACCTCCCACCTTCTTGTCTGGCCTGGGTCCAGCATGATGTCAGTCCCTTATCATAGCCCAGACTCCTGCCAGGTAGCTGGAGACCAAAGCGAAGGAAAACATTAAAAAACAGTAAGCCGGGGGAATAGGGAAGCTGGATACCCAGAACCCAACAGAAGCAAGCCAGAGGGGAGTGGGAGCAAGGATGCAGAAACCACACACCTTCACGCCCGCCAACTGGAAAAACTGACCCTTTCCAAAGTACAGACAGGAGGGCGCTGAGCAGCCTGGTGGGTGTGCAGAGGGGTGGAATGCTCGGCTGTCATCCTCAGGCCCCTCTGCGGTGCCCGTGATTTATTAGGATCTGTCCCGCCGGCACATTTTCCCCTCCTTCCAACAGTCCCACACCTCCATTTCTGGGTCACTTGGGCTCTGAAAGTCTCAGCAGCTGACAAGGGGCCTCAGAATTTTCTGGGCGTGAGAATGAAATGGCACAGTCTGCAGAGCTTTCCCTGCTCCCTGCCTTGCTGGGAATTCTGCAATCCTAGGCCAACTTCTAAAGGAGAAAAAATCAGGACCGCCTTATTTAGATCCTGATGTCACAAGGATCGGTATGATCATTTGCCACATTCTAGGAGGGGAGTAGGTGAACTAGGGAAATTAGTATTGGGTTAGAGCCTGCCTTGTGCCCAGCGCCGTTAGAGGCTTTATATGTGTTACCTCTTTAATCCCTAGTGAAATAGATATGGCTGCTATTTTAGAGTTGAGAAAATGGAGGTCAAAGAGGTCAAGTGACGTACCCAAGGCTGTAGAGAAAGAACTAAGATTGGGATGTGTAGACAGGCCTTCTCTGATCAGCCTCCTACAGTGAAATCTCTGGCTCTGCGTGTTCAGGAGCAGACCCACCAGCCGGGGCTGTCTAGGCATAGTCTTGTTTTTAATCAGCCTTTCTCTCTGCTACCCAGAATAGCTGACTTTCATCTCAGGTTCCAGGTTTCTGGGAGCCTTCTTTTCACTCTCTGATCTCTGCCTGCAGCACAGAACAGATCAAGATAATGGTCACAATGACTCATGCACACAGAACACCTACTAGAGGCCGGGCACTGTTCCAAGCACTTTTACAAATTGTAATTCATTGATTCTTCATAAGAACTTCATGACAAAGGCACTCTTATCCCCATTTTACAGATGAAGAGACAGAAGCCACACAAAAGTAAAAATACATTGTATTTGTGAACCCCTTTTAATTTTTCAAATTACTCTCATATATATTTTCCCATATAATGGTCACCACATACATTTCCATATTTTGCTCCTTGGAAAGTTGATTGAGCAAGTTATTTTCTCTTTATAGAGACTAGAAGTTCATGTTCTACTAGAGGAATGAATAATATAAATAAATATTTAAAATGCAGTATGATAAATTTTCTACAATTGATGGAGTTATTTTATAATCAGAGAAGAAATAATGCTTGAAATACAGTATGGCAAGTTTGATGATAGAGCTCCGCCTACAGAGCTGTGGAAACACCAAAGAAGTTGCTATAGGAAGCAGGGATGTTTGAGTTGTGTCTTGACGTGTTCGTCAGGCAGATGAGAGAGCAGATTCCCGGTGGAGGGAACAGCATGTGCAAAGCCAGGGAACAGGATACAAGTGCTCTCAGGGTAATGGCACCGTCTACGTGAGAATTACCTGCTTTGCAGGTCATCCAAAGCTTATTTTTCACACTAAGTTATCTTCCACTGTAAGTTCAGCTAATTGGGCTTTTCTACCCAGTTTCCTGAGTCTGTAGGTCCCAAGAACATGTATTTCCTTCCTTTCTGCCCTTCTCAGAATGTGAGCCCATAGAGGCCATTGCCAAGTTTGACTACGTGGGCCGGACAGCCCGAGAGCTGTCCTTCAAGAAGGGGGCATCCCTGCTGCTTTACCAGCGGGCTTCCGACGACTGGTGGGAAGGCCGGCACAATGGCATCGACGGACTCATCCCCCATCAGTACATCGTGGTCCAAGACACGTACGTTGGATCCCTGGCTGCACTGTGGGAGTGAGACTTCATTTGTATGAGGGAAACCAACCCCCAGGGGGCACCAGTGTGGTCCTGAGGCTCACACAGTTCCTCTTCCCTTCCACCCTCCTCAGTAGAGAATTTTTTAACATCTCTCCACTAGCTCATCCACATTTATACCTGATGAGTAATAATGAGGTTTTTTATTTGTTTTTTATTTTATTTATTTATTTATTTTTGAGACAGGATCTCGCTCTGTTGCCCCAGCTAGAGTGCAGTGGCATCATCATAGCTCACTGCAATCTCAAACTCCTGGGTTCAAGCAATCCTCCTGCCTCAGCCTCCCCAGTAGCTGGGATCATAGGCTCTTGCAACCACACCCTGCTAATTTTTTTCTGTTTTTAGTACAAAGAGGTCTCTTGCTTAGGCTGGTCTTGAACTCCTGACCGCAAGCAGTCCTCCCGCCTCAGCCTCCCAGAGTGCTGGGATTACAGGTGTGAGCCACAGCACTAGGCCAGGGGTTGTTATTTGACCACCTACATTTCCTTTCTGGGAAGATCAGGCTGGGAAAACATTTTTGCTTCTCCATCTTTTTTTTCAACAACTGTGCCCACCCCAACCTGTTGAGCTGCTGGTGGCACTTTTCCACTTGCAAATGAAAGTGACAAGTTACTCTTCTAGGAGAAATCTGGCTTACGCAGCCTTATGGAAGTGACCCAGTTCCTTTAACCCAGATGTGGTTGATTTAGGGCAAGATGGGGGAGAGGAGGGAAAGGATGTCAGGGAACAAAGGGAATCTGAACTGGCCCCGGAGAGATCTCCCCAGATGGGCTATCAGTTGGTTCCCACACTTTGAAGCAGTGTCCCCTGGGTCCCCCCAAGCCTGCCTCCCTGTCCCTTTGCCCTGCCTCTGCCCCCAGCTCCCTTCCCTTGGATACGATGCTGTCAGTGTTTTTAGTCCTTCCCTTAATATTATTTCTTAAAGGTTGATATCCTGAATGAGTCTGCACCCTCCCAGCCTCTCCCCGGCTCGTTCTGCAGGGAAATCCTCCCTCTGTTGATAGCATCGCAAACCTGGTGGCAATCTGTGCGTGAACAGGACCCTCCCAAATTTAGCATTATGACTTCACTACAGGATCAAGAGAAGATGAATTGTGGGGGAGAAGGGGCTTTCTTTGTCATCAGTAGCCAGAGGGGCCAGGAGAGCAGTGGAGAAACCTGGGACCGGCTTGGACTCTCTAAGCGGGGCTAGATCCGCTACGACAGCGTGTGGCGGTGTCCTGCCTCGACGCCGGCATCTCCAGAGCCACCACAGAGCTGACTGTCCTTACCCGGCAGTGCCCGGGACCTCAGCAGATAAACCACAACCTGGACTTGCCGCCTCCTTCCCTAGGAGGTGGTCCCAGCGCGGCCGCCCCGAGAAAGCAGCGTGGGGTAGAAGGCAGATGCCTCGAATCCAGGTGTCCCCTAGCCAAGCTTTCCTGAGGAGCTGAGGAGCCCGCAGAACTCAGCGGATTATTTATTTTTATTTAAACAACCCTCCGAAAGCCCTTAGGTTTCCTCGCCTCTGCTCACAGAGCTAGCCCAGCCAGGTGTTGCTGCTGCCTCAGAGCTGTGTGGGGTCGCGTGTGTGTCGGGGGGGCCATCTTGCCGATTTAACACTGCTTTTTGTGTTGTTGTTGTTTTCCCTCCTCCCTGCCTGCCTGCCCCTTCTCCCCCAGCGAGGACGGTGTCGTGGAGAGGTCCAGCCCCAAGTCTGAGATTGAGGTCATTTCTGAGCCACCTGAAGAAAAGGTGACAGCCAGAGCGGGGGCCAGCTGTCCCAGTGGGGGTCATGTAGCCGATATTTATCTTGCAAACATCAACAAGTAAGCTCTGCTTTTCATTTTCTGCTCCCCTGAATGACTTGCCACACCCAGCGTCACCCTCTGGCCTAACCCCTCTCTCCATTCCTGCGCTGCGCAGAGGGTGCCGGCTCCCCCAGCCTAACAGTTGCATGCGTTCATTGCTGCTGCGAGGCGGACAGGGCTGAGGAAGCTTCTACAGGCCTCGGGGGCCAGTCCAGGTCTCCAGCTAGCTGCCCCTGTGCTGTGGAACGGTGCTCTTTTGTATGTTCCCACAGTGTCAGCCCAGACCTTCCCGGCAGTCTTCTGGCTAAAACTCTGGCCAAAGCTTTGGTCACTTTATGCAACCTGGTTTGTACTGTTTCTCAGAGGTGCCTTCTCTTCTCCAGTTTTTCTCCTGTAATAGTCTTTGTTATCTGTCTCCCTTGACCCTCGTTTGTGCAAAGATTCAGAGTCTCGTGTGTGTCTCCTACTAGGCTGATGTCAGCCCAGGTGGGTTTATTTCAATATCATGTGTCTGTTGCTGCCCCGTCCTGCATTCACTCCTGTGGAGGGAAGGAGACCACGATGTCCCCAAGGAAAGCTTTGTCGTGAGCTCTTTGCTCACTGCCTGATCCCTGGCTCCCCCTTACTTTGCCCCTTCACAAGGGAAAATAAGTTTTCACTTTTTTCCTTCTGCATTAGCCCTGTGTATCATCCTTTCCTCTTAGTCCCTCTGCGGATTCCCACTCCTGTCCGGCAGGCTCTTACCTCTGACCCCCAGCTTTCATTGTGGCCGTTAGCGACATCCTGGGGTTTTAACTCCACCCACTCCCGATCTGGCTGGCTAGAGGGATTCCACGCCTGCGTGTGCTGCTGCCTCCCCGAGAGGCATTCAGGTTATTGGAGAACTAATCTCATCTCAAGGGGCCAGACACCAAGTCCCAAAGCCTACAGACCTCTTTCTGCCAGCCCCTGAAACTTGGCCCCGTGCCAGCAGGATGACCAGCTCCAGGGCGCTCCTGATGAATGTGGATTGGAGATGATGTACAGTTTTTATTCCCCTCTGGCTTTGGAGGAATGAAATGATTTGCACTCTGAAAACCTGTTAACCGTAGCCTCTGGACACTGAGACTGGAAGGAGAATAAAAGATGCTTGTTGTTTTTAAACTATACCAGCTTTCCCAGATCTCTTGGCTTTTTTCCAACCAGACAGTAGCAGGGGGAGCGGTTGGGGCACGTGGCTCTTTTCCATCTCGTTCACCCTCAAGTTAGTAAAGTAGTTTATTCGGATCACTTACTCAGTGTAGTTATAATTTAATTCAGACCAGTAAAAAAAAGATTGAGGTTTTATATTTTCCTCCAGCATACTGCCCTGCTAGGAGGGCAAGCTAGTGTAAAGTAACTGTGGGCTAATCACATTTTTCTTCCTTATTCACAAGCCTATATTAGTTATAGTACAAGCCTACAATCATAAGGTCGTAAGCCTGTAGTTAACCTGGAAACCAAGGTGGGGTTCGCGGAGGGAGAGCTAAATAATGAGTTAAGTACATACATTTAAGCCATCATATATTTCATGCCATTTGTACAAAGAAATTGTGGAGAATAACAGCTGAACTAGTCAAAAGATGAACGTGGTAGAAAGGTAAGGTGGTTCTCTTACACTCCTTGCTCGGACGTGTCAGGCTTCTCATGATGGGGTTCTTGGAGGACAAGCCTCCGTCACCATGGCCTACCCAGGTACCAGCTGGTGGGTGGGTAAGCGGCAGCCCCTGGGCATGTCTGGCCCTAGGAGCAAGTCTGCCTTTCAGCCTGACCTCTTGCTCACCCCCATCACTCCTCCCAAGCTCCTTCAATTCCTGAGGGCCCGGGTTCTCTTTCACCTCTGGGCCGCCACGCCTGCCGTCCCCTCACCTGGTCAGCTCCTCCTCTCCCTTCAAGACTCAGTCCAAAGGTGTACCTCCTCCGGGAAGCTTTTCTGACACCCTGCCTTCCCCAGGACTGAGTCAGGTGCCCGTGTGCCGTGTCCCAGAGCATTCTGAGTACCTCTTGGTGCTCATGCTGCACTCGGATCTCGCGCCAGACTGAGCTCCCTGAAACCGGAACTCTGTCTTCCTCATCTTTCCATCCCTGGGGCCTGGCCCGGGGTGAGGCACCCTGCAGCCACTCCAGCCGTCTGCCTTCTCAGCAGTTTTAAGCTTGTGAGTCAGCCATCGAGTGGAAAAAGAAAATCAGCAAAGAATTATGAGGGTGTGGCCTTTCAGTTTAATTCCACGCATTTATGAAGTATCTGCTGTTGTACCAAGCATCGTGCTGGCTGTTCAGAGGTGAATAAGACATGACCCCTGGCCTCAGAACTCAGTCTGCAAGGTAAAGACCATGTGAACAGGTAACTAAAAGTAGTGTCATAGACGCTCTGGAGAAACAGAGGAGGGAGGGATCTATTCTGCCTGCAGTTGGAGTTAGTGGTGCCAGGGACATCTTTGCAGAGGAGGGGTCATTTCAGCAGGCCATATAAGACTCTGAAAACATCCTTTTTACACTCGAGAAGGGCTGACTCACAAAGCTAAAAGTGCCAAGCAGGCAGGATTCATGGAGTGGCTGATACATGCCAGGTTCTGGGCCAGGCCCCAGGGATAGAAAGATGAGGAAGACCTCAGCGGTGAGTAGGACCAGGACTGGCTTAGAGCACTGTCCCTGCCTCATACACTGACCACTCCTTAGCTTCAGAATCCTACCCCTTCCCTCCTTCCACCCTCAACTCTAGCCTCAGTCCCAGTCTCCCTTAGTAGATTCAAGATCAGAGCTGTCCACCTGCCATGTGGACCAGAAGTTTCATTGCTTCTTAGATTACGTCCTTTAAAATCTGATTCCAAGAGAAAATGAAATTATTCAGCAGCAGGCAACACCCATATAACTAGGATTCTGCCAAGCCCTTTTGTATGAGAGCCCTCAGTGGTCTGAAACAAATTGACCCGGAGCCAGGGCTCAACCCAGCACTGGCTGACTCGGGAGTCATGTAGATGAACTTCCACACTAAGAAAATGCACAAACCGGGCCCTAACTCTGCAGCGTTGCTACCTCTTGAAAACTATTCTGCTTCCATGTCTGCAGAATAAGCAAGAACAGCCTCTTGCCAACACCCAAAATGATTATAGTCTCACTGGATCAAGAGACGTGTTAAAATTTGAAAAGTTAACTCTCCTCTTACCACCAATTCCCCACCTCCTTGGTGATGGTGAGACTTCTTCTCCTACCTGGGGCCTTGGGTTTCTGTTCACAGCGGATAATGGAGAGGGTCTTTCCATGAATCTATCTCCCATTAGAAACTTTCACTTAACCAGACATTTTTTTGACAGCACCTTACATCTTGAGAACTCAAAGCCCATAACCACCAAGTAAGTATCCATTTCTCCTTTACCCAGGTTGGGGGTGGCAGGGGAATAGAGACATGGAGAATACAAGAGAAGGTGACACTCAGGAGAGAATGTACTCTGTGTCCCTCTCCTTCCAGAAGTCCCTGGGTGCCATTATCTGCCCCCTCTCACTCTTTCTAGGTTCCTTGGAGCCAGGGCTCCCTGATCACACTGCCCTTTCTGTTTGTGATTAAAGGCAAAGGAAACGTCCAGAATCTGGAAGCATCCGGAAAACATTTCGGAGTGACTCCCATGGGTTGAGCAGTTCCCTGACTGACTCCTCCTCCCCGGGGATGGGGGCTAGCTGCCGCCCATCCTCCCAACCCATCTTGAGCCAGAGTCTCCCCAAAGAAGGGCCAGAAAAGTGTTCCATCAGTGGGCACGGGAGCCTCAACTCCATCAGCCGCCATTCATCCCTGAAGAATCGGCTGGACAGTCCCCAGATCCGGAAGACTGCCACAGCAGGAAGGTCAAAAAGCTTCAATAACCATCGGCCCATGGACCCCGAGGTCATTGCACAGGTAACTGAGGGCTCCTGGACAAACAGCATGAGTCTGTACTCGTCTATACTCCATACTTATTGCGGCCCATGCTAATGATAACAGGACTTGAAACAAAATGATACTTTGTACATTATATACCAAATCCGTGTCCACGCTTGGACATGTGGACCCAATAAGATGGCTTAACCAGCAATCTGCCTGTCCCTCTCTCCCCAAGAAGAACCTGAAGACAGAATAAAAGAATTCTGGCTTCTTGCTCATACACTGACTATTTGCAAGAATGTTTTAATTTTTAAAGCCAGTAATTGGAGTATTTTGATAGAGTCCATTCAGCCCAAGTTTTGGTTCTCAGACCCTGGTAGACTTTAGTGAAACTGCCCGAGTATTGAGGCTCAGCTATCACTCTGGCCACATTGTTGTATCGCTCTGCTCATCCCCATCATCCCAATGCCTAAGGCCGCTCTCCGGTACCTAGAGGGTAGATGATCAATCAACAATCTGCACCTTTCCCTGATCTATAAAGCAATTAATATATAATTGAAACAATCTGTGCCTGGTCTTAAAGGCCCAGGAATACTCTGGCTGCTGAGAGCTCAGGTACCAAAAGGATTTGCTGGCCAAACCTCAAGGTGCAGTGGAGATGAGCTTCCCGATGGCAGGGTCTTCCTTCCGTGTATGCATCACACTGATGACTGTCTATTTTCCATGAAATATTAGAGATCCAACCCCATCTCTAAAAATCCGACTACCGGGGCCACTCCAAGCAGTTCACTCAGACGTCTCTCCCAACTATATAATTTTCATTAGACCAGGTAGGAACTAAGGGCTCATTGTTGCCCTCTTACGTCTCAACCGAGTTGAGATTCTCCTCGCCCCGTCTTCCAGGGTGCGATAGAGGCTGGGCATGGTCTCTATTGGCTTAATCGTGGTGCTCTGCTTAAGGACGTGTACCTGGCAAGCCCAGTGTTGAGCTGTGGGCCTGAGACGTCTTGCTTTGCTAGCTGTCTGTTCTGTGCCTCTGTTTAAGCTCTTGGCTGCAATCTGCCTTGCACCGTGGGAATCCTCCCAGCTCCCCCCTTGGCCGGGCATTAATAGGAATGTCAGGAAAAGGTACACAGCTGGGACAGACTGGGTGCAGAGCATGACTGAGGAAGGAGGAATTCTTCCTGAGCATTTTAAGGGCTTGAGAATGTCATGGGGATGAGTGAAATTGGATCACTGCCTGTATCAAAACATCACATGTACTCTATAAAGATATACAACTGTTACGTACCCATAATGATTAAAAATTTTTAATTAAAAAAAATCGAATCACTGTCAACAGAAAGCATGGATCACTCTGTAGGACAAAGAAACCTTAACCAGGGGCCTTTGCTTGGAACATACAATCTTTCAGTGTGAGCCTAATCCCAAGGAGGAGTCCTGTGGCGGTTTGGGGGTGGCAGACACAAGTTTGTGGGAGGGAGGGGGGAGCTGGGAGGTCTCTCTGGGAGGCAGCTGGCTTGCTTACAAAAGGTTCCTGGTTCTGCCTTGAGCCCCTGGGCTGGGGCTGCTCTTTGAGATCTGAAGTGCTCCAGGCGATTCACCTATGTGGGCTTGGGCGCCCCCTCCTGGTCACTGTGGTCGCCTCCCATGGTGATGGGTAAATGAAAATGCTTTCAAGTTGGACACTTCCATGAGTGGGGAGGAGGGGCCAGAGGAGGTGTCCTGATGAATCCTAAGGGACTGGCCTCCTGAAACTTCCCTCAGCCCCCGAGGAGGGACTAACCCTCTTACCCTTTGGCCTTGAAGTCCAAGAGAATAAAGATCATACCTCATCTCTGCCACTTGTTTATAAGTTGGTTATTACGTGCAATTTCAAACCTACGCCAAAGTAGAGAGAACCGGATAATGAGTCCCCATGTACTCCAGACCAAACTCCTGGCCACTCTTTGTTCACCCACCTTTTCCCTCCCCGCGGGGTCTGTCATTTCGTCCATAAATATTTCAGTACCTGTCTCTAAAACCCAAGGTCTCCATTTTAAGAACTTCCCAACCACTCTTGCTAAAGGGAAAAAATCTCAGGATGATGAAAATCCCTCTGTCCCCCTTTCCCACATTCTGAGCATTCGCATGGTCAGGATTTGGGGCCAAGTGCAGTGATCTGGACAGTGGTCTCTTCATGACCTGGCCTCTGTTGCGGAACGAGGATCCCTGGGGCCTCCTCCCTTCATTTGCCTCACCTCCTTTTTCCTGTTTCGCAGGATATCGAGACAACGATGAACTCGGCCCTGAACGAGCTGCGGGAGCTGGAGCGGCAGAGCAGCGTCAAGCACACCCCCGATGTGGTTCTGGACACCTTGGAGCCCCTCAAAACCTCCCCGGTGGTGGCCCCCACGTCGGAGCCCTCCAGCCCCCTGCACACACAGCTCCTCAAAGACCCCGAGCCCACCTTCCAGCGCAGCGCCAGCACTGCTGGGGACATCGCCTGCACCTTCCGGCCTGTGAAGTCTGTCAAGATGGCCGCCCCGGTCAAACCACCAGCCACACGGCCCAAGCCCACTGTCTTCCCCAAAACAAATGCCACTAGCCCTGGTGTCAACTCAGCAGCTTCCCCACAGTCTACTGACAAGTCCTGTACTGTCTGAGGCATATAATTTAATTGTTCTACACAAGGGGATTGACTGTTATTAAAATCTTCCTATTTAACTAGCTTGGGGACTTCAGTTGAAAATTAGATTCTAAGTTGTTCTTGCAGGAATTAGCCTCCCCATCACCCAAAACCTTGAGAATGAACCCTTCGTTATCTCCTTTCCCTTCCCTTCCCACTGCCCTCCGCTTCCCCCAGTCGTCGTAATCCAGCCAGCTGCAGTCCATGCTGTTCTTAGTTAGCCAGAGACAGAGTTTTTCATTATCAGGTCACTGTGAAATCTGGCGAGGCAAGCAGAAGGACATGAGCTCCAGTCTCAGTCCCCTCAGACCAAGGGGATGCCTTGACCAGATGGTTGGCTACGGCCATCTAGCTCTCAGTGGCATCTTGTTTTGGGTACTGATGATAGGGAATCATATATAGTCCATTCCTCATTTTACACACACACGTACACGTACACACACGTGTAGGTTTTCTAGTCTCTGGCATGTGTAGCCTCTCCTGGTCATAGACCAGTCTCTTTGTAAGTTATTGTGGCAGTTCACACAGGAGCCACCAGGGGTCTCTGTTTCCGTTACAAACTTCGTTCTGTCTGGGCCAGAGAACCTGGCCTTTGAAATCTCCCCATCATATGAAATTTCACAGGATGGGACAATCTTGTGACCTGTTTGGGGTTGGGGGCTCGCTCTCTGTCTTCTTTCTGTTGGTGTGAATTGGTCATTGGTGTTTGCTCTTGCTCTCCTCCATCCCCTAGAAGTACACTCCGATCTTATTAAGGAGCTTTTAAAGTTTTTCTGAATGTATAGACATTTCCCGGGTTCCTATCCTTTTCTCTGATGGACCATTTTCCATTTAAGACATTTTCCTGTGTAAGATGGTTTTATAGCTGGTTCCTTTTAGGGTAAAGAGTCTTAAGAGAGTTCTATTGTGTTTATGGCAGGTTTAGAAAAGGTAAGAAATGGGTCCCTCTTCCTCCTACTTTTGCTTTTGGCACTTAAAACATTAAATTCATTCTTCTATTAAAAAATTGAATCCAGCTTTGCTAACCCAAAAATTGTTCCCAAATGAAAACTTATTTTAAGTTCACTTCTTAGTTTGGTTATTTTGTAAGGTCTCTCTTCGGGGACCAACAGGGGCTTAAGAGCCCTGGTTAGATTAAAGAGAGACACTGTCCCTTAAAACCAGTTTCCGTTTATCCAAACAAGGACAACTGAGGGTACTTTGACCTCACAGGCTCCAAAGCCTTCCCAAAGCCAGAAGCTAAAGAAAAATTAAAAATTGGATGCTGAATAGTTTGGTTCTCTTATGGCCTTTTTTCTGGTTCCTCTCCAAAATGCAAAAATGATGCCCTTGTCTGCTCCAATTCTGTCTGCAAACCTGGTGCCCCTGGTCCTGGCTCCCCTAGCATGATGCTACCCCAGGAGTGCCAGGACTGGAGACATTTACATCCAGGCTCGGGTCTCAGACAGCAACCTGAGTAAAGCTGAAACTCATTCCTCTTCTCTATGTTTTCTGGTTTTCAAGTTGTGCTTTTATTTTAGCCTTATTATTATATCTTCTGTAGTTCAGGAGAGATGGTGGGTTGCCATTCAGGTAGGAAAATCTGTTTTCTCATCTTTCACCTAGAAGAGAGCCTTTTTGGACCAAGCTGTGAAGTTGGTAGTTGGATCTAGAGAATGCAGTAGGATTTTTTCTCATTGTGTGTGAAGGGAAAGGGGAGCTTTGTGGAAAGCTACCACTGAGAAAGCTAACCTCTGGCACCAGAGAAACCATTCCAGGAGCTAGAAGGGAGAACCAAAGAACTCCTTCAGTAAAGTGAGTTGGCCTGCAAGAGGCAACTTACAATCCTTTGGATTCTTGGCTTTTGTTGCTCCGTTTACCGGTCTGTCACCTGGGCTTGCCCAGGTCCTCAGCCCACAGGGGGCTTTCATGCCCAAGGAGCTGTTTCCTTGCTGGAAATGAAGCCCTACCCTTCACTTTACATTCCTTCTAATCCAACTGATCAAAACTGGTACCCACACCTGCCCTGTCCCCCTCTCTCCAGCCCACTCCCCTCTAAGAAAGTAAAAGCAAAGCTTTCTTAATGACAACACTTTGGGCCTGTTCTGTTGCTCCTGCCTTATTTCTCTTTCAACCCTGTACATGACTTGTGTTCACCATCCCCTTGGTCAGTGTCCATCTGCTGTTGATTTGCATCATGAACTGAACAGTGTGTGAGTGGTCACCTACTCAACCCAACTCTGGGAGCAGAGCTGTCTTCCCCACCTCTGGTGCTCCTGACACCCGTGAGATGGGCCTGTCGAGAGGACTAGGAACCGATAGGAGGAGAGTCCTTCTCGGCAGAGTTCACTACGATCAACTGGAATCGAGGTTGCACACTGTGATTTTTACACCGAAAAGCCCTGGCCACCCAGGGCCTAGGGAGACCAGTCTTCCTCAGATACGCTTGCCGAAACCAGCATGATGCTTCAAAGAGCCCCGCTCTGCTCCTCGTGGCGTGGATCCTTTTCCTGGTGTGGACACTGAAGGGGCAGTCTTTGGGGACGAGAGGTGGGGTGGGGCTGCCAGCATCCCAATTTGGAAAAGTAGAGGAGTTTGTAGCCAGCAGCCTGTAAACTGGAAACACTGGTCTCAGCCAACCTCCTCAGGGCGCCCTGGTTTCTCCCCAAGGAGATGAGGAGCGATGACGCCAGCGTCAGGACGAACAGAGCACTGGAAGGGCTGGTGTATGTGTACTTCACGTGCAGAAGAGAAGTTAGATCTTCCAGGGAATTACGATGTTGTGGCGTCTGACTCGTATGTCACATTTGTGTAAAATGGTATATTCTTTACAATAGTGTTGATAACTGGAATATTGTATGTATGCTTGGAGATGCTTTGTGTGAACCTAAGACTGTCACTCAACAGATGTTGGATTGGGGAAAATCCAAAGCACAACTTCAAAATAAAATACATTTTTAGGTTTCGATGCTGCAGCTCATATCCCTTCCTTACTCTCTGAAATCACTGATTCAGGAGTGCGGCTGCCCAGGAGGGATTTTATTTTGATTTCGTCTGTGCTAACAGAGCCCTGCCTGGCAACAGGGAGAAACGAGATGACCTTAGAGCCAGCCGCCTTCTCCCTCCCTCACCAAGGCAGGCAGAGTTGCATCTAGAATGTGGGCCCCCCACCCCCGACCCCCGCCTGCATTTCCATTCAGCCTGCGGTGAAGCCTGAGAGGTTTCGTAGAAAGTCTCCCAGCTCACCATTGGGCAGTCTGTTGCCATGAGAACCGTCTCCTTTTCAGAATCCACCTTCCCTGTTTTCAATGAGGACTGTTCTCATTTCTGTCTCCAGTCAGATTTCCTCGCTTGGGAGGAGTGAGGCCTAAGAAGGTACTTGGAAACTGCCAGCTACAACCAAAGGTGACCAGAGGTTCTGTTTCTTCTACAACCAGAGCCCTGAGTCATTCTGCCCTCGGCAGTCTCCCCGCAGGAAGAGCTACCCAATATGCCAGCACCGTTGGTGGGGGTACGGGATAAAGGAGATGCTTTCTCTCCTTTAGATTTTGATTCTAGCAGAGCGTAAGTTCAAGGGTACAGTTATGCAAAGGTAACAACTTCAAATGCATCCTAGATCCTAGATTTTCCATAGGCTTATTCTGATACCACATGCCCCGGGGATGGGTCACATCTCTGACATCCCAGGGGGTACCCTGTGTTCAGTGGTAACGAGGAATCCTGACCCCAGCCTTACACCAGACACTTTACATCCTCTTCTGGGGTTTGTCATCTCTATCTTTCATTCAGCTCTGTCTTGCCCTTCCACCCTGTCATCTTCCCCCCACCCACCCCTGTTTTAAAGGGACAGCTACATCTCGAGCTTCTCCTGCCGTGGCCTTGTGTAAGTGAAAGCCAAGGCGTATGAATGAGTTCTCACTCCCTGCGTGGCGGTGGGGTGGGGATGGCCTGGAACACCCCAGGGTAGCTGGGAGATGGAGCCAGTTCTTGGGCTGTGAGCAGAGGACCAAAGAGCCTTTTCAGAGGGGCCTACGGCAAAGGCGGGCCATGCTTTTTAGGCCCTCTTCGTTCATCTCATATATTCTGATGGGAGCTCTATGGAAACGAGGGGCAATGAGCACAGTCAAAACACAAGCCCATTCCATCCAGATAGAAACCAAAAAAGGAGATCATGGAGGTACGAATTTAGGAAACGGTCTTTAGGATTATCTAATGTAAATGTTTATATCCATAGGTATGTGATGTTACCTTCTACTCAGGAGTAAGCAACCTTGGCATATTCCATATGCTGAAGACTCGTTTAGTCAGTTAACGAACTCGGAGCCTCTCTGTGCAAGCACTGTCGTGTACTATCGCACTGAAGAAACAGATAATGGAGCTTCCTTTCTAATCGGGGAGGAAAGATAAATAAAGCAAAATAACTGTTACTCTGAAAATGAAACAATGTAATAAGATAGTGAGTGCCTGGGCAAGGCCATCAGCCGGAAGGACTAAGGCCGGAAATCAAGAATCATGCTGCGCCTGGTAAGGTCGCGCTGACCAGCAGACATCCCAGTGGAAATATCAGACAGACACTCGGATATAGGAATTTGGAGTTGTAGGGAGAGATCATACTGAAAACATATTAGGAGCTATCACGCCATAGCTGTATTCAAACAGGAGTCCTGGGAAGAACGTGTAGGTGGAAAAAAGAGAAGGTCCTGGTAATTAGAAATCCAGCAGAGGAGAGAGGGAGCCAGCGAAGAAGACAGAAGGAGCAAGTGACACTGAGGTAGGTGGCTGGGAGAACACAGGGTCACAGAAACCAAGAGAAGGAAATGTTTCAACAAAGGAGGGATCAACTGTTGGATGCCATTGGGGTAAGATGAGGCTGGAGTAGAGAGGGAATCATTTGGTGACCTGGACAAGAGCATTTTCAGGACAGGGGAGATGAGTTCCCCAAGAGCGGGTTAGGCAGCAGGACGGGAAGGGAAGAGGAGGCAGTAACTCTTCACAGCTCTTGAATGGGGAGCAAGAAGAGGGGGCGAGGGGCCAGATCTTTGCTTTGAAGGTGGACAGCATTGAGGCACGTTTGCTCAGTGGGCAGGACCCAGTAGGATGGGAAGAATGAGTATGCTGGGGGGTGCGGGGTTACATGGCGCAAGTGGAAGGGTCGGCCACGTCCACTAGAAAAGGCTCAAGAAGAAGCACTTTCTCCTTTTTCTTGGGGGGAGGGCGGTTTTTTGGGCCCGGCCCGGGGCGGGCGTTGGTTTTGGGGTTAGGAAATTGGGGGGTTGCCTTTTCCCTGGTTGTTTTTTTTCAAGGTTGTTAGCTGAGAGCATGGGAGGGAGCGTTGCGGCGGAGTTTTGAAGAGTCAGGAGACTGAATTACTTGCTTTTCCATACTAGGGAAGATGGCACATGAGGGCACGGGGACCGATTTTCTTCTGTGGCCTGGATGCTGCTCCCACTGCTCCTGTCCCCACTGCTCGGGCCAGCAGCTCCAGGCCTGGCTGCAATGTGTGTCCCTCCCAGCCAGAGCCGACTCCTCAGAGTGGCAAGGAGCTGGGCTCTGAGAGCTCGTCACTGAGCCCTTCATACTTGTGACTGAGCACAGCGAGTACACACTGCCCCTGAAATGCGCCCCCCAGCCTCTTCCACGGAACCCCTCCACCATCCTTCTCTCCCCGCCCCTTAAGGCGCCGGCGGGGGAGTGGCTGTGAAAACCTGGCTCAGGCCCTGTAGAGGCAGAAAAAGCAACTAACGTCTACCAGAGCCTACCAGGCACCGGGCCCTCATCTCATCTTGTTTTCACACCAACTCGGTGAGAAGGGTCGAATGGCTCGCTCAAGGTCACCCGGAATAAGCGGTAAGACTCACGCCTCTATGAGGATGTCACTAGCTCCCGCCCTTGCCCCTACACCGCTCAGCCTGTTTGTAGAAGGCAGATTGAAAAGTTTTCCCTGAGAGCTGCCATCAAAGACCGTCCTCTTCCTGCCTCGGTCCTCGTGCGACTTTGGATTGCCACTTCTGTTTCTATGGCTCCTCAGAGCCACTCGGGAAAACGTGGCGAGGCCTCTCAGGGACGTCTCCTTTCCCTTGGGAGCTCCCCAGGCTCCTGCTCCTCCCCGGATGGAACCCCCAGCTGGGGCACAGGCAAGGCATTGCCTCGTTTCGTCCACACAGAGGATGGGACCTCGCAGAGGACACCCAAGGGAACTCGATCTGTCCCAGCCGCCGCCGCCTCCCCCTTCTTTCCAGCCTTGGTCCGGCTCTTCTCCCCTCCTGTGCCTCTGCGCCCACCGCCTGGAATCCCTCCCCTCCAGCTCCCCCTTCTCCACCTAACTCCTCTTTCGCCAAAGTCGAAGCAGCCTTCTCCTGCAAACCTTCCTTGACCACCGTCCTCCCCCAATCCTGCCCTCCCCCGCCAGGGTTCACACACTCGCTGGCTGCTGCGGTGTGTGTCATGGCGTTCCCCGCGCTGTCCTGGACGCCCAGGCTCCTGGGGGGTGCCAGGTCTCCCCTTCACGTCAGCACACAGTGCCTGCTTCCTAGCAGGAGCCGCACACACGTCGCCTTTGAGGGTGACGAATACGCAGGGGAAGAGAGACCCGGCTTGCTGCGGAGAGGAAGGGAAGAGCGCTGGGGAGGAGCCTGCAGGTTCATCAGGGAAAATAGGTACGTGTTTAGGGACAGGCACAGGCGATGCTGCGGACCTCAGTGGCCTGAGACGACAAAGGTAGATTTCTTCCCAAAGGCAAATGTCCCTGGGGGCCAGCAGGGGGGCTCTGCTCCTGATAGTCACATTGCCAGAGGGTGGAGCTCTGGGGGGGGGTCTTGCATCAGCAAGTAAATGCTGTGGTGGGGAAGTCACATGCTACCCCCTCGGTCACAGGGTGCCAAGGAAGCGCAGTTCTCGTCCACACCAGGCAGGCGGAGCGCTGGGAATACCGGGCGGAGCAGGCAGATCCGGTTCTGCTGTGAGAACCTGCAGCGGTGCCTCTGGCTGCCGGTGTCCCGAGCAGGTACGTTTATCTGAGGATGAGACGGTTCTCAGCTCTGCTCCTGTTCTGCTGTCACTATGGCAGGGGTGGGGCTGGCAGAGGAAACCACCAGGTGTGGCCATGGGAAAGTCCCTCCAACATTCTATAGAAACATGGAATTTCCTGGTTTTAACCATTTCATATCCAACTGCTATCTCAGAGCTAGCCAGAGCAGCGCAGACCTCTCTGGCCCCCTAGGACATTTGATTTGGGGCATCGAGTCCTGGCTGGGAAATTGGTACCCGAGTTCCAGCCCCAGCGGTCTCGGAAGATCGTGGGCAAATTACTGAAGTGGTTGGGCCTCGATGCCTTCAGTCTGGAGAACGGTTTCCAGTCTCCCAAGCACGTCCGCGGACACTGTTCTGTGTCACCCGCAGCGTGAGCGTTAGCATCCTCGTGCTGTGGGCGAGAAAGCTGGCTGTGTGCTGTGCTCTGGGCCACGCCGGAGGGCATCACCTGGGTTCTTTGCAGTGCTTGCTCTTCCCTGGGAAGGTGAGTCAGATCCAACTGCTCCTAGGACTGGCGAGGCATAGGTCCTGGACCTCCCTGGGGCTCCTGGGTGTGGGAAGTCGGTCTTCCCAGGCAGCTCTCCACCTGGTTAACTTGCCCAACCTGCTCTGCTGACTCTGGCCAGAGCCCTGAACTTCCCTGCTCCAGTGAACTGCAGGAGATGCGGGACCAGCACCCAGCAGCCTGCCCCAGCCCCGGCCGTCAGGGCCTCGGTTCCTGGCCTCTTTGTGGCTCAGGCTGTGGTCCTGCGCCTCCACTTGGGAGCTCAGAGCATCCTCTTTCTCCTTGCTGCTGAAGTGGTGGCTGTGCTGAGCTGCCTCTGTCTCTTTAAGAGAGAAAGAGAGAGCGAGAGAACGAAATCAGGAAGTGTGAGAGAGCTGAGAGCCAGGGCTCTGTGCTGAGCTGGGTGTCCTGCCGCCAGAGAGCCGGGAGAAAACCCACTAGTCCCAGCTCCCGGGGTGGCACACGGCCATTTCAACTGGCCCTGCCTGCAGGTCCTAGGGACCTGTGGCTACCAGGATGCTATGAGCACTGCCCACGAATGACAGAAAGCCCTGAAAGCTCTGGGGGTGCCACCCAGTCCTGCAAGCCTGCGTCCCCTGCAGCGGAGATGGGGTGAGTGTGCAGCGTCCATGCAGGAGGGGGGGTGGGGAGCAGCCCAGGGGCAGCTGCAGGGCAGAAGTCAGCTGGGTGCGAGGGTACCGGCAGGGCAGCAGCAGTGCTCCCTGTGTCTCTCTGGCTGTTGGGGGTCGGGTGGTGTCCGTGCTCCCTCTCCGGCTGGCACTCTTGGAAAGGGCTGCTGGGAGGCCAGTGAGAGGCAGGGAGGGTTGTGGCACAGAGGAGAGGCCAACGATGCTGCCTCCCTGGGCTCTGCTTACCGACACCTGCAGGCAGGGGTCAGCTTCTAGTGCCTTCCCTCACTTTTCCCGGGGTCTACCCCCCTAGCCCGAGCCCCAGAAATAGGAGTGGCCAGGAAAGTCTCCCGGAACAGCTGGGGCACAGGGCTGGAAACCCCCCAGCCCTGTGGGGGAGGGCGGCAAACAGGAAAGGGTTAAAGGGCTAGGGCCGGGGCCTTTGATGGAGGCTGAGAAGCAAACAGCACCAAGGGGCGCCTCTCATCCGCCCTCCTCTTTCCGGTGCAGCTCAGCTCCTGGACTCGCCACAAACAGACAGCGTAAGACACGCCTGCCAGGGAGAGTCTCTGCCTGACTGAGGGCGGCTCAGAGCTCGCGGTAAGTGCATTTGGCCGTGGGAGAGCCCGAGGAGGGAGGGGAGGTGGGTTCACGCTCACGCGTCCAGTGGCTCACTGAGGCTGCAGCGCCCTTCCGTGCACAGGTGCGGGGGGCGGGGGCTGCAGGGCATGCAGAGCTGAGCCAGTACACCTGTGCCGCAGTCGGACCTCCTGGGCACAGAACCAGGGCCATGCTGCCTGGCTGGAGCTTGCCCTTTGCACCACACGGCCCATCACCATGGCGTGTTCGTTGCCCTAGTTCCAGAGCCTTGGCCGTGATTTCAGTGTGCTCTGCCCCAGCCCACATCCCAGACCTGCAGACTGACTCCTCAGCCTCGGGGGAAAGCCTGGCTGCCCTATTCACACTGAGCTCTATATGGTCTTCAGGGACCCTCCAAGGACCTCAGTCCCTCTGTGCAAGGCAAACAGTAACACAGTATCTGAAACTAGGAATTGACCACTGATCTCTTCAAGTGGCTTCTGGCTCAGGAACGGACATTCCCAAGGATTTGCATTTTTAAAAAGGAATTCAGAGAGGAAAGGCTCCGAGCTAAGGACATAGGGTTCCAGGCACAGGGCCCCTCCGTTTGAGAACCTATAAGATGTCAGAACAGGAAGCAGCCTTTTCTAGTCCAGCCTTATTTAAAAGTATTTAAGGGATGGTGGCCCTTCGTATGGTCCTGCCCGCAGGCATCCCCAGAAGGCCAGCTCTGGCCCTGTTTCTCAGAGAGGCATGGAGTTTAACTTCCGAGGCTACACTTTCTGGAACCAATTGCTTTAGAGGAACCGGCCTTAGGAGAGAAGAGGATGAGGGCAAAGATGGGGAATGGAGTTGTAGGGGGTTTCGGATCCTCCCCAGAGCTCCTAAGCCCTTAGACTGATGATTTCTTACCTCTTCTACCCCTGCTCACACACACACTCGCGCACGCACACACACACACACACATACACACCCTGCAGCAGCCCTGTCCCTCTGATGGACATGGCCGTGCTGGCCGCCTGGCTAGCAGCAGCTGTGAGCTCGCAGCGGCAGGAAGTGGTGGGCCTGGCAGGCCGGCAAGTGGGTGGGGTGGGGGGGTCCAGCTCGTGTTGCAATCCTGGAGATTTGTGGTGGTGTGGTTAGTGCTGCCTGACCTGGGGCCCTTCCTCCTGCACTGTTCTGCTTCCTGGGACAATCCCAGGCCTGGAGGCCAAAACACAGAATTCTCAGTGCCCTGGGAGAGATGACAGAGAAGGTCTGTCTCTGCAGAATGGTCTGTCTGGGGAGGGGCTGGAGGGGCCCTGGGCACAGTGAGCGTAGGCCGAAGTCCCTGTGGGAGGAACAGGCGCAGGCTCTTGCTGTTGTGCTGTGCTTCTTTTTGGGGAAGTTACTTAACTTTTCTGTGCCTCACTTCCCCTGCTCCTCTGCCTTTGGAATGGCCACATGGAGCCCTTCGTGGGGTGGTCTTGGGGCATGGCCACTGGCCAGGTCACCGGTGCCCACCCCAGGTCAGGAAGGGAACCCTGAGCCCCTAGCACGTTCTTTCTCAGGTGGGAGGTGGCCAGCCAGCCCGGAGAGGAAATGCAGAGCACAGTCAACTACCTGTGGCACACGGACGACCTGCTGGGGCAGGGCGCCACCGCCAGCGTGTACAAGGCCCGCAACAAGGTAGGGGGCCTGGCCCCTCGCACCTGGGAAGGAGGCCCGGTCGGCCCCCAGTGGGCTTGAAAGGTGGTTCGAGGCCAGACAGGGGCCTCTGGGCTTGGTTCAGCACACTCTGGGGAAGGAGCCACCGTGGCCTTGAGCAAAAGTGTGAGGAGCTGGGAAGAGCTCCCCGGGAGGGTGACTCTTACTCTGTCGGTACGAGTTGGGACAAGAGAAAGATGAAGTCACCAAGCAAATATCCAAGGGAGGTAACAGCAATGGGATCTAGGAATAGCAGAGGTGGGAAGTGGCACTTGTTCTGGATTTTTCCTGCAAGAATATACGAGATGATACTCCAGACAGGCCAGGTTCTGACCCCTGCTCTGCTGCTAATACCAGGAGGGTTGGCTGCCATTGCAGTTATTGTCAGTAGCAATAATATTAATAACAAGCTACCCTCTGCAGGATGTGAGGTGGGCCAAGCCCTTGTCAGCTCCTGGTGCTGGACCATCTTCCCCCCAAGTAGGGGAGGGAGCTGAGGTTGGGAGCCCCCATCCAACCGGGCTGTCTGCTCATCTCTGGGGTTGGGCAGCTCAGAGAGGCAGAACGGAGGCCCAGGAGAGGGCGGCTGCTTCCCTGCGGGGATGAGACTTGTATTATCCCCCTGCTGTCTCCCACCCCTCCCTCTCCCCTGGCAGAAATCCGGGGAGCTGGTTGCCGTGAAGGTCTTCAACATCGCCAGCTACCTGCGGCCCCGCGAGGTGCAGGTGAGGGAGTTTGAGGTGCTGCGGAAGCTGAACCACCAGAACATCGTCAAGCTCTTCGCTGTGGAGGAGACGGTGGGTCCAGCGCTGGGTCAGAAGAGGGTGGTCTTGTCCTTGACCTCACAGTCCGGGGAGAGTCAAGCCATACACTCACAGAGACCTGCTCATCAGTAGGCAACCTGCAGGGGGAGCAAAGAATGCAAGGGTGGAGTAAGTGCCTAAGCAGAGAGGGCTTCCTGGAGAAGGTGGCCTCGGGCTCCAGTGTGTGGGATCAGTGTGAGGCCAAGGAGGGGAGGCCGGGCTGGAAGCTGGGACCTAGAGGATGGGGGCCCTAGGCTGAGCCACCTCTTCTTGGTGGGTGGGGAGGAGAAGCGCATCCTCCCAACGCTGCCTGTGTCCGTCGCGCAGGGGGGCGGCCGGCAGAAGGTGCTGGTGATGGAGTACTGCGCCAGCGGGAGCCTGCTCAGCGTGCTGGAGAGCCCCGAGAACGCCTTCGGGCTGCCCGAGGACGAGTTCCTGGTGGTGCTGCGCTGCGTGGGTGAGCCCCAAGCCTGGCCCCCGCCCCGCCCCCCTCCAACCAGCTGCAGACCTGGGGCGGGCCCTACTGGGCAGCACCGGGTGTCTGGTTCTGCTGGTCATTCGGTTTAAAACTCCAATTTAAAAATAAAATTTAAAAAAGATTGAACACCAACATTCATAGCAGCATTATCTACAACAGCCAAAAGGTAGCAATGGCCTAAATACATAAGCAAAATGAGGGACATACATGCAATAGAATATTATTCGACCTTAAGCAAGGAAATTCTGACACACGCTACAACATGCATGAATCTCGAAGACATCATGCCAAGTGAAATAAGCCGTCACGAAGGGACCAGCACCATATGATTCCGCTCACGCGAGGGTGCTGGAGTGGTCGGGTTCACAGGGACAGAAAGTAGAACGGTGGGTGCCGGGGTTGAGGGGGCATGGGGAGTGTT
>NW_012151541.1:0-32407 GCF_000956105.1 Propithecus coquereli | reverse complement strand
CCCCGCCCTGCCCCCCTCCAACCAGCTGCAGGCCTGGGGCGGGCCCTACTGGGCAGCACTGGGTGTCTGGTTCTGCTAGTCATTCGGTTTAAAACTCCAATTTAAAAATAAAATTTAAAAAAGATTGAACACCAACATTCATAGCAGCATTATCTACAACAGCCAAAAGGTGGCAAGGCCTAAATACATAAGCGAAATGAGGGACATACATGCAATAGAATATTATTCGACCTTAAGGAAGGAAATTCTGACACACGCTACAACATGCATGAATCTCGAAGACATCATGCCAAGTGAAATAAGCCGTCACGAAGGGACCAGCACCATGTGATTCCGCTCACGCGAGGGTGCTGGAGTGGTCGGGTTCACAGGGACAGAAAGTAGAACGGTGGGTGCCGGGGTTGAGGGGGCATGGGGAGTGTTGTTTAATGGGTACAGAGGTTCAGTTTGGAAAGATGAGAAAGTTCTGGAGGTGGATGGCGGTGAGGGTGGCAAGACAATGTTAATGTGCCTCATGCCACTGAACTGTACACTTAAAAATGGTTGAAATGATAAATTTTGTCCTGGAAGTGAGGACAAAGGAATTATTAACACATGAAACTATTAAAAGATACAACCAAAATTATTTCATAAAGTGCAATTTTATTTTTTAAGTCAACTTAGGTATAATTTACATGAAATAATACTCACCCATTTTAAGTGTGTAAGAAGTTTGGGCAAATGCATACCCCCACATAACTGCAACTCAAGTCGATAAATATAAATTTTTGCATCCATCATATTCTCTTAGTCAAATCTCTCACCTATTACTATGTTTTGCCAATCCTAGAATTTTATGTAAATAAAACTATATAGGATGTAAAAAAAAAAAAAGATAAATTTTGTTATGTATATGTTACCACAATTAAATAAATAACACAAAGGGGTCTGCGCCTTTGGTTTCTAGAGAAGACAGCTGGAGCCCCGATACCCGGTGCCCTCGGGCTCCCTCCTTTGCCCCGAGCCCACGCTGTTCCCCGGCTTTTCCCGTGGCCCCATCAGCCCGTGGGAACCACCTGTCTATCCGGAGGCAAGGACAGCCTTCCCACCAAGGTGAGCCTCAGGCTCTAGACTGTCCGCAGCCAGAGCCACCCAGCAGCCCTCCGTCTGTCCCCAGTGGCCGGCATGAACCACCTGCGGGAGAACGGCATCGTCCACCGCGACATCAAGCCCGGGAACATCATGCGCCTCGTGGGGGAGGAGGGACAGAGCATCTACAAGCTGACGGACTTCGGGGCCGCCCGGGAGCTGGACGACGATGAGAAGTTCGTCTCAGTCTACGGGACTGAGGAGTACCTGGTGAGTGAGCTGCTGGGGACACTGCGACGCCCTCGGAGCCCCCAGGAGGGCGGCTGGCCCGTCCCCCTGCTTCCGGAAGGGTCCTATCTCGCCCCCTGCACCCCGTCCAGAAGAATCCGTTCTGTTCTCTAAGGCGGAACAGGCGATGCCAAGGCCTGCGCAGCCCGCCCGCCTCGTGCCGGGACCGGGACCTGCTCGGGAGGCGGGGGGACGAGGCGGCCACCACCCCCAGGGCGGAGGCTGGGCAGGTGGAAATGCTCTGGGTGGGCCGAGGAAAGCACCACCTGTTTTAAGATGCCGAAGGAGCCGGGTTCCGAGTGGTCCGGTTTTCACCTGAAGGTGGAAGGGGGCCTGATGGGTAGGGGCTCAGGCCCTTGCCCGCCCCCCACCGCCGCTGCTTTCTGGTTCCCTCCCCGGCAGCACCCCGACATGTATGAACGCGCAGTGCTCCGCAAGCCCCAGCAAAAGGCGTTCGGGGTGACCGTGGATCTCTGGAGCATCGGGGTGACCCTGTACCATGCAGCCACCGGCAGCCTGCCCTTCATCCCCTTTGGCGGGCCGCGGCGCAACAAGGAGATCATGTATGGTGGGCTGCGGGCCGGGGGGGGGGGGGATGGCCCTGGACCTTCCCCCACTGGTCCCTGCTGGGTCCTCTGTTTCCCCTTCAAACTCTGCCACCTTTCTCTGTCCATCCCCAGCCAGGCTCCTGGTAGGTCCTTGGTTAAACTGTGGGTCCCAGGAGGAGCTGAGCCCTGCCCACGGCTAGGTGGGAGCCTGGGAATGTTCCCTTATCTTCGACTTGCCCGGGTTACCCAGCCTGGGGTGGTGAGGGGCAGAGGTGGGGCGGGAACCCCGCCTCCAGCTCCCAGGTCCAAGGTCCCTGCTTGGCTTCCTGCCGGCACGGAGGCAGCGAGTGGCTGGAGACGGAGCCGCTGTCGCTGGGTGCCCTGCCCAGAGCAAGACAGAGTCATGCGGCAGGAGCAGAGGTCCAGCCACCCACCCTCGGCCTGGGGGGTGAGCTGAGCGGAACCGGTTCTGGCTTCCGGAAAGGGGAGGACACTGGCCCGGGCGGGCTGTCAGGGAAGGTTAGACGCTGAGGGGGGAGGCTGGCGGGCAGCGAGCACAGCACGGGCCAAGGTGTGGACGCCGCGTGCAGTGAGGGCAGAGGCGGCGACAGGGCAAAGGTCCTGCTGCCTGAGCGAAGGGCTTGGCGGGGGACGTCCCGGGCAAGCTGAGCTCACGGGCTGGGAGCCGGGGCCTCTCAGCTTCCACTCTCCCGGCTGCCTTAGAGTGGCTGGGTGACCGGACCCAGTGCTCGAGCCCGCCCTGCTGAGTCTGTCATCCCTGCAAGTGTGACGTCTGGGATCCGCTGACCCGGCCCTGCCTCACCCCAGGCACCGGATCACCACAGAGAAGCCCCCCGGGGCCATCGCGGGCACGCAGAGGCGGGAGCACGGGCCGCTGGAGTGGAGCTACACCCTCCCGGTCACCTGCCGCCTGTCCAAGTGAGTGGGCCCCGCCGGGCGGGCGGTGCTCACGTCTGGGCTGGGTGTCACTTCTCTGTGCCGAGTCAGGATGTCTGAGGCCTGTTCCAGTGGGGCCCCCGGGCACACTGAGGGCTTGGGAGCCACACTCGCCCTTTGTGGCCTCGGTTCCTCCACCCGGATGCTGGAGCGCCTTCTTCCAGCTCTCCCTCCCGACCGCCCCGTCCTCGTTCTTCAGGGCCTCCTCATGCCCCTTCGCCTGCTCGGGGACACGTCTGGGGCCCAGCCGCTGACAGTGTCCGTGTCCTGGGAGGGCAGGGGCTTGCAGAGCCAGCTGGTGCCCATCCTGGCCAACATCCTGGAGGTGGAGCAGGCCAAGTGCTGGGGCTTCGACCAGTTCTTCGCGGAGACGAGCGACATCCTGCAGCGGGTCGTCTTCCACGTCTTCTCGCTGTCCCAGGCCGTCCTGCACCACGTGTACATCCACGCCCACAACAGGTGAGGTGGGCGGGGGAGGGCCGGCACGGGGACCCCCGCCCAAGCGGAAGTGTGCGTCCAAAGTGGCACCGCCCAAAGCACGTACTAGGGAGTATTTAGAGATAAAACTTTTAGGTCCAAACTTATTAATAGTTTCGAAAAACACTAGTTCACAGAGTTAAACAGGTTTTCTTGCTCGAACTTCGGAGATTCCACACCTTTGCAAGGCTAATGGGCGTTATACGTTTGAGAAGTGTGTATGTGCTGGCGACACATTTTCTAAATTTGTTGCTCATAGAACCCTTTATTCCCGGGGTACGTTGTGGGACTAGGGAATTTTAATCGGAGTGTGGCGTGGAGAGGCGAAGGGCAGAGGCGGGGCTCTGTTCCCGCTCTGTCTGCATCTACTAATAAGACATGAACTCTCCGCTCTTTCTCTCCAGCTTTGATGAGAGAGAAAATGACCCCAGTACCCCCTGACAAAAGAAACTGAGCCCTGTCTATGAGCAAAGTCTTACCAGGGGCTTAGGGCACCTTGACCCTGCGTCCTGCCTGCTGACGCCTCCCCTGCCCGGCCGTGTCTAGGATAGCCATCTTTCTGGAGGCCGTGTATGAGCAGACCAGTGTGGCCCCCCGGCACCAGGAGTACCTCTTCGAGGGTCACCTCTGCGTCCTCGAGCCCAGCCTCTCAGCGCAGCACATCGCCCACACGACGGCGAGCAGCCCCCTGACCCTCTTCAGTGTGGCCAGCGAGACCCCCAAGGGGCTGGCCTTCAGGGACCGTGAGTAGGGCCACCCAGGCTGGGTCTTTTCTCCCCCGCACCCTCTCCTCCAAGAAGCAGGGGTTTGCAGTCCAGGGCATTGGTCGATTCTCCTTGTGAGTGTTTCTTTGGGCCCACAGGGTACAGAAGGCAGATCTGGGTTCTAATTCTACAGCTGCCTCTGAGATGCCACGTGACTTGGGCTAGTGGCTTGACCTCTCTGGGCTTCACAGCATCCACTCCAGTGGAAACAGGGAGATTCAGATTGAACACGCTGTCTGTAATCTCTGGTCAATGGGGGAGCCTCAGGTCGTTTGTGCCGGAGGAAGCAGGAGCCCAAACTGCTGGAAGGTGGTCAGGGGTCCAGAGCTTTGTCCTTTCTCCAAGTTATAGCACAAATATCATTCATCCTCATTTGAATTATGCCAATTTCATCCTCCTTCTTGGGAATTAACCTGGAAATACGTAGGCAAGAGGGTGGTTTTAGTCCACTTTCTGGCTGTTGCCATGGGCCCTTAGGCATGAGGGTGTAGTTCCCAAAGTGGCCACAAGGTGGCAGTGAGGGACCGCATGGTAAAGACAGGCCTCAGGTCCCAGGCTTGGAAGGTGTGGGGCTCAGGGGTGTGGGGTTGGTGGTGAGCGGTGTGAGCTGCAGATAACGAAGGGTGCGTTTGGAGTTGACCCGGAACCATAAGGCAGGCCACTCAGACAGGGGTCTTTACCTGCAGCTGCTCTGGACATCCCCAAGTTTGTCCCCAAAGTGGACCTGCAGGCAGATTACAACACAGCCAAGGTGAGGGGCGGCCCCCAGGTGGCAGGGAGGGGTGCAGACAGGGTAGGAGGTGTGGGACCTGCCCCTGCCCACCCGTGTGTTTCAGGGCGTGCTGGGCGCCGGCTACCAGGCCCTGCGGCTGGCACGGGCCCTGCTGGACGGGCAGGAGCTGATGCTGCGGGGGCTGCACTGGGCGGTGTGAGTACCCGTGAGGGCGGGGGAGAGGGTGGGGTAGGAGGCCAGGACTCTCCGCACCGTTCTGGGACATGCCACATGCACGGTGCCCCCGTCCCCTGGTCCCCCTGGGCAAGGTGGCTCTGACTCCGGCTCCGCTTGGGCAGGGAGGTGCTCCAGACCACAAGCAGGCGGACGGTAGAGGTCACGCGGACGGCCCTCCTCTTCCTCAGCAGCAGCCTGGGCACCGAGAGGTAGGTGTCCTGCCCGGCTAGCTGGGACCTCTCAGCCTTGCTGTCTCTGTCTGTTCCTCACCCCTGGTGCTCCCTGATGCACCTCGCCTCCCCCACCCAGAGCTCTCCTGCACCCCTGGTGGACTAGGGAGGGCACCCCCACCCTGTCCTTTATCCCCCCACTGCTCCAGGTGACTCCACATCCCTCCTCCCAATCCAACCCCTCACTTGGGAGGCCATGAAGGGCACTGGTTCTCCAGCTACCAAAGCAGCCTCCCTGCCCCAGGAAGGGCCTCTGTCCTGCCAGGCCTTGTTCTGAATGATTTTAAGTACTCACCCTGCACCAAGGCCTGGCACAGGTCTCTGGGGAAGGAGTCAACCCACACGCGGTCCCCGGACATGACCCAGGTTGGAGATCCAGGCGGTCTCATCCTCCACGCCCCTTCTCCTGCTTCCTCTGGGTCTGCAATGTGTCCTTGCCTCCTAAGGGTTCCCTGTCCCAATCCTTGGCACCCCCCCCTCCCTCCACTCCCCTGTCTTGGATGGGCTGGATGAAGAGGGGGACTGAGGAGGAGGAGGACGCCAAGCTGAGGGTCTGGATGGGAAACACGGGAGGTGCTCCAGGCCACAGGGTTGGCCAGGGCACCGTGGAGAAGCGGGCACTGCCCGAGTCCTGGAAGGCATGGGCCATGCTACGGGCGAGAGACGGGAGCTCTGCAGCCCGGGGAAGCCAGGTGGTGGGAGTCTTTGGGGACAGAGGATCAGAGACTGCCAAGCATGCCTGAAGTCCCCCCTCCTCCCGCCTCCCCCAGCCCTTGGCCTCAGGGAGGTGCAGGGAGTCTCCCGGCAGTGGTCTGACTCGCTGCAGCCTCGCGTGCCTCTCGGGCCTGGCAGCAGCGACGCGGACGGAGGGGCAGCGTAGGTGGGGTGCAGAGAGGAGGAAGAGGAGTCTCCAGATGACATGGATGGAGTCCACCTCGTGGCCAAGCCCCCCTCAAACGGTGACGGAGAGCAGGGGTCACTCAGCAGTGCTGCTGGTGATTCTCCTTGAGCAGAGCTCTATCCAGGGCACAGAAAGGGGTTCCAGGGACAGATGTGGCATAATGTCACACAGAGAGGCCCACGCTCCCCCGGAGCAATTAGCCCTTCCCAGGCATGTGAGGGCTGATAGGATGGTTGGGTAGTGCAGACTACCGATGGGGGGAGGCAACCATGGAGGCCTTCCTGGAAGATGAGACTTTTTAGGCCAGAGGAAGGAGAATACCTCAGGTGGGAAGATCTGTGCAGAGGCAGAAGGGGAACATATTTGGGGGGAGGGAGGGAGTGCTGGTGAGATTTGCGGGAACCATAGCCACAGTGGCAAATGCCCCAGAATAGAGTCAGAGAGGGACAGGGGTGGGGGTGCGGAGGGGAGGAGGGAATGCAAGGAGGTCAGACCCCAATAAAATAACCAGTAGGGAGCCATTATAGGTTCTCGATCTGGAAAGATGTACAGAGAAAGCATTTGGGGTGTCTCTCTGCCCACTGGCCCGGGACTGACAGGAGTGTGGGTGGCCCGCGGGCCCAGGTCTGGAGTCCTGGGGTCTGCTGGCTGCTGTTGCCCCACTCTGGCTCTGAGGCCTGCTCTGAGGAGTGGTGTGTCCAGAGAACTCGGGCGGGTCAGGCAAGTGCCTGCTTCGAAGCGTGTCGCAGCCTCGGTGGAGGGGGAGGACGGAGAGCAGAAAGAGCCCCAAGCAGGGAGATGGAGGGCCAGGTGCAATCTCTTCACTAGCTCTCAGTGTGACCCCAGGCCATTGTCACTTCCCTACCTGGGCCTCTGTGTCCTCATTTTCAAAATGAGAGGGTTGGATGATCTCTGAGGCCTCCCAGCTCCAACATTGTGCAATCCCACTCTTTTCTGAACATTCTCAGACCTGCAGATCCTTCTAAGGTCCAAAGCCACTAGCTCCTTCCCCAGTGGAATCGGATACTTTAATGGGCTGAATGTCATGTTTGGAGGAGTCCAAGCACCTGGGGCGAAATGGCCTGCCGTTAGCCAGCCTGGTTACTCACCTCTCCCCGCCGTGCTCCTCCTGCCCCAGGCTCCACAAGGCTGCTCCCTTGGCAGAGCAGACTTGCTTTGTCCCGAAGCTGCCTGGCCCTCCTTGGCAGCCGCTGCTACCCATAGGCACCGTTCGGCTGGGATTGGCTTCAGGAATCCTAGGGCTTCCCCCACCCCCACCACCAAAAAATATGTGTTTGTATAAATGTGCTTTCTAGGCAAGACCTTTATCTCTGAGGTCCCGTTTGATCCCACAAACACCTTATTAGGTAGCAGTAAGGAAATTTGTCTCCCCGTTTTATACATGAGGAACCTGAGGCCTGGAGAGCTAACGTGACTCACCCAAGATACGCAGATAGCAAGTGTGGCCACTAGGACTAGGACTCAAGCCTGTGTCTCCCGGCCGGGTGCGGTGGCTCACGCCTGTAATCCTAGCACTCTGGGAGGCTGAGGTGGGAGGATTGCTTGAGGTCAGGAGTTTGAGACGAGCTTGAGCAAGAGCAAGACCCTGTTTCTACTAAAAATAGAAAAAAATTAGCCAGGCAAAGTAAAAATAGAAACAAAAAATTATCTGGGTGTGGTGGTGCACACCTGTAGTCCCAGCTACTCGGGAGGCTGAGACAGAGGATGCCTTGAGCCCAGGAGTTTGAGGTTGCCGTGAGCTAGGCTGACGCCATGGCGCTCCAGCCCAGGCAACAGAGTGAGACTCTGTCTCAAAAAACAAACAAACAAACAGAAAACAAAACAAAAAACCTGTGTCTCCTGACTCCCTGCCCAGTTGGATTGGGTCAGCCTCATCCTCTTCTGCCATCAAGTATTAAATGCCCTAAAAGCCATTCGTGCGGTCAGTAATTCACTTGACAATCATGCATTGAGTGACTGCTATGGGCTAAACTCTTTGCTAGGCCAAAATATACCAGATACTTTTTAAAAATCATTATTGTTACTAAAAAAGTATATGCTAATGGTAAAAAGTTAGAAAAGACAGATAAGTAAAACTAAGAAAATAAAAATGCCATATCCTACCACCCGGAGATAGGTTATTACACCTTAGTAGATATTTTCCTACTGTGTAAGTGGAGCTTATTGTGATTATTATTGTAACACGAGATTATCGTGTATTTGCTGTTTTATAACCTGCTTTTCTCAGCTAATGAGCTCTCCCCTCCGCGTCAATACATTTTCATCTCATTCGGTACCCAATTCATATTCAAATTTTTCTAACTGTCCCCAGAATTTCCTTTTATAGCTAGTTTTGTTCAAACTGGGATGCAGTCTAAGACCACACTTTGCATCTGGTTATTATGCTCCTTAAGTCTGTTTTAATGGAACAAAACTGCCCCTGCCTCCCCCCACCCGTTTTTCATGACACTGGCTTGTTGGAGGAAACCCATCCCTTGTTGTCTCACCTTCTGGACTCATGGAGAGCGTCCTCTTAAGTTTGCCTTGTTCTTCTGTCCCAGCATTTCCTGTAAACTGGGAGTTCTAAAGGCTGGCTGGATTCAGGTTGAACGTTTTTTGCTAGAAGACATCGCAGGTGATGCTGGGTACTTCATGCCGACATACCACGGGGGGCGGGGGGGGGGCGGGTAGCAGGCTGATTGCTCTACTGTGCGGTTTCATTTTCCCTGCGCAACAAAGAAGCAGCGTGGTGTTACCTTATCACCATGTAGGTGTCCACCTCTTCATCGTTCGTCGTTGATTTGACCACTGTACCCAAGAGGAGAATTTTCCTAGGGCAGCAGGATGCTAATGTTCCGAGTCCTGGCACATTATTGGCTAGCAGTCTATGAAATACAGCTTTTCCCTCATCGGCAAGCTATTGGTTATCAGGAAATACAGTTTCTGCTGGAAAAGAATTTAATTCCTTCCCTTTAGTTACAAACTCTCTTGGTAAGGAGTTCATTCATAGCTGCCTTGCATCACGGGCTCATGAATTTTCATACATTCAAGGTGTTTCAATCCACCTCACACTTTATTCTTTGCGATGCTCAACGATGTCACAACTTTGGGGAGCAGGGCCCTCTTCGAGTTGCTTCCTCTGTCCCAAGCACACAAATTCCCCCAGAGATCCCGCAAGCCAGCAAGGCTGTCCAAAACATGCCACGCCCAGCGTGCGGTCACAGAGTTCTCCGCCTCCCACTCCAGCTGCCCCCTAAGCCCCTAAAGGTGGCCTTTCTCCTGCTTCCAAGGTTCGGCGGCGTGGCTGGGGTGCCTGAGGTCCAGGAGCTGAAGGAGGCGGCAGAGCTGAGGTCCAGGCTGCGGACTGTGAGTGGGGCTGGGGGAGGAGGCTCCTCGGGGCAGAGCCGGGGCCGGTGGTCCAGCCAGCGTGCTCATCAGAGCCCCGAGCTGAGGGCCCCACGCAGGTCTGCCTTTTTGCCCCACAGTTGGCCGAGGTCCTCTCCAGATGTTCCCAAAATATCACAGAGACCCAGGTGGGCCTCAGCAACCTGAGCTCGGAGCTGGCGAAGAGCCGGGATCAGGTACATGAGGACAGAAGGTCTGTGGGATTTTCCTTCTTTGTGGGGTGGGGTAGGGGGGCATGAGCTCGAAAGCTGCAGCAGCCTTTGTGGAAGTCAGCCTGCTTTCTGCCCTGGTCTGTCCACCTCCACGGCCTGTGGTCTTGGCCTAGCCCAGGCAGAGATTCACGACCTTTGAGCCCCTTGTCTCCTTTTTAACAAACATGAAAGTGCCCACCCACCCCACAGTCTGATGTGTGCAGGGCCGCTGCCTCCCCCACCCCGCCCTGAGCATGCTGCCCCATGGAGAGCCCCCCGTACGTTTTGACACCCACTGCAATCGGGGCCTACACGGACCCACAATCCCACGTCCCCGATTCTAAACTCAAAAACCTATGAAAACTGCAGGGTTTTTTCTTAACTGTTTTAACTGTAAAACCTGACCTAACCTGGCATGAAGCTCTTTATAGTCTTAATTTATCCCACTTGGGGTGAATATTCTCACCGTTGTCTGAGGGTGTGAATGTCTTTGATCAGGAGTTGCTGCCCAGACCCTGCCAGGGATGGTCCCCAACACGCTCTGTGCGCACTGAATTACCTTTCTGACATCAGGAGACGATTCTGAATTCAGAGCACGTTTGGCCCCGAGCCTTCTGGATACAGACTGTGGATCTGAGGCCCCATCCCAGCCGCCTGGTCCTCTACCCCCATGTTCCCAGGAGGGCAGGCTCCTGGGACAGGTGGGGCTCTGGGAACACGCTTCTGCTCTGCCCAGAGTCCAGCTCCAAAAATAGCTGAGATGGGGTTCTTTGGAGGTGCTCGAGGGAGGAAGTTGAGCTGCACAGGCCTGAGGGTGAGGAAGAACTCCCCCCACACACCTGGCTTCTCAAACAAAGTGTTTGTATCCAGCCTGGAAAGGGGAAGGAGGAAACAATCATGACCTTAAACCCCAGGCTGAGAAGGTCTCTGCGTGGTCATCTTCCACATTCCCCATCTCCAGGCGGGACTGAAGACCATTGATTTATTCTTGTTTTAAACAAGGATTGTTGATTCATTATTTATCTTAAGTTTCTTCTCTGTGCCAGGCATTGGGTATACCAAGAAGCTCCACCCGTCTGTCCTTTGCAGGTGACCGGAGAGAGATTCCTGCTCCACCCCATCCCAAGCGATCACGTCCAGACTCCCTTAGGTTTCAGGGGCCTGGGCTCCTGAGGGTCTATCCTCAAGCTTTCTTGTCTAGCAGAGGCCACTTTCCAGCTGCCTGTTCTGTTTGGCTTTCTCTCCGTCCCACCTCTTACTTAACTCGTGGCGTGAGTGTGTGTGTGTGAGAGAGAGAGAAATAAACCATGAGAATTGGACCCAGGGGGTCTCAAGTAAGCTGAGAGACAGGATAGCCACCCCCACTCCAGATCGGCCCCCCAGCTGTGGCAGCGAGGCTCCTTCTGCAGGGAGACGGCTCCTCCCCTCCTCCCGTACCATCCACTCCCTCCCTCGCCCTCCACTCCGTGCCGTTGGATTCTTCCAACACCTGGTCCCTTCTCCTGCCCGCAGCAACCAGCAGATCCAGTGTTGTTTGGACAAGATGAACCTCATCTACAAACAGTTCAAGAAATCTAGGCTGAGGCCAGGTGAGCCGACGGGGAGGGCAAGATATTCCTCTCACTCTGTCCTCGCTCCCTTCTCCCTCCCTTGCGAGTATTCATTCATAGCCTGCCAGCTGTTGCTGGGGGCTGAGAGAGCAGAGCTGGGCCCTGCCTGCCCGCTGCCTGTGGGCCAGCGAGGGGCGCGAAGCCCTCACACCCGTGCTCATTGCCACACGAGAGGCTTGGCTCACACAGGTGGGGGACACAATGGGCTGGAGCCTGGGTGCTGTAGAAGAGGTGGCTCTGGAAAGAGAGCTCACTGTGGCAGAGCACTTTACGGTTTGCACTGTGTCTTTGGGACACTGAGATAACCAGGTTTTCTAGAAAGGGGGGGATCAGGAGGAACCCCATTTCGAGACACTGGGCCAGGCGTTTTGGCTGCATTATCTACGATGCTCGCAAAGACTCTCTGGGCAGGGGCGGCCCACTCACATGCCCTGGGATAGGGAAGCCACTTGCCCGAGGTGACTGCCGTCATGGGGCAGGGTCACCCCAGGGCAGGGCTAGTGATGGGGTCGGAGGGAGCCTGGGGAGGCCCCAGCTGATACCAGGAACCAACCCTCTTGCTCCCCTCCAATGCCCTAAACATTTGCTAATATGTAGACTGGAGATCTTGGGCTTGATCTTCTATCCTTGGGATCATCTAAAAACCACCATTCAATAGAAATATAATTGCCAGCCACATATGTAATTTTAAGCTTTCTAGTAGCCAAATTTTAAAAAGTAGGAACAGGTGGAATTAATTTTAATAATATATTTTATTCAACCCAATATCTCCAAAGTCTCATTTCAGCATGTAATCGATATAAACAAAATTACTAAAGACATACTTTATGATCCTTTTTTGTGCTAAACTTTCAAAGTCCCACGTATATTTTACACTTACAGCACATTTCTATTGGGAAGCTAAATTTTTACCGAAGTGAAATATAGTCTTACCCAAATAACAGAGCTATGTTTAGTGGGGAAAAAACAGTTTACGCTGCTTCCGCTTTAAGCTTTAAATTAATTGAAAATTCAGTTCCTCAGTCACACTAGCCCCAAGTCAAGTGCTTGGTAGCTGCGTGTGTCTGCTGCCCCCGCAGTGGACACACAGATCTGGAAAATAATCCTCTGTCCTTGGGAGCTGCGACCTGCCTCTGCGCCTGGCCTCAGGGTGTCGGGGAGAACCCAGGAGGCGGGGAAAGCGGGACTCTTCCGATCCCAGGAGACGGCGGCGCCTTGTGTCCAGCTGGACTCTTTGCCGTGATTTCAGGAGCATCTCTCAGGATCATCTTTCCATGATCCCATAATCTAAACTGGGCGCCTCCCTCGTGCTAGGCACCGTCCTGAGGGCTGTGCGCGTTCTTAAGTGATTTAATGCTCATAAAAACTCTAGCACCATTACCCTCCCCATTTCTTAGAGGAGGAAACTGAGACCCAGACACAGAAAAGGCTAAGTGGCCCGAGCTACGTAGGTCCAGCTGCTTTTGACCACCTCATTTGACAGCCTCCATGGAGTCTGACTTCGACTGGCCTTTACGAGTCCTTTCTTAAAATTCAAAATGAACCCTTAACTGTGAACACCCAGAGTGCTGGAAGGTTCCATTTCTTAAGCTGTGCAGTCGCTCTCAGGGCGCTCCTCACTTGGTCCTCACTGGAGTCCCGTGTAGGGCCCATGACGGACGGGGACGCAGGCGCAGAGAGGTGAAATCACTTACCTACAGCCACCTGCTAGCAGGAGGCGGGGCTGGGACTTGCCCAGATCTCTTGGACTTCCTAAGTGCTCTCAGCTGGCCGCACGCAGGGCCCAGGAAGGGGGTTCTGCTATTAGGGGAGTGGAACGGGGCCGCCTACAAAGCAACCTGCACCACCATTTCATCCTGGGGCTGCCACGACCCTGGAGGGCCGTTCCCTCGAAGCCCAGGAGGGGGCAGCATGTCCCCAGTACATGAGCATTGGGGCCGGTCTCACCACTGCGTCCTCCGCAGCCCTAACGCAATAGCCCTAAAGCAAGGCCTCCGCGGCTTCTCCAGCGCCTGCCTTGCCATGATCACTTGCTCGGGTACTTGCTTCCCTCCTCTGCCCTTCCCGGCTCCATTGGCCGTGAGCTTCCGTAAAGCAGGGCCCAGGCTGAGCTGCCTTCCTCTTTGTAACTGTCCCCGACCCTCGCGGCACTCTGCTTTGTTGACTGATTGAGTAAGTGACCTCTGTCCTGTCTGTTTCCTTCAGGGCTTGGCTACAACGAGGAGCAGATTCACAAGCTGGATAAGTGAGTGGCCCGTCTGCCGGCCTGCGGGTTTGGGAGGGTGGGTGTCGCCAGGGCAGAGCGAGGAAGGGCCCTGATCCTGCCAGGCTGTGGCGGAGCTAAGGGTAACCCCATCTGGGGCAGGTTATCTGGGGCCAGTGGATGGAGGCTCCCAGAAGCAATCTGGATGTAACTGGGTTTACTTCCGGTATGGACAAGATTGTTTGCAGATTTCCTTCCCTGATTGTCCTCACTGATTTACCGCTGACCACTTCCTGCTCCTGACCTCTGCTCCTCTGTTTCCCGGACACTCTCATCATCCAGGAGGCCCTCCCTGATTTCATGGCTGTTTGGAGACTTACTCCCCCAGTTCTGCACCCACCCCTGGCCCTCCAAACACACACAAACATTCATCCTCCTTCCATGAACTGTCTCTCCTGCCCTGCCCTCTGGGGTCTGAGCTGGAGGGTGTGTGTCCCCTGAGGGCCGTGTCTCCTTGTTGAAGTGTGTGCTTTGCTGGCCACTCCCCTTCATGATCCCAGTGTGTGACTGTCCTCTCCATCCCCAGAGACACAGCCAGCCCTGCCGTGGGCTCAGGGCTTGGGCACTTATGCCACGGTGACGATGGAGACCAAGGGAGGCCAGGCTTGTGCACAGTGGCCCTGGCTGCTGATTCCTGGGCCATGCTTTCCCTGTCGTTCCAGGGTGAATTTCAGTCATCTGGCCAAAAGGCTCCTGCAGGTGTTCCAGGAGGAGTGTGTGCAGAAGTATCAGGAGTCCCTGGTCACGCATGGCAAGCGGATGAGGTAACAGTCCCTCCTTAGCTCGGGGGTCCCAGGGCCTGGCCTGGCCGTTCCAGGCTTTGGAGGACCTGGGCATTGCGGAGCCCTGACCGAGAGGGAGAGCTAGTGAAGGAGCAGGAGGAAATGAGTGGTTTGTGTGCCCGAGTGCACTGGGCAGTCGGCTGGGTGGTTTCTCTCCATGAGCTCATTTGATCCCACAGCACCTACCCTGTGCAGTAGGTGTTATCACCGCGCTCCACAGGTGAGGAAACAGGCCCGTTCCTCCCACAGCTAGTACGTGGCAGACCCAACACCAGCACATGGTATGTCGGCCTCTAAAATCTGGATTCTTCCCACTGTCCCAGCTGGCTGTGCTGCGAAATCTCTTTAGGGAGAACACAAGGTCCCTCTGGGATAAGGACAGGTGGCACTGACCCTTAAATAGAACCCCCTCTCACACTGTCCCCCTCAGGAGTTTGGGGTTCTCCCTTCTCAGACAAGGCCTGCCCTCCCCTCCCCCACCTGCCTGCGTGAACACCGGCCCCTCCCAAGAAGAGAGGGAAGCTTCCCAGGTGTGCCAGGTTCTGAGGCCTGCGCCACCTGTGCGCTTGTCACGGGGCTGAGGCCCAGGCACTCCCCACCCTCGGATCAGAACACCACTGCCCAGCTCCCCACCCCCACCCACGCCAAGTTCTGATTTACTTTCTCTGGAGTAGGGCTCGGGCAGCAGGAGATCAAAGGCTCTTCCAGGTGATTCTAATGTGTAGCAGGGCTGAGAACCAGCCACTGGGTTGACGGCGCTGGGCCTGTTTCGCTCATTCCTTCCACCTGGAGAGAGGAGAAACACACTGCAAATAGGAGTGTGGGCAGTCCCCTGCCTCTCTAGGGCCTCCCCTGGTGCCATGCTCGCCATAACTGGCATGTGTCACCCGCTGCGTGCATGTTGCCAGCTCCCCACTGTGGCTCTGCGGGGCCCTCCTGGCCTCAGTCAGACGTGCTGGTCCACATTAGTGCAGTCGGGCAGGGGACAGGAGAGGCCACAGCTGGAAGGGCAGAGGCCGAGAGGGAGGTGAGTGCCTGGGACCCAGCTATGTCCATGTGGTGGCCTGACACCAGCCAGGTGGCCCGGGAAGAGAGGGCTGAGCCCTGCTCTAATTCTAGTTCTTTATCTGCTCTCCGAAGGGTGGTGCACGAGACCAGGAACCACCTGCGCCTGGTGGGCTGTTCTGTGGCCGCCTGTAACACAGAAGCCCAGGGAGCCCAGGAGAGCCTTGGCAAGGTGGGGAAGGCGCCGGGACTCTGGGCACTCCAGGGTGCGGACCGGGGCGGTTTTGTTATCCTCTCCTTACCCTTCCTCAGCACGGCCCCTGCCCAGCCGCACGCAAGCTGGCTCATAAGAGCTGACCAAAGCCCGGCTTCCCTTCAGATCCTTGACCGGCTGTCTCACCAGCTCCTGCAGGACAGAACACAGGGCCCTCCGGCCTCACCACCCGCCGTAGCTCCTTGTCCTACACCGAAGGACCTGCTTTTCCAGTAAGTGCCGGAGAGGATGGGGTGTGGAAGAGGGTGGTGGAAGGGGGAGGGTGCTAAGGGTAGGGCCCGAGGAGTCTTGCCTCATGCCAGGCCCAAGAGGCAGGAATGCAGAAGCTGCCTCAGTGGGGGGCAGGCCTCCGGGAAGGGTCCTGGGCCAATACACTGGCCTCAGCTGCCTCTCCCGCCTCTGCCTTGGGCAGCATGGAGGAGCTCTGCAAGGAGATGAAGCGGCTGGCGTTTGACCTCCAGGACAACAACCGCATCATCGAACGGTAAGGAGCTCCCACCGTGTGCCAGGGAGGGCGGGGGTTGAGCCGTCCTTGCCTCGGGCTGCAGAGTCCCTGTGCCTGCCCGTGCAGGTCTGATGACACGTGTCCATTTTCCAGACAGCCCCGCTGGAGCTTAGGCCTTGTCCACAAAGGAGTTGTCATCCTGAGGTTTCACTTACAGTTTTAAAATGTGACCCTCCGTGCTGTCAGAGAGAGGGGGGCTCAGAGGCAGGGATCTGTGCCCGTGTCCAGCTCTGCGCTGAATGTGGACCGTGCCTGGGCTTCCCCCAGATTGCCTCCTTTAATCTTCACAGCCATCATCAGAGCGGGTGCCGTTTCCGTCCCACGTCCTAGCTCGGGGAGCTGCAGCACAGGCAGCTTGGGTGCGCTGCCCAAGGCCTGTGTTTCTCTGGCCTCGTGGGGCCCCCGTTCCTCCTGCCAACGCTCACAGGCCGGCTCCGGCTGCAGGCCCAGCAGAGACCCTGGACGGGCTCCTGATGGGGGCTCCGGGGTAGTGGAAGGGGTGGTGAGGGAATGTAGCAGGGCTCAGACTTCGGGATTTTGTGTAAAATTCACAAAAGAAAATTGCCAACGACAGAGTTGCCAAGCGCCCCTGTAACAAAGTAAGCATATTTGAACGGGGGAAAAAAACCTGCCATCTTATAGCCGCACTTCATAAAGCACACTTAACACCAAAGAGACGATCTCAGAAGGAAGAATGGTCCCTGCTTGCCCTGAAGGTCAGTGGCCTATTTACATACATGTACACACGTGCGCACGCCTCCCACGTCCTCCCCAGCAGCCTCGTGTCTGTCGTTCCCCGTTTGGGAAGCAGCGGCAGGGTGGGAAGGGTCAGCAGAGATCCAGCAGGATTTGAATCCTGCCTCTGCTTCTTACCAACTTCATGACCCTGGGAGATTTGTTCAGCTCTGAGCTTCAGTTCCCACTCCTATAAAGCAGGAATAATAATTCCTACCTCGTGGCGTTACCATAGGGGAGTAAATAAAATGAAATATTCGAGGTGCCTGGGGGTGTGTGTGGAGGGGAGGACTCACTAAATGTTAATTGGTCCCCAGATGTCACACCGGTCTGAGACATTAGAATTGGGGCCAGGAGGTCGGGAAACCAGGAGCAGAGCTTGTGGTCTGTCCTCAGAGTGTCAGAGGGTCCTTGGATGAGGGGCGCATCTTCTCCCTGTCCTAGTCCAGCGAGAGGAGGATTCTGCCTCTTAAATACCCACAAAGAGGAGATTCCACAGCGTCTTGGAAAACTTTCCAAAACAGCTCTCTTGAGCAGGAAGTTCTAATTTTAGTGCCGACATAAATTTTTCTTGCTGTGATATGTAATCTACTTACAGACAGCTCAAAACTTTATTTTAATGAATTTTCACTTCCTTATTCAGAGCTGTAGCCAAGGAGCCAAATGACCCATTCGAATTCCTTTTCCCTCCTCCTAAACCACGGCTGCATGTTGGAATCACCAGGGGAGCTTTGAAAAGTACAGACGCCTGGGTCTTGCCCAAGAGATCTGGGTGCAGCCTGGGGTGGGGTTTTTAGAAGCTTCCCAGGTGATTCCAATGCGCAGTCAGAGACGGGAAGCAGAGGGATCTCGGGGAATGAAGACGCTACGAGAGGAGAGCGGAGGACTCGCAAGGCTCAGGGAAAGTCGACCGTGCCGGGCCCTGGGGTGTGGTCTGCAGGCTGCTCTGACAGGTGGGTGAGGCTCACCTGTGCCTTTCCTTGCAGGTTAAGCAGAGTCCCAGAAGCTCCTGATGTCTGAGCTCCCTGGGGTGCACGAGGCTTCCTGAAGCATTAGAATGATTCAAACACTGCTCTCCTGCACTGTGGGACCCAAGCCAGGGCGAGATCTGGTCCCATCTCACCAGCCTACCTCCCTCCTGGCCAACGGCCGGGAGATGTCACCAGCATTATCTTTCGCTGCCTTTTTCCGCGGAAGCAGCGCAGCCGGGACTGGGGCACCAGGCCGTCTCTGCCCAGACCCACAGGGAGGAGTGTGGCGGCCACTGCCTGGGCTGACCTCTCTGTCTTATCCAGACTCAGATACTGCTCCTCTGTCACCCTGGCCTGTATGGCTGAACCTGGCCAGGCCGTGGGGACAAGTGTCTCCAACATGCCCTCCCACCCTGCCTCTGGTTTACAGGGCTTCACTCCCTGGGGAACAGCAGAGGAGACCCAGGGTTCTGGGTCAAACGGCCTCATCTCAGTGTTCCTTCCTCCTGAGGAGTTTCACGTTGGACACAGCTTGTCCTGGGGCTTCTGGAGTCACCACGTTCGGCCCCAGGCAACACAGAGCCTCATTTTCCTTCTAGTCGTGCTCTGGCTGAGCCTAAGATTGAGCAAATGAGTGATCCAGGCCAGGCGGCAGTGTCTCGGGGACCCTCTCCCGCTCTCTGAGGCCCCACCTGGCCCAGCGACACGCAGCCAGCCAGCAGTAACAGGTGGCCACGCTCGTGAGCACAGGCCTGTAAGCCAGCACCCGCACCTTCAGGAAACGGAATAAACGCCTTCTTTTCTACTGCCGTCGCCCTCTGGGCTGTGTCTGGCAGGCTCTCAGTGGTAGCCGCTTGGCAACCGAGCAGGGCCTGGGTGGGGATCTGTGGGAAGTGTTAGGAAATGGAGACTCGTCATTTCCCAATTCCCGCCTTTCCCCTAAATGGGCCCTAATTTCAGGGAAGCGCCCAAGGAAGATGTCCCCTGCTGGGAAGGCCTGCCTTCCCATTCCTTCCATTCTCCCGCCCCTGTCATTTGGGGAGCTGTACAAGGGACCTGGAATTTAGGGAGAAAGAAGGTCTGTTTTTTTAACTCAAACCCACCATCTAAGTGCCTGCTGCTTTTTCCCATCCCCACCACTGCTCAAAACTTAGGCTGTGCCCTAAATATTGGGTTTGAGTACTACTAGAGGTCGTTTTAAGCATTCTCTCATTTTGTCTGGAAGCGGTGGGCAAGGCATTCTAGTTTGTGCAAACTGCTCGCAGATTTAGTCTTCCCCCTGCAATACCTCCAGCCTTCCCTTAAACCAGAGCTGCACTACCCAGCTGGCCTGGGGCGGGGGTGGAAGAAGGGGAAGGGGAACGCGGTAAGATAGCCCCAGGAGGGGGAGATGAGTGGAAGCCCCACTATGGGCTTTGCAGTACGGAGACATTACACTTGACCCCAGAGATCCCCAGAGATCCTTCCCACCCATCTTCATGGGAGCCGCCACATCCTGAGCCTCCTCCACCTAGGGACACAGCAGGGCCACGAGTGAGGAACCGCGAGTCCTGGAGGCTGCCATCCTCTGTGCTGCTTCTCTGTGGAAAGACCCAGGGGAGGGGTGCTCGAGGCTGTTGGCGTGCATCAGGCCTAAGTGGCTCCGTGATTGCTATCTGGGCCTCAAGCCCATGGAGTCCCTTAAGCCTGTGGGTTCAAGTCCTGGGGCCTCAGGGGCCAGCTGCTGCCTTGATGCCCCTGGGCACTGTGCCACCTCTGGTTGGCTCTGCCGCCGTGAATTTCGGCCCCACGCTTCCGCCTCATCAGTGGCCCTTCAGGGAAGTCCCACGGTGGGTTTTCCCGGCAGCCGCAGCTGCTCTGGGCCCCGCGTGCTTGGTGGAGCTCACTGAAAGAGCCAGGGGATCCCTGAAAGCCAAGTGCAGATTTCTGGGAGATGATATGATGCGGGCTCTAATGACATCACAAGCAACGCCCATGAGCCGTGGGGGACATACTCACTCCAAGGCTTCTGTCTGTTTCTACGCTGGGTGGAGTGGCTGGCATGAGTGCCTCCCCCGATCTGGAGTTCTGCAGAGCTTCTGGGTGCACCTCAGTAGGAGATGAGCAACCTGTAAGATCTCAGGTGTCCGAACTCCTCTTAAACTTCCCTCTCTGTTCTATGCACTGATTCCTATAGAACCCTGAAAACAAAAAGAGCCTGTTTAGGTCACCAGACATGAACTGAGCACCTACAGTGTGCCAGGCCCCGTGCTAGGTGCTGGAACTACAGAGGTGACTAAGACACCTTGCCTGCCCCTGAGGAGCTCACCTCTATGGGGTCAGGCAGGCATGCCAACAGGTAGCCCCAAAGTCACAGTGTAGGCGCTAGGATAGGAATGCATAGCTCAGGTGTAGTATTGAGTCACCATCATCACAGGGGAGGGTGTCAGGGAATGACTTTGGGAGCAGGTGACTCCAGAGTGGAGTCCTAGCAGGTGAGCAGGTGATACCTAGCCGAGGAAGCACGGAAGGCATTCCTGGCAGTGTGAGCAGCCGAGGCACAGGGACAGGAGGAACTACGAATATTTCTGTGTCACTGGAGAGCAAATGGAAGTAGTAAGTTGGTGTCGCAGAAAGGGAGGAACCAGCCCCAAAAAGTCCTTGCAGGCCACATTAAGGAACTGGAGCTTGACCTCAAAGAACCATAGGTAGGTTTTAGGTCCAGTCCAGCTGGAATTTTAAAGATACTACTCTTTGGTGCCTGTATGGAGGGTGGAAAGTGGTGGGCAGGAATGGATTAGGTATTTCTGTAAAGTGCCTAAAATACAATATTACTGCTATGCACATCCTCCCCACCCCGCACTTGGCTATGGGGCCCCTCTGCAGGGTGGGTAGAGAAAACAGAAGTTCTTGTCTCAGGCTCAGTTAGAGGCTCCTATCGGCCACAAATACCTGGGAAGAGTCTGTGTGGCATTCAGATTCATAGCAGGTGTCTTCTTAAAACAGCCTGGCTCGAGTTAAAGAGGACCTCGCTGGAAGGGTGCAGGGTACGCCCCAGCTCCCCACGCTGGAAGCACAGTCAGCTTGGAGGGCCTGGTGCTTCTTTCCGTGCCTTGGTGCTGCAGAGCTGTCCCTCTGATTCTTTCTCGGAATCCCCAGTTTCCTCTTCTGAGACTGGTGTCCTGGTTCAATGCACAGATCCTAGGACCCCACCCAGCTCCCGAATCCAACCCACAGGGTGTGGCCCGGGCATATGCATTGTCAATGAGCTTCCCTGGGGATTCTTACACAAGCTAAAGCTTGAGAACACTGTGGCAGCAGCGCTTGCAAATGTCCCGCAGAGGACATGTGAATGGCCCACCAATGGCCAATTGGCAGCAGGTGGTACACGGGGTGCCCCATGCCATGCCCCACCCTGACAGCTGAGGCCAGGGAAGCCAGTCTGAGGACAAGCTGGATCTTGACCATGGCCTGGCTACCTTCGTACTGGAACCACCGCTTGCTTTCTTGGAGCGGCCTCACTTCAGCACCCTCAAAGGATTGCTGCAACTGGTCATTTGGGTTCGCGTCCAAACTGCCTCATTGAATTTGTGAAGGGTGGAGCTCCTGGCTGCTTTCCCTCCGTCTCACAAAGGATCCCTAACCAGGCAACCCCAATGGGAGGTGCTAAGGAATGCGCCAGGATGACCTGAAGTAGCTTCGGTTTATTTTCCTTGGAAGCTCAGAATCACTGCCACTTGGAGCAGTGGGTCCTTTCCCTGCACCCTTTGCGGAGAGGGGGAGGGTGAGGTGAGAAATGGGAGTGAGGAAGGAAGAGGGAAAGGGAGAAAGAGAAAGAGTAGGGAGGGGGCAGAGGGACCCACTGACCAGACCGACCCACCGAGAGACACTGAGGAAGAGACCAATGGGGTGGGAAAGAGGTGGCGCAGGGATAGCCGTGATGTCATCCAGGCCACTCTGCTGTCACTGGTCTGTCCTAAGCCCAGTCGGTGGCTCCCTGCCACAGCGATGGGCGCAGAGCCGGCTCAGTGCCGGGATGGAAGCGGCTGTGGCTTGGAGCCTCCCCTCTGGCTTAGGGAAACGCTGCGCACAAATCTGCCTGGGATATCTGAGTTTTCCAACACGGGAAGAAACACAGACACCAGTCTTATCGTAAGCCTGGCAGAGTGGCCGGGGATGGAAAAAGTCCACAACTGAGGCACAGACGGAGGAGGCGCCACTAAACTGGTGGAAAACAAGTCTCCACCCTACATGGTGACACCTTTCCAGGAACCCTCATATCCCTGCTCACGTTCCCACCCTGATTTGCCCTTCTTGTCCCCAAGTACTATAAAGGACCTAGGAGATCCCCTTGGAAGCACTGGAGTTTGGTGACACACAGAAAGCCCATCCCACTGAGAGTGGACGTGGTGCCCTGCTAGCCCTCACTCCCGGCCAGTTACAGGCATCTGGAGCAGGAACTCCACCCCACTGACCAGCATCCTGGAGCACGTATGGGAGACTTCAGAGTCCCAACACCACCCCTACTCTGCACAGCCCACGCAGGTCTTCTGCCACCCTCCCTAGACCAAATGATCCCTCATCTCCCCGTCCCTGGGTGCAAGGGCCATGACTTGAAGGGATGTTAAGGGAATAGGTACAGTTGTGAGCCTATGGCTGAGTCCATATCACTAAATATTTAACGAGCACCTCCTATGTGCCCTGCACGGTGGAATCGGAAAGACCAAAAAGACCCAAGTGAGGGAGGCAAAAATGTAAAACTTAACTGCGACTCACGTTAGGATGACGTGAATGTTAGAGACACAAGGGACTTGTTTTGGGAGCCCAGCAGGAGCGATGAATTGAATCTGGATGACTCTGGGAAGGCTCTTTGCATTTGGACTAGACCTTGAAGGTAGAGCAGGTTTCAACAAGGAGAGGAAACTGGGGAAAGACTTTGCCGATTCTTCAAACTGCACCTACAAAGCAAGGTCACAGATTCTAAACACTGTCCTTTCTATCACACCAGCTGCGCAGCGCAAAGGCAAATCATGAATTTGAGTCCAGACTGGGACATCTGTTTGGACCAGTCACATGACTTCTCTGAGCCTCGATGTTTTCATCTGTAAAATAGGAATGCCAGCTGTTTTACAGAGTTGCCATGAGGGTGAAATCATGTAAGCCAAAAGTACTGACCCCGTATTAGATGCTCAATGCATGTTTCTTGAGCAAATATGTATCACATATGACATTTTACAACAGACTTTCAGAGACACAGCCTGATTATCCAGCAATGGTCTGTCACGGTCCCTGCTCATAGTCTAGTAATGTAAAATATTCCTGACCCCCGTCACTCGTTGCGAACAATGCTCAGGTCTCTGGGAGGCTGAGCTCTGTATGCAACATGCTGCCCAAGGAGGGCAGGAAGCAGCGCTGGGCAGCTGTACTTCCGTAGGTAACAAGGATAAGGGTGTCATTCCTCAAATGCCTGTGTTGGGGGGGGTGGTTACACAATTTTAACTACCCACTGCTGCGGCCCCCGTTTTCAAAGTGTGGTCTGTTAAGTCATGTCAATCAAAGTCTCTTGTAAAATACAGGCCGATATCCAGACAACACACTTGTGAATAAAGTTTGGGAAAGTCTGGGTTCTCTTGTGCCTGCTGTTCTCTTAGCCTAGAGCGCTTTTGCTCTGTTCAAGTCTATGTTTAAATGTTTGCTCATCAAAAGGGTCTTGGTGAACACCCAATCTAACAAAGTAGCCCCTGTCACTTTTTATTCCCTTAATGTGCTTTATTTTTCATCAAAGCACTTACAACCTGACACCATATTACGCTTAGGTTTATTTGTTTATTGTCTGGCTCTGCCACGAAAATGTGAGCTTCACAAACATGTCCATCTCACTGTTGTACCTTTAGTGCCTAGGACAGCACCTGACACATAGTGGATATTAGAGGATTACTTGTTAAATGAATCGTAACTGTTCTATGCCCTTGAAGACTGCACTGGACACTGGTGCTGACTGCCAGCTATTTCCAGCTCTTTCCCCATTCTGAGCACACAGTAGAATTGTACCTATTGCTCCCCTTTGCAGGGTGGAGCCATATAACTAGTTCTGGCCAATGAGCTGTGAGCAAAAGTGACTGGAGCTTTTAAACGCTGATGCCTGATCCTCCAAGACCTTTCCATTTCCCTCTGGCACAGTGGCTGGCAATGCTAGACATGGTGACCCTGATGAGCAGAGTGCCTCTGCCAGCCTGCAAAGGGCATGTAACGTGAGCGAGGAAGAAGTCTCCATTGTTTAAAGCACTGAGATTTGGGGCTTGTTTATTACTGCAGTATAACCTAATTTGTCCTGACTGATACAGTAATTCTATGTAGACAGTTGCACAACTGTCAGAGTCCCTAGGAGTTCCCTAAAAGCTTTGGGGATTTCAGGAGACTTCAAATGCCTCAAAGCAAAACAAAACCTAGAATTTCCCCTTCAGGAAGTCATGCCATATTCTGTCCTTCCCTTTTCCTTCCTACTAGTGGAGTGGCTGGGGGGAAGTTGGGGGCAGCCTTGAAACAACTCATCCAATAGAGAAACCAACACGCTCTGGGACCACCTCTGAAGTGACCTCACGCACTGACCACACACCCAAAACTCGCTGTCATAATCCTTCCCCTTGGTCAAAAATAAAAGCAGCACACCCACTCTGCTGGGAGTGAGTCACAGATAGGAAAAAATCAATAGCTCTGAGCCAAGAGGATCTGCTAACAATGGGAAAAACTCCCAGTGGAGGTGTCTCGGCAGACGCTGCGGTCTTACACTTGTAGCCTGGATGACCAAAGACAGATCCAAAAAATGTGAAAAGTCCAGGCATCAGACACTTCGCTGGGGAAGGAGAAATACTGAGTTGCTACTCTGTGTGTGTGTGCGTGTGTGTGTGTGTGTGTGCGTGTGTGTGTGTGTGTGTGTGGTGGGAGGGGATGCGGTTTCAGGAAAGAAGGCACCGAGGCAGGGAAGATAGCATCAGAGGAGGCAAGGTCCAGGCAGGGAGCCTCCGGTTGAGGTTGAGGGAGGCAACTACTTCCTCTGACCTCAATTTCTTGGCTCAAGGAGATGAACCTTACGATAAACTTGACAAACGTTTTGGATTGGTTACATGCAATTACATTATCTCCATTTTCATCTCTGTTCCCAACTGAGAAGCCACGTCTGGCCCTGCACAATCCCCTCCCACATTCAGCCCTGAGAGCAGGCTCCGCCACTCCATCAAACAGAGCTGCAGCAGGCAAACAAAACCCAGAGCATCCTTCTGTACGGCTCAGACAACTGGGAAGGCTTTTATGCCTGCTTATTCCAGAGAGTCCCCAGTTTCCCACGGCCAGAGTTGACGATCACCCCTGTGAGCCCCTGTACCAGGGAGCTGGGCTGAGCCCAGGGAATCTGGGCTGGGGGGAAGGACAGAAATGGAGTTGTTGGCAATTATTTCACAAATGGCATTTCTAAACTGATCTTCCACTGGCGTACTTTTTGCCAGATCCCTGTTGCTTCTTGCCACACCAGGCTGTCGCCTAGAGCTCAAGTTGGGTTCATGCCCTGGACCTCACCTTGCCCACCACCCTACTAGGAGGAAGTGATCACCGAGCAAGTTTCAAGCCAGTGGAGATGAATGGATAGCATAGGGTGGACACAAGCAAACATTTATAGGCAACACAGGTTTCTGCAACAACCCCAAGAGAACTGGTTGCAGAAAAAGTGGGAGAGATGGGAATGAGACCACAAAAGCAAGATGTATTTTCCCTTCTGCAGAAAGTATTCGGGAATAGCCCCTGTTGGGTTTTTCTCAGTCATGTCCCCTGACATTCACCAGTTTTGTGGGAAGAACAGAGAAGCCCATTCTCTTATCACCATCTTAGAGCTAGAGTAGTGGCTCTCAGAGTGGGGGCCTTGGGTCAGCAGCATCAATAGCACCCGGGCACTTGCTAAAAATGCAAAATCTCAAGCCCCAGCCCCAAACCTACTGATTCAGAAACTCCGGGATGGAGCCCAATAATCTGTGATTTAATAAGCCCTCCAGGTGATTGTGATGCATGCCAGGGTTTGAAAACCACTGATGTACGGAAAGCAAGGTTCAGAAAGGAAGAGGAAAGGTGGAGGAAGGGTGGAGTGGAGGGGGTCGCTTGGGGCTCACACTCCCCTTCCCATCTGAGCTCCTTCTGTTTTGTAGCACTGTGGGGCTGGTGGCCCCGTGGGTCATTCCTCAGAAACCACCTCGTGAGGGGAGAAGCTCAGGCTTCTGGTGAGACAGAAGTAGTTGCCCCAGACCAGGGACCTGTCCTGTGCCACAAATCCGGGAGGCGGAGGACCTTATGATTACCACCACCACCATGAGCGAGAAGCCATAGACTAAAGCAGGCTGGGAATTTCCTGGCCACTGGACTCAAAAATTTTAGGAATTATGTAAAAATTACCTCCAAGGGGAAAACAGCAAAAGAGAAGATTCCCCCACCAAACATTAGGGGAGACCCATCTCTGGCCTGGGAAGAGGAGGAAGAGATTTGAGTCCAGAAGAATTTAGACTACTCCCAAAGTTGGTTGCTGGTGACCATTGCTAAATTAATCAAATGGAACTCGTGTTTTAAGAGGAAAAATGCGATCAAGTCAGAGCAGTGGAACTGGAGAGTACCACGACAGCATCGCTGGTCTCCCCACCTCCAGCCCAATTTACCCTAAAGATAACCCGGGCTAGAGGGGACCCAGGGTCTGTAAGGGTCTTTGCTGGTCCCGGACAGGATACACAAATTCAAAGATCCAGGAGTCCTGGCTCTGCCAGTTTCCTCATCCACGAGATGGGCCTGTCTCCAGGGCAAAGTGCTGGTCAGGAATGGCTACATACTTTGCAGGAATCAGTGCAAAAAGAAAATGCCCTTTGTTCAAAAATTAAGACGTTCAAGATGGTGACAGCAGAGCATTAAACCAGGCAGGGGCCCATTAAGCAAGGCTTCGTGGGAAAAAGTGCTGGGAGAAAAGAGATCGCTCTTTGGGTCCCACAGGTGAACTGTCTACAGCAGGTACAAAGCAGGGCATTGAGGGGGACTGGCATTTCTACAGCTGTAAGCCGGGGAGAGGAGCTTTGGCTTAGGAAGAAAAACTCCCCCAACTCACGGTTGGGGCGGGCGCCCTCATAGTCCAGGGCCCACGATCACCATAACCCCCGTGTTCCGGGAAAGAGGAATGTCCTACCGGGCAGGGCTGCTGAGGAGGGGAAATCCAACCAGAGTGAAAGCGGCACGCGGACAGCTCCGCCAGCAGCAGAGGCGGCTGCCCGCGGTCAGCCTCGGGAGCGTCCCCAGCGCGCCCGCCCGTCCCTCGGCGTCACGGGGCCCGGCGCTGCGGCGCGCGAGCGGGGCCTTCCCGACCCTCGCGGGGCTGGGCTCGCGCGGGGGCGGCGGCCAGCGCGGGGAGGAAGAGCAACCGCGCACAGGCCTGCCCGGCGCCAACCCCGGGAGGGTGGCAGCGGGCGGGCACCTGGACGGAAGACTGACCCCTGCCGAGACCCCATCCTCAGCCTCTTCCCGCGCCCTCCCCTCCCACCTGCCGCTCACCTGCGCGCGTGGCGCGGCGGGCGGGGGGGGTGGATCTGGTGTCGGGGAAGTGACGGGAGAGGGACAGGGGCAGGGCTGAAGGCCAAGGGCCCCCTAAAGAAATGCGTCTTCCGGGCTGTACTGTATGGAGCCTTTCCCATGCGGAATCCTTCGGCTGCCCCGGTTGTCCGGTCCGCTCCCTGACGCCCCCAAATCCACGCTCGCTCAGACACCGCCCACCGCCGACCCTGCCCCTCGGTCCGTCGGTCTTTCCCTCGGTTTGTCCTTCCTCCCCTCCGAAGTCCCCGCCCCCGCCCCGCCCCGCGGGCTGCGGTCCCTTTAAAGGCGCGCTGCTCTGGGGCCGCCCCTTCGCTCGGGGCTGGCTCGGGAGCGTATTCGCCGCCGGAGCCGCCGCTGCCGCCGCCAGCCGGGCATGGCCATGGCGTCCCCGGCCATCGGGCAGCGCCCGTACCCGCTACTCTTGGACCCCGAGCCGCCGCGCTATCTGCAGAGCCTGAGCGGCCCGGAGCCGCCGCCGCCACCGCCCGGCCGGTCCTCGCGCCGCTGCGTCCCCGCGCCCCGCTCCACTGCGCCCGGGGCGCTCGAGGGGAGCGGCGCCCGGAGGGCTGCCCGGGGGAACCTGGAGCCCCAACCCCGGGCTTCCCGACCGGCTCGGCCGCTCCGGCCTGGGCTGCAGCAGAGACTGCGGCGGCGGCCTGGGGCTCCCCGACCCCGCGACGTGCGGAGCATCTTCGAGCAGCCGCAGGATCCCCGCGTGCCGGCGGAGCGAGGCGAGGGGCACTGCTTCGGCGAACTGGCGCTGCCGGGCGGCCCCGGCTGGTGTGACCTGTGCGGACGAGAGGTGCTGCGGCGGGCGCTGCGCTGCGCTAGTAAGTGGGAGGGCAGGGGAGGGGCGCGCGGGAAGACCGCAGTCCAGGGGCTGGGGCAGAGAGAGACGGGCCACTGCCCTCTCTGGCTCCAGGGGAGCCCCACTTTGAGGGAGGTAACCCTAGGAGACACTCTGCTCCTCAGCGCCCTGCCGGGTATCCTTTAGAGAGTGCCTTCTGCCCAGGTGTGGCTATGCAGTATTTAACAAATACCTCTCTCCCGGCAGGTGGGTGCCTCGGCCCTCCCCAAACACACACACACACACACACACACACACACACACACGCGTATGCACGCAGGCAGGTTGAGGTCGATGGCCGCCACCGCAAGGTCATTCCGTTGTCCCCCCGTGCAGCCTCATGCTTTTGTTGTGAGTTCTTAGGGGGGGGGGTGTGAGACTGCTGTTGAGATGACCGTTTGACCCTTGCTTATTGGGTTAATGGCCAAATGGCTTGTTTGTCCACCTATGGTACAGGCTCGGACCCCGCCTCCAGGGGGACCTGGCGGGACAGGGAGGAGACCTGGTTAGGCTTTGGATGGAAGCAGGCTGTGAGGCTGAAAAGAGCCTGAAGTCATCCTGAACCTGCACCCGCTCCTGCCTTCCCCCTGTGACCCCTCAAACCTTTGGACTCTGTTCCAGTGTCTGGCTGTGTCCTGCCTCCTCCTCCTCCTGGGTTCCTGCACCAGTCCTCGCGTTCTAACATTACCCAACTCCTGGCAGGGTCCCCTCTTCTGCAGGGCTCTCAGGCCCCCCGGTTGCCTCCTAAAGCCATAAAACACTGGGCACCTACTGTATAGATTTTCTGAGCAAATCTGCAGTCTTCTTGGGGATTTATTGTTTTTCTTCTCCTACAGTTAGGTATGTGTATTCCTTTAATAGGTGTTCTCCCTCCACCCTCACCCCTGTATTTGCTGTAGCTGTGTCTGGCAAAGGAAATCTGTAGCCATGTGTTTATGTGTCGATGTAGATATTTTAAATATCTGAAGCACAGAGCACAGATAATGGCACAACCTCTTATGAGCATCTCTGGAAATGGATTGTGGTTTGCATCTTTCCCTTCCCCCATGACAGCAGCTCCGCATGTCCCATCTGACCGGAGCATTGGACAGCAGCAGCTACTTCCGCGTCAGGAAGCCCTACCTTGCTTCTGTCTGCAGACACAGCCGAGGCTGCTCAGTGTGCAGCCCACTGCAGCTGGCAGCGGGGAAGGAGAGCTCAGACTCTAAGCCAGGGTCACGTGGAAGGGGAAGATTGGAGGGGAAAGTGGGAGCTGCTTTTTCCATCACCAGAACTCCCAATTCAGTGCTAATTAAGCTAATTAAGAAGGGAAGAGCAGAAGTTATAGAGGCACATGTTGTGGGAGGAAGGGCTGCTGTCACTCCGTAAGTACCTTCGACCTTACAGTAGAATCCATGTGTTGGCAGCTTTTGCCTTCTCAAGAGTTCTTTGCTATATCCACCAATCCCCCACACAGGGAGAGAGGCAGGAGCCTCACTGTGATGGGTTTTATTGTGCTGAAATCCCAGGAAATGTGCTTCATTGCCTTTCTAGTTTGTATTTAGACTTTGGGGGACTATATCAATTGTTGAATGTTTTGTACATAGTTTTATGACTGGTGATAATGGCGTATTTGTATGTCTTTGCATAAGCATATGTATGACACTCCATGATTAAATGCATTTATCCTCACATCACATTAGAATTGTTTGTTTCCTTTGATTGGTCATGAATAGTTGCCAGTGGCAGGAAGACCCAGGTCCCCGGGTGGTACCTCTGTCTCTGTGTGTGACTCGGTAAGGTCTTCACTCCCATACCCCCCCACATAGTTGGTGTAATTCCAATTAAGGATGTCTGAACACCAGAGAGGAAGCAGAACTGGAATCAAGGGGCTACAGAGAGGAGCTTCTGTTTGGCATTATTAATATTTAACTAATCGTGAACCTGTGGCTGGATGGGAGAAGTTGAGAAATTTCTGATGTGTTAGTGAGGGCTGTTAGATGGAGATACAGCAGGCCAAATGCACCAGGCATCTTTCTTTAAGCTGAAGGTCTAATTCCATGGCAGTGTTGGTTTGTCTTATCTTCATTTTGAAAAGCAAGGGTCAGAAATAGGACCTTCAGAAGGCCATATTATGTAGCGATGAAGAGCAGGGACTAGAACCAGAGTCCTGGGTTTTAATACTGACTGTCACTTACTCCCTCTGTGACCTTGGGCATCTTTGTGTTCTGTTTCCTTGTTTAAAAAAATGGGGATAATAATATTACCTACTTCATCATGTTACTGCGAGAATTAAATGGATTAATATACGTAAAGCACTCGGAACAGTGCCTGGCAAGATGCAATCTGAATGTTTAATAAGATATAAATGCTATTATCCCCTCCCATCTAACATCTGTAACAGTTAGCCTGGGCTCACGACATCTCCTACAATCACCTTTCCAAGCAGTAAGTACAGTGTTCAAACTCTGCAAGTCGCTAAGTAGAAAAGGAGTACTGTAAGAATCCCAGAAAGTTCCGGTAATGCCACTCCTGCCTGATGTCCTTTGGGGAAGGCTGCTGTGGCTCACGGAATGCCGGTGGCTGAGACCCTTCCATGCCTGGCCTAGGGGCCACAAAGACATTGGCTCCTTGTCTCTATCACTTGTACCCAGTAAGTGCCAGGCACAGAGCGGGGTCTCAGTAAGTGGCAGGTGATGAAGGTGGTGGCTTGTTTGTACTATTAAATCTCCCTGCTCTTGGAAACAAGCAGGAGGGCAGTGGGTATGTGAATGACATCTGTCTGTACAGGAGGCTGACACAGGGTGGGAGCCGTGTTGGCAAAAGGGACTTTCAGTAAGGGAAGCTTTTAGGAAACTGTCTTCCCACTGTCTGCCTGCCTTTTTAGGGAAAGTTCACCTAACTTAAGCTTACCCCGACTTCAAGGTCCGTAACTAACCTCTGGTTAATGCTGGATTCTGTGAACAGGGAAGTTCAGAGTTAATACTAATTTCTAGGATCAAAGAAATCATGTTTGTTAGATAGAGAAGGAAATCCAGTGCAGACCGGTGGAAAGGCAGAAGGAGAGAGAGAAAAAGAAAGATCGCATGAATGCACGTGTGTGTTTTGGGGTGGCGGTGGTGGTAATCGTGAGAATCCACTTCCAGCACTCCAGGAGGGAATAGTCAACAGCAAATAACCCAAGAAACTCGAAGGCTGCCCTTTGGCTTTGTTCTCAGGGACTGTCCCTTACAGGTCATGGACCCTTTCTTCTGTAGAAGGCACATGGGGACGGCCTTTTACCTTTCATCTCATTTTGGTGGGTATGGACCAAACGCATCCTGGACCAAACGCTCCTGGAGGAGATGCTTAGACATACCTTGGACGCAGTTAGTGAATGCCACCTGTCTGTTCCTGGTGTGAGAGTCTCTCCTCCGAGGGGGAGTTATTCAGAGCTATGAAGCGTTCAGTGATTGGAATTACAGGGTTGAGAGGGAGGCCCAGGGGCTCATCAGCTTAACCTCTCCCTCAGGTGGCAGACTTTAATTGCAGGTGTGAGGATGAGCTGTTTGCCATGCAGCTCTCAGGGAGGGGCATAAAGGCATTTTTTTGTTGAATGTGGCTGGAATCGCACAGGCCCCCTTGTCCGGCCTCTCTAGTCTTGGTCCTGCACTAACGGCTGGGTTCAACTTGGCTCTGCATGACTGGAGCCGCCTGTGTGACAGTCCCGGGACCCTGCACACCCATCCCCTGTTGTGGGTTCTTTGCAAGAGGCTACCGGTGCCTTGGCATTGACGCTTCCTGTAGCAGAGAAGGGTCAGTCTTTATTTGAGGAATCTTGCAAAGTGTCCTGTGTCGTCCTGGCGGCTCTTGTATTTATTTACTTAGTGCACTTGGAAGGTATTTGTGCAGTGTGTGGCTTGCATTTTCATTGATTTAGGTTCATGTTTGACTTTGGAGGTTAAGAAAAGCGCCGAGATGGATATTTTGTTGTTAGAGATGGTGAAAATGTCTCACCCCCAATCCCTCCCCTACCCCTAGCTCTAATTGGGATTTTTTTCTCGGGAAAGGTCCTATTGGAGGGTGTGTGT